>NC_064814.1:24448891-24748891 GCF_023721935.1 Panthera uncia | reverse complement strand
ACCCAGGTGGGTGCATCAGGATAGGTGCTTGAAGGGACAAGGCAGACCATCTCCATCTTGGGGGGGTTTCTCCACGAACGTGGGGGTCTGCAGTGGGGTTTTCTCTCCAGCGCTGCCTCCCCCGGGCTGTGCTCAACCCCCTGTTGATATTACATCAAGAAGATGCACAGAGATTCGGTGGAAAGCCATCTGTCAGCAAGTGGGAAAGCCCCCGGCGTCCTTGCCAGTGTTTAATAATTTAGCGTTAGCTGCTGGATGAGGCCTGACCAGGGCTCTGACATCCATTTTAATAAAGTCCTTCTCTACCCTCCTCGAGCGCCGGCCCCGGGGGGGACCATGGGCTCTCACAAACCCCACACACACCCATCCACCCTGGCCTCCGGCTCACAAGCAGGACAGACACTGAATATAGACACACAGGGCCCGGTTCCGGGAGAAATGTTGGAAACACATGTTCTGGAGGCACACGCTGTGTGCAGGCCGGCTTGCACCAAGGCCCGCTCAGAAGAGCTTTCTGGAAACCCAAAGCGGTAGTAGTCACCGACACTTATGAATGGGCTGTTCTTGTGGGCCATATGCTGGCTGTCTTTTAAATGATCTCCTGCCACCCTCCTCCAAGATCTGGAGAGAGGAAACCAGGTCTCAGAAAAGTACAGTGAAGCTCACAAGTGTAGAATAGGGATCCAACATAGTGTTCGATTCCAATATTTCCACTCTTCAACACGTTGGAGCGATGCACATTTTTCTTGGCTAAATAAGAAACTGAGACTGGCTTTCTGCAACCTTCTTTCCCTCCCTCCCTCCCTCCCTCAATTCCCTTCTCCTTTCCTCCCTCCCATCTGTCATTAAATATTGCTCTGATGATTTTTATTCAACTAGGTCTATGCTAGAGGTGGAGAGAACAAATATGTCTAAGGGCACTTTCCTGTGGAGTGAAGTCCGGTGAACCTGCTGCCTGGGATCCCAGGAGGAAATGATCTGGAGACCTGTAGCCCCGAAGTCTCCATTTTGGGGTCCACTCTGATGGCTCAGGCCAAGAAGCATAGTGTGGAGAGGGTAGTCATTGCTCAGAGAAAGCTAGGCAGACCCCAAGAGCCCAAGTCCCTAAGCAGAGCCTCAGGGCCTTGGGCCACTCTTGCGTGTCCCCCTGGGGATATAGAAACTGGCAAATAGTTGCTTATACGGTGTGTTGCCCTGGGATTTCCCTGGGTATATTCATGGCTGATAATGGGAGCCTGGGAGTTGGGATAGCAGGCTCAGGGCAGTGCTGCCTGGAGCAGGGGTGAGGACGGGGGTATGGAAGGTAACAGGGAGGGGGTGGCAACAAATCCTAGTCAGTGGAGCTGGGACTGCAGCCCCCTCCCCAACGCCCCATCCCTCCCTTCCTTTCTCTGTTTTTCCCGCCTAAGTACAAACGATGGAGAGTGGGCATCGGAGGGTGGCAAGCCGTGGGGATGACTATATTTACTCGCAGGCACTGGCTGCCATGTCTGTCTAGTGAAACCTGCAATTTCATTGTTTCAAGAGCACAAACGTGCCAGGAAAACACATCTCTGATGGCCTCTTCTTTCTGCTTCCTGCTAGTGGTTCCCCAGCGTCTCATGGATGAATCTTTTCTCCCTACGCATCCTGGAGGGCCATTCTTCCAGGGCCACGCACCCACGAAATGGGGCATTGAGGCATCAGGTGTAAGAGTTGGAAGCACTCGCCCCGCAAGGCAGGCAGAAGGGCGATCCTGGACACTAAGTCCCCGGGCGCAGGACCGTGTGTGGTTCTGCATTGCACCCCCACACCCCGTACACCACCCCACCTCCAGGAGGGACTCCAGAATTGCTCATTCGAGAAATGGACAGAAGGTGGATCGGACAGCCCCATCTATGGTATCCAGACTACCCTCACCTCTTTCTAGCCCTGTGGTCCTATGTTCTCATCTCTAAATGAAGATTGTGGTGCCTGCCTTTGTTTTTTTCCTGAGGATTAAGTGAAAAAACAGATGTCAGGTGTTTGGCTCAGGGTAGGTAAGTGCCCATTCAACACCTATGGACCCTACAAGCCACCCCTGCTCCACCCACACAGTGGAAGCTACTGGGCAGTAAAAGAGAGTCAATTATTGTACATATAGCCCCATGGATGCATCTGAAATACAGTTTACTAAGCAAAGGAAACTAGATTCAACACTACTCAGTGAATGTGACCTGTTGGAAAAGACCAAACCATTGGGGGAAAAAGAACCAGGTTGGGGCACCTGGGTGGCTCAGTCTGTTAAGCATCCAACTCTTGATTTTGGCTCAGGTCATGATCTTACGGTTCATGAGACTGAGCCTTGCATCAGGCTCTGCATTGACAGTGTGGAGCCTGCTTGGGATTCTCTCTCGCCCTCTCTCTCTGTCCCTCCCCTGCTCTCTCTCATGCTCCCTCTGTCTCTCTCAAATAAACAAACTTAAAAAAAAAAAACTTTAACAGCAACAGGTCACTGGTGGCCAGAGGTTGGGAGAGGGAGAAAAAGTTGACCGCAGAGGGCACGAAGGAACTTTCTGGGGTGATGGAGCTGTTCTGCATCTTGTATGCAATAGTGCTGTCAGTGTATGCATTTGTTACAACTCCCAGAGCATTCCACTTTCTAAAACGGTCAACTCCACTGTATGGAAATAATATCTTAATTAAAGGAAATGAAACAAAAAAGTCTATGGACCCTGAAATGATGAAAAAACCCGGAAGAGCCTCTCTGGCCTTTGGAAGACTCTCGTGGTTGGCTGTGTCCCAATCTCTTTCATCACCTTCTGCTCCGAAGGCCACAGGAGGCAAGGGCATTTCCTGCCGGTGGGGAGAGGGGGTCCAGGACTCTGGCTTGGATGAACGCTTGTCTGGGGAAATGCAGCCAAAGTGGAAACTTCCCACCTGAAGGTGATGCCTGAACGTTGGCTAACGGGGGCCCAGTGGTTCGCGTCCGGGAAATAGCTAATGGTAGTGGGATCACCAGGTTAAGAAAGCCAGAGCCCGTTAGGGAGGTGGGGGCAGTGTGGTGGAGGACAGGGGCTAATGGGGAGCGCGTGGTAGGGGTGCACTCCCCGCCTGATGGATGGCTTCAGTCAAGTGGCAAACCCATGGGCACGAGCGTGCCTCCTGCAATAGGTCAACTTCGGTCCAGCGGGCTGCAAAGGTCCTGTTAGTGCCGCCGTCATTAAGCAATATAGACACAGGTAATTTGCTTCACTCTTTGGATGCAGAGCAAAATGACTCATCATTATCTTATTAATGCAATCAGGGGCTGAAAGCGAAGCCCGACTGGCATTTCGCCTCAGCAGCACTTTCTGGAGGGGTCAGATGTTCGCAGCCCTCTGGCTCACTTCCCTGACATTTTCTCTCCCTTCCCAAGACCTCATGCTTTGTTCCCCCACCTCCCTGGGTCGCTGGGCAGGAGCTCCCCCCGCATGGTGTTCTGGGCCAGTGAGCCTCCCTCTGAATCCTGGCCCCGGGGTGGCTGCCTTGGCAACCGGGCTGGGCTTCAGGGAGCCTTCCAGAAATGTTGGGGGTGGGGGTGCTGGACGCCTGGGCTTAGAAGAGGGAGTGCCTTCTGGGGACATCCTTCGTGCAGTGCACATTGCCGCACACTTTACATGAGCTATGCCGTTCCGGGGCCGGTACTGTTCCTCTCTACCCTGTGGCTGTGCACATGAGGGCTTGGGAAGGGTGTGCATGCCATGCATCCGGCCACACAGAACAGCACCCAGCTGCGAGTGACTGAAATCACAGGAATCTGGTGTGGGATCTGGGGGCACATCAACACAGTGACGCCCGCGCTCTGGCCAGGCAGCCTCTTGAGGTTTTCTCGGCTTTTCCATTTTATCACGAGATGGTGGCAGAGGCCCAGGCCTCACCTCCTCACCCATCTGTGTTCAAAGGCAGCAAGGAGTAACAGGCAAGGGTTTCCATCTCCTCTCCCTCTTGCTCTTTCTTCCTTCTCCTCCTCCTCCATTTCTCCCTTAAAAAGCAAGGTGAGGCTGGGGCTGGGGCTCCTGGGTGGCTCAGTCGGTTGAGCCTCCGACTGCGGCTTAGGTCACGATCTCGCGGTTTGTGAGTTCGAACCCCGCGTCGGGCTCTGCCCTGACAGCTCGGAGCCTGGAGCCTGCTTCGGATTCTGCATCTCCCTCTCTCTCTGCCCCTCCCTTGCTTGTGCTCTGTCTCTCTCTGTCTCTCAAAAATAGATGTAAAAAAATTAAAAAAAAAAAAAAAAAGTAAGGTGAGGCAATATTTCCCAGAGACCTCAGTGGATTCCCTTGCCTCTCACTGACCAGGACTGCCCATATGTTCAAGTCCTAGCTACAGGGGGTAGGGGAGTCCCTGGTGATTTTGGCTCTGGGGGCAGGTGATGGGCAGTGCCGTGAAGAGGTTCAGTACCTTGCCCGAGACTATCACCTAAGCGGTGCCCGGCCAGGGTTCTGGGTTTGTCCCCAGAACGCATACTCTGAACTCTTAAGCCAAAGTTCAGGGTCCTCCCTAGGCAGTGGTGGGGAGGGTGGGGCGAGGCGGGGGTGGGGGGTGGAGAAGTAAGAAAAGCCAGAATCAGCTTCCCCCTTTGGACGCCAAAGAGCTCGTGCAGGAGGGAGAACGGTGTGCGTTTGGTGAAAACAAACACGAACAAAACAGAACTCTTAATAAACCAGCCTAAGTCCAGCCTCACAGAAACTGCCCGCCAATAAAAGTTCTAATACCTTCTTCTTCTTCTTCTTCTTCTTCTTCTTCAAGGTTATTTATTAATTTTGAAAGAAAGAGAGCACACGCAGAGTAGGGGCAGAGAGAGCAGAGAGAGAATCGCAAGTAGGTTTCAAGCTCTCAGCACAGAGCCCGACGCGGGGCTTGAACTCACGGGCTGGAAGATCATGACTGGAGCCAAAGGCAGACGCTTAACTGACTGAGCCACCCAGGCGCCCCCATAGAATATAGTCTTACGGGACAATCCTCAGCATCCAGAGGGCATTTCCTCCTACGTTTTCTGGTCTGGCTTCCCTGACATACAGAATCACTGAGGGCAAGGTGACACTCCACGCCGCTGGGGGTGAGGTCTGCGAACCCTCAGGCCTGAACAGACAGCAGCCCTGAACCCTGGGACTGTCAGCCGCTGGGTGCCGCCCCCCGCTGCTGGTACCCACATAGCCCCTCCTGTTTGGTCAACCTGATGGCTGGCCATCGTCCCCAGCACTAAGGGGCCACAGCGGCCAGGCTCGCCCTCGCCCACCCCCCCACCCCTGGGACAGCTGTCGAGCACAGAACATCACCTTGTCACTTCTGCTTTGCTTGTTCTCCGATTCCTTCCCTCGCTCCTCCTTGCTCTTCGGGATTGCTTTGGTTCCTGTAAGCTATGCCTGATTTGGAAGGTAAAAAGCAAGAAACAAAACTTGGGAAACCAGAAACATTAATTTTTCACACTATAGTACATCAGAAGCTCTGGATGGAGTGGGCTGGGGGTGGGGGGTACCGCGGGCCCTTTCTCGCTTCCCCTAGGGAATGAAGCCTGGGTTTTCCTTAAGAATCAGAGGGCGTTTCCTCCCATATTTCCAGCCCCTGCCTCCCCATCGCCGAGGGGCTCCCTGTCACATGCGGGGGCATCGCTGTGCAGGAGGATGAGTGGGAGCAGGAGCACGGGTGTTACTGAGCTTTAAGTGGCTCTGGGGAAGGGGAGAAACGCAGATAGGACAGGGAAGGAAAAGGACGATGGAGCTCACATTTATTTCGTGCTTGCTCTGCACGCGGGGTTCTTGGCACACCTCAGAGGAAAGTGCTTTTACCCCATTTATAGGTGATGAGACAGACGCAAAGGAAGACTAAGGAACTTTCCAAAGGTCACAGAGCCGGTAAGAGGCAGGGCTGGAGGGCTTGAAGCCACCTGTGTAGACAACCCCAAAGCCCTGGAACCCAGGCGGGCTGTGTGGCTCAGTGGTCTGGGCCAGAAGGAGGCCTGAGAGTGCGGGGTTCCCACTGTGCCTGGGCTCTGCTGAGCCACGGCGGGCCTCAGTTTCCCCACCTGTGCAGAACTGGCCTGAGCTCGTTTCCAGCGACCACTCTCAGTGGGAGGGGCTTCCTCCCTGCTCTATGAAGACCACATGGGCTGTGGTTTCTCGCTGGAAACAGGGAGGCTGGCTTCTTCTGGTCCCATGATGCAGGACTGTTGGCCTTGGGGATCGGGGCTGGGCTGTACCCACTGGGTAGGCTGCAGGTGTGCGGAGGGAAGCACTGGCCAGTGCCCCAGGGAGTGCAGCCGCTCTGGGGGCCTTGCAACAGCCCGTGAGACATTACTTCCTGTGTCACTGCTTCTTCCTTTTCTCTCCCTGCACCGGCTCCCCATGCGCCCTCCCCTCCTCCCTTCCTCTCACCCCAAGAAAAAGGCAGGCTGTTCGGGGAGGGGGTGGAGAGAGTGCTTTTGTCACACACAGTCCGGCCACATTCCCTCCGGTGAAGGCCAGACCTTGAAGGAAAACGGCCAGGGCTCTGGCCAGGGCTCCTCCTTCCTCTCCCATCTGGAAAGGAACAGAGAGTGGACCCTAGGAGTCCCCAGAGGGATTCCAGCCTCCATCAGGAAGAGGCGCTCCCAAGTCATGAGGCAGGTGCAGTCACGTGGCTCGCCCGAGCCTCCAGGTTCTGTCTGTGAGTCATTCTCTGGAAGCCTCCCAGCCCTCCATGGAGAAGGCTGTCCCGCTGCCAGAAATTCTGTCACTGAGTCATCTCGAACGGCAAGTGAGTTTGTCATGATATCCGGTTTCTGCACAGATTAGAAGCTCCGAGGGCCCGGTGGGCCAGGCGAGCTGGACTAGTGGAGCTCATTCTGAGTGGCTCAAGGAGAGGCCCAAAGAGAAGGAGAAAAATAGCTCACAAGCAGCCAGTGGCACTTCGGTGCTGGGAGTTGCCCAGTAACCTCACATAGTTGTCCTGACTGTCTCACGAGGGAGGTGCTAACATTTAGCCCCATTTCCGAGATGAGGAAGCTGAGGCAGGGAGAGAGAGCCCAAGGAAGCTGTCCGAGATCACACGGGGAGCGAAGAGTGACGACGGGGTGTGAGCCCCAATCTCCTGGCTCTTACGCCTGGCTTTTGCCACGAAACCAGGTTGCATCTTTGAAAGCCCACAGTTCTAAGCATTCACAGCGGGCTCTCTGTTTTCGGGATGGACCAGTTCCCAGGGCACTGGCACACCAGTCGGCACCAGAAGAAGAACCAAAATAGGACACACCAAATGGATCCAGTTTTGCCCGAGCAGTCAGCCTGCGAATGTTTCGGGGGTACACCCCCGGGGAAAGATCAAAGCCGGGCCCGAAGCACTCTACTCTCGCTGCCTTCCACCCCTGCCTTCGCCCCACTTGATGAGCTGTGCAGTGTCAGGCTGTGACTTGGCACCCAGTGCTGGTTTTAAAAAGGCGTCTCACTCATGCTATTCAGATTTCAGAAATAAATGCTCTGCACCACTGATCGGAACGCCCGGAGTCAACAGAGCCGGTGACATCTTAAGAAATGCACCCGGTACTTAAGGTTTTCATCTTAATTATACATGTTCAAATCATAGACAGATTTTCTCCTTCTGGTCCTGAATATCAGAGCTGCCAAATCCAATTGAATCATCTTCTTTTAAATGCATTTTGCAGTATGCGTTTCGCCCGTTTTCCCAATTTCCATTGTAAACGAGCACCAGAATTGTGCTGAGGGCCCTTTTCTTACAGGCTGCATTATTCAACCAGCAAATGAAGAAAGGAAAACGCTGATTGCAAAAGAATTAAAAAGTGGTCCTGGGCGGCCTCGGGGCTTTGGCCAACCGGATGTGGCCAGGACCAGGATCTGTCTCTGTTAGGGACTTTTGGTTCCTTTACCCCAGGCAGGGACAGGTGGAGAAAGGTGTTCCTTCTAGGGGCGCACATTAGCTCCAGGGGAGTCGGCTCTCGGGCTTGCTTCCTGGGCTGGGCTGGAAGGGGGGCTGTGGATCTCGGCAGGACCATTGTCATTGTTATCATTTGCAGATGCTACATGCTTTGATTTCTGCTGTACCTTGGCTGTCAGACAGACTGGGAGATTCGGGGGCCTTGGATTACTCCCAGGGAATGACTTGACTGTCACAGGTAGCACGGACATCAGTGTCCTTGTCCACTAGCCGTGCTCACCCGGTCTGCCTTCCCAGGAACGGGGTGGGGCGAGGGGCTCCCAGATTTAGGGTGTGACAGCTGCTGTGGGTGTGGGGTGGGGGGAGTAACGATGCCTGGGATTCCGCTGAGGTCTGTCTTCTGTTTCTTTGTTTCTTGTCCCCTCTCTGCTGAAGGGAGCACTCAGCCTAGGCCCGGCCGTGGTTCTCTGTGTTCGCCTGCAGCGAACTCCCGCTTTCTCCTTTACATCACTTCCATGCTTGTGGATTTCACCTAAAGACCAACACCCTGTGCCTACCAGCACTGGGGTTGTCGGGCCCATTTCACAGAGTGGCAGAGGGTGCCTGGTTATCAGCAGTCGTGATAAGGGAGCATGAGACAAACACCTGCCCCACCACCCAGTTGGGATCTGTGTGACATTCCTCAGGCTCTCCTGGTTGCCCAGGAACAAAGGAAAGGGGAAAGCAAATGGTTAACTGATAGAGATTCCTCCTCATGCAGACGTGAGTCTCCATCAGTTTACAAATATCTTAGTGAATTACAAGAAAAAGACAATTTTATACACAGCCTATAGACTCAGTTTCCTGGAGCCCCAGCATCACCCTCCCCTCCATAGTGATGTGGGAACAAAGACAAGAAGGAAATGGCAGGTAAAATGAAATTTCTTTGAAACCTGCAGCCCGTGGACAAATACTTGAGGCAAATACAGAGTAGAACATTTCTCCAGGAACCGCCCCCCCACCTTGTCTTAATGTTAACGCCTTACTAGAGGGAAAATAGCCTTACCCTAACAATAGCAAGGCCTCTGGTATTTTCTGAGTCCTCTTTAGCAAATAAAAGTCCTCATGGAGTCCTCCTTTTTGCCTTTACCTCGCCCAACTCCATAGTTTATAACCAATCATTCCTCACAACCCCAGTGCAGCTCTCTCTGCCCATGGGTCCCATCCCCGTGCTTTAAGAAAATCACCTTTTTGCACCAAAGCCGTCTTCCAGAATTCTTTCTTGGCCGTCAGCTCTGGACATCCACCACTCCAAACCTCCATCAGTTGGATCCCAACCTTGGGCAAGTTACTTGATATTTCTGTTGCCCAGGAGGTGACCACATCAGCAGGGTGGAGTCCTTGCAAAGAGGATTAGGGCCCATGGAAAAGGGGCCCAAGAGAGCTCTCTTGCCCTCTTTCCACAGCAAGAAGCCAGCAGCCTGCAACCCCGGGAGAGGTTCCTCGCCAAAACCCGGCCTTGCTGATGCCTGATTGCGGACTTCCAGGCAGGCACCAGCGCCGTGGGGAACATGGATATGTTGTCTACCAGCCCCCTACTCTGTGGCACTTTGTTACAGCAGCCGGGACCTACCGCCAATGAACATCCGCCCTACACGTCCTGTGTTACTTGATCCACCTGTTTGTCTGAGTCAAGGGCACTCGTTTACAGGTGAGGAAAGGGAGGCCCAAGACTTTAAAGGGCTTCTGAGAATCTCATTGTAAGTACAGAGGCAGGAATTGAACCAGTTCTGACTCTGTTTCCTCCCTCTTTCCCCATCCAGCTGCCCTCCTGCCAGATTTGAGCAGCCTCTACACCACCTCCGTGCTGTCGCTTTGTCCCCACCTCCCAACCGGGTAAAATCCCAGCCGGGGCTCCGGGCTTCAACGCCTGGAGAGCTCTGGACCTCCATGTTTTCAAATTTACGAGTAGTTTTGAATTTTCTGCGGCAGGTCCTCAGGGGCTCAGGAGGGGCGGTGGAGTCCAGGGTTGTGGTTTCTTCAGGGAGCTGTGATGTCCGTCTTCTACCCCCCAAGGGGCCACCCAGATGGCGTGTAGCAGTCGTGGGGTGGATGGCGGGGTGAGGCTCGGAAGCACCCCGACTCCTGCCCAGAAGCAGCCCGGAGGCCAGCTTGCATACCTGATAGAGCCTCGAGTTCAAAAAGCAAAAAACAAAACAAAACAAAACAAAACAAACCTTTCCCTTTCTTTAGCTCCACGATGGGTCAGGATGTGTTTGTTACCTAATGTTGCACTCCTTCCCCGTGGGAACACTTGTGGGCGGGTGCAAGGCACAGGGGCCCCACCCCACAGTTCGGGGGTGTGGGGTGCACACCCTGACACCCAGGCCCCCCACCAGGGATGGGAAGCAGCAGCAGTGGGTGGGAGAGTGAGCGGCTGAGACTCACCCACAGGGAGGTAGGGAAGCAAGGAGGCCCCCCACCACGCTCCCTGGTCCCATCCGAGTTCACTTGCAAATGGCAAGTTCAAAGCTATAAGTATTAAGGATTTTAAGAAGGGACCTCTGAGCATGGAGCCCCGTGTGACTGCACTGGTCACACGCCCACGACGCTGGTCTTGACGGCCCATCTTGGAGCTCATGTGCTCCTGGAAAGGCAATCATGCCACCCGGTCTTCCCGGCCACTTGCTGGCAGTTGGCATTTCTTTGCATGGGCAAGATTCCCTGGGCTGCTTGCACGGGCCCAGTGCCCAGGTGAGTCAGTCTTCTGCTCTGTTAGAGGTGCAGCTATCTTTAGGCAACACCCCTAAGGACACGCACTGTCCCCCAGGTCCCAGCCAGGTGCTCAGAAAGGCCCTTCCCTGGCTCTGGCCAGGCCTGGGGCTCCTTTAGATGAAATCCAGCAGCAGCCAAGGCAGAGAGTTGTCTGCTGTTATACACAACATTTGCGTCGGACGGGGACGAGTAGACAAAGGTGCTAATAAGACAGAGTGCTAATTAATTGCGGCAAGCTCTGTAACTTGGCTGTTTAATGCTGAAAGGGAAAGGCATTAATGGTTTTCCTCCTTCCACCAGCCCTCCTATACAATTATTTCATCTGCTGCAGAAAGTGTGCAGATCACTAATAATTATTAAATCTGATTATCCTCAGCCTCCGAGCTCCAGGCAACATACCCGGCACCTTCCGGGCTCCTGACCACACCATCGAGTTCAGGCAAAGCGGGGGGGGGGGGGGGGGGGAGACGAGTCCCCGTGTCTCAGGGGCTAAGAGAGGACTGGATGTCTCCCCACAGGGTCCCTCTTGCCCCTGGCTGGGAAGAAACCCTTCCTTCTGCTCTGCCTCGCATAACTGTGCCTAAGGCTTCCGGTTTCTCCGAGTCTGGCGCGAGTGGGAATCACCCTTGAAAATGACTAGTAGGCACGCACACACACTTAAGATGTGTTCTAAAGAGACTCCACGTCGGTTACAGGTTTAGTTAATGACTGAAGGGCCCGGGGTCCGGGTGGAGAAAACGCTGGTGTCTTCAAGGTTTGCAGAGAACAGAATCAAAGAAGATGAGCCTTTTGATTTAATCGGAGCCCTGCAGGAAGCGGCCGGCACATTCAAAGGGTTAACTGGAGAGAGTTTCTGGAAGCAGTGCTTTAGAGGTAGAGATAGGTGCGTTAGCCACGGTTCTGGCTTCTGTCAATCTGATGCTGTAACATCCTCCCTGCAGGCACAGGCCGGACTCGGCATGCTCTGAGCTCAGTAATGAACTTGAGTCGCCTGGCCTTGCCCCCCTCACCCCTGACCCTCCTGAGGGAAGAGTCCTCCTCCCAGGGGCATGCTTTTCAAACCAGTGCAGAGCCTATACTCCCAACCCCCTCTCTTTTTGGACTCTGACACTCCAGGCTACGATACACTCCAGGAGCAGGTACCAGATCACTCCGGGACAGCCCCAGAGCCCTCTGAAATGATTCAGACCAGCCACTCTTGTCCCCAGTTCTCCCCTCCCCCTCTGCCGCGTGACCAACCCTGGTTCTTCTCCACGTGGCCCACCCTGAGGCTGTGTACCTTAGGATCTGTGAGTATAATAGATTTTTGAATGGCCGTCATCTCCCGATCCGTTGGCCTGAATAATATCTGCGAAAATGACAACAGCTAAAATAATCGGGGTAAGGGAGACAACAGGGAATAGTGAGCCATCCAGGGAGAAGCCAGGAAGCATTGGCATCTGTAGGTCTGCAGGGGCAAGGGGAGGGGGCATCACTAATGGACACAGCTCGAGCTAGAGCTTGGGTAGTGGGTTCCCGCCAGATGTGGCCATCAGGACAGAGGCAGAGTCGTTGCCATATTGCAGTTCTGCAGGGAGAGGGTGGGGAGTAAACACCCCTGCTTTTCTCTCTCCCCGCTCCTGTCTCCAGCCGGGGCCTCCTCTTGGCCGAGTCAAAGCAGACACCTGAGGACAGTTCCTGGATCCCCAGCAGGGTAGGGCAGGGTGAAGGGATCTGGAGGGTAGTGACCCCATGAAGAGGACCTTTCTTAGTGAACAGCCAGGAGCTCTGGAAATGGATGGGGGGATTCAGAGGAGTCTCCAGATTATAAGGAGTCGCCATTCCGTGCCTGGGCAGACGGATCCAGGATGGGCGGATCTTGAGAGGTTTAGGCCCGCGCTTCTCAAACTGTGCTGGATACGTAGAATCCCTCGGACATCTCGTTAAAGTGCAGATTCTGACTCAGCAGGTCTGAGGTGGGGCCCAAGATGCTGCATTTCTAACAAGCTCCCGGGTGGTGCCCAGGCAGCTGGTCTGAGGACCACACACCCAGTAGCCAGCCTTGGCCCTCCTTCCCAGCTTCGTGCGCCCCTCAGGGGGCTGGGTTGTCAGACTGCCCTGGCCATTCATCTCCACCTGGCCCGTCCTCTCCAGCCCTCTGTCCATCTGTTCGTCATTTTGGAGGGCCTTTGAAATTCACGTTTCTCCCTCCACCTCATGTGAGGGTGGATACAGGCGTTTCTTCCCATCTGGCCAGAAATCACCTTCTCTAAAACAGCTTGACCGGGGGGTAACTTAAAAACAGAAAAGTTTAATTGGCTGTAATTAACACAAACAAATTGGTTTGACACCGGTTTTTCCTTCTCACCCAGAATCTGCGATTTGTTTCTCGACTTGCCGAAGAAAGATCCGGAAGGGACTTTTGGGAGGTGGGAACGGGGCGGGGGGGGGGGGCTCCCCGGTTGGCGGGCTATGCGTGCCTGTGACTCCCAGTGCCCTGCAGTCCAGGGGCTGGGGTGGGGGAGAGGTGGCGTCGAGGGCAGCAGCCACTTCCGAAGCCTCTGCTACATGTTGGACACCGTGTTGGGTGAACATGGTCGTCTCGCCCACCCTCTCCCTACTTAACGGCCTCACTTGCCCGTTTTGATGGGGGAGGAGTCGAGGCTCAGCTGGTTGGAGCCACAGCACTGGACTTGGCTTTGTGTCCGATTACAGAGTCACTGCTCTTTGTTCACTGCCCCGTTTGGCCTCCAGGAGGACAGAGACCAGGGAGAGCCATGGGAGGCCTCCGCTTAGTGCCAGATTTAAGAGAGGGGACAAAAATGTCAGCAATCAAGATGGATAGCATTTTAATGACACATTGAGAAAAAAAAATAAAAATTAACCCCAAATGCCCACGATGGAAAAAATTATCCAGATTCCAAATGAAGTCAGGATCCGTTAGGGCCAGGATCAGGGGAGGAGGGTGAGCCGCGTGCAGGGTGAGATCTGATCTTTTTTTTTTTTTTTTTAAAAAACGTCTGGATATTTTGCTCCTCGTGGATTTCCAGCTCAGGCCTATCCTACACGGGTGGGGGAACCGAGTCAGCGTCTGTTCCAGCACCTGTGGATGGGGTAAAAGTGCTTCCCTCCGAGGTGCGCAAAGGCACTAGATAAACACCTTATCCTTTCCTTTTTCTGACTTCCTTCTTGTTCCGTCTGCTTTTCCTTCCTTCCTCAAAGCTGCTTAAAACTCGGTTGTCCCCACGCCTGTGAGACAGCTCATCCCTCAGGATCCCACACGCGCAGCGAGTTTTCACGCATCTGCTGGCGACGCCCTCGGCCGTCTCACGTCTCTGGGAAACGCGGCGGAACCGTGCTGAGCTTTGCGGGTTGCTGGAGGCTCACCACATCCCTTCTTCAAATGCTTAAGAAAGTCGTCCTTGCCCCTCATCTTCCCACCTGCCTGCCTCTCCAGTTGAGCTCATCCTGGTTGAGCTGCAGGGAAGGGGGGGTCCCCTCCACCCCATTGTCCTCAGAGGCTGGCGGGGGCCGGGGGGAGTCAGGGCCACTTGGAGACCCAATCCTCTACTGCCTCCTTTTCAGACCGGGGAGCCAGAATGATGAATGGTCTGCCTTCCACACCTTTGAATGATGTGATGAGTTCCAGAAGCAGGGGTGGGGGGTGGGGGGAAGATCCAGAGTGGCCCTGCTATCTGGTTGAGTTCATACACAGGTGCCTGAGGGTCTAGGAGGCTCAGGGCACCGGGTGAGAGGAAAACGGGGTGGCAGGATCTGCCTGGACCCCTCTGCCCTCGGGGAGTGGGCCTGCCCCCTTGTGGGAGGGGCACCTGGCCTTGTTCCTTCTCCCAACCTGCCGATGACTCCTCTGACCTGGGGGCTGCTTTCCAGAAGGGTCTCCCCCGCTACTGTTGAGGAACCCCAAGGAGCTGCGGGGCTGAGCCGGTCCCTTCCTGGGCGGCCGCTTTGCTCCTTGCTGAGCAGAGAGGAAGGAGCACTGGGCTCCCTCCCCAGGAAGTGTGTGAAGGTTAATTAGGCAAGTCTGTAAAGGGTTTGGAAGTGTGGCCCTTTCCTCTCTAGGTGTCTTCCCCAGGGGAGGAAACATTTCATTGGGGTGGAGAGAATTCCCGGCCCGGCCCTGGGAGGAGACTGTCTTTGCCTTGCTTCCTCTGTCCCCCAGACCCAGGGTGTCGCCTCCCCTCTGCCTCCTCCCCCAGCAAATCAATTTCAGCAGGGAAAGGAACAAGGCTATTACAGTTAACAGCACTCCGCCCGGAGTCGCTGGGTCTTCGCTATTCATCATTCCTAATTAATTAAAAAGTAATTACTTATGGATCCGACTTTCATTATTTACACCCCCCAGGCTGTGAAGATATTACTTTTCCCGGTCCCTCTGGTACCCTAAGCTGCTCTGGTGCCGGCAATCACCATGCCAAACATGGTGAGGACCGCTGGCTCGTGGGCATGCTCGTTGGGGGCATCGGAGGCCACCTGGGCCTTGAGGGTTTGCAGCCCCTCCTGAGAGCCCAGGAGGGGACTTGGCGCCACTGACAGGTTCTCCTTCTCAGTCCTGGAATAGCCTCTAAACCCAGCTACCCCACTGCGGTCATGGATCGGCAACATCAGCATCACCCGAGGGCTCATTAGATATGCAGACCCTCGATCCCCACCCCACACCTGCTGAATTAGAATCTGCATCTTAACCACATCCCCAGGGTCCCCAGGTGCACGTCGGAGTGTGAGAAGCGCTGTCCCAGTGGACGGTGAGCAGTTTGCCTGTGCCGACTCTCCCGGGCCCCACGTATGCCATGCAGGTGGCCTACGACACTCCAGCCCACGTGGGGCCTGACTTTGGGTCCCCGCCCCCGACCCCATGCGGCTGGTGGGCGTGATCATGTGCCAAGCCCCTCCACCCCCCTCGCCCAGGGTCCTCGGTGTGCTAATTCCTGCCCTGTCCGCCTCTCGAGGTCGTTGTCAGGATTGGTCAGGATAACGTGGGCGCAGGTGCTCTGGAAACCCTAAGTGGCACTTGACACGGCGGGAAAATAGATGTTCACCTGGCCCATCACTGTCCCCCAGCTTCCCAGGCTGCTCCCCAGCGCCTGGCCCTTTGCGATGGCTTTCCTGCCCTCGAGATGGGTTTGTCCAGAGCTCGATCTGTTCCCTCCTGTCTGACCGTGCATAATCTGGCAAACGCACCCAGGCTAACAGCTCGTGGGTGTGGGGTGGTGTTCCCCACCGCCTGATCCTGTCACAGAGTTGCGACGCAAAAGGGCATTTGGTACCTGAGGCTTTCCCTCTTCTGAGGCTTATGAAGTGTTTAGACTTGGATTCAGCGACTTCTCGCTGCATCAGTGTCCTCAGGGGTCAGAAAGGGATGCTCCTGCTCTTTTGTGGCTTTGAAGAATCAGTGAGCACCCCGGCACCCGTCACTCAGTTCACTGCAGCTATGATGATGATGGTTGCCTCAGTCCCAGGTCTGGCCCCGGCATTGCCATGAGCGGACCAGAGCACACGGGGCCCGGGAGGCACCCGGGGAAGCCAGATGTGGCCAGGGGGAACCCACGGGAGGCACCCGGGGAAGCCACATCTGTGGCCAGGGCTGTTTAGGCAGAAGTGGGGACCTTGGGACCCAGCCGTGGAGGCTACTCCGGGGAGTCTAGAGTGCCATTCTCTAGAACAGCTCCGGAGTTCTAGATTGCTGTGAATTTCTCTGGCTGAAAAGCAGGACTGAGGAGATCTGAGCGATGGGCTTGGAGTTCAAGGTGGTGCCAGACATTCCGTCCTGGTCCCTTGGTGACCTCTGCCACTCGGGCACTTGGGAGGATGGGGTCGAGCGTGCAGTGGGTGGGAGGTTCTGGTCCCGGCAGCTGCCCTGCCTGAGCAGGAACTCTGAACACGTTCAGTAGGGTGGTCCTGCCAGATTCCTGCAGCGACACTGGCCGCACGGGGTGAAGCGGGGTGGGGGAGGGCGTGGCAGCCATGGCCGCTCCTTCTCTTTCTCTCATCTCCCGTGAATCAGTCTTGGTGTTCCATTGTGTAGAAGACACAACCAGAACAGGAGCTGGGGAGGGGCATGGGGGTGGGATGGGAGAGGGTGGAGGGAGGCAGGGTGGGAGTGATGGGGGGTGCGGCGTGCGAGAGGAAAGGAAAGACCGTCTTGCTACAGGTGATCTGGCAGTTCAGGCCATGCACCCTTAGATGGGGCTCAGTACTTGGAGGAGACAATCAGCTCCTGGCAGGCGGAATCCGCCAGGCTTAGAAAAGAACGATAACCACCTCGGCCAGGCCTCGGGTCCTTTGCCCACTGCTTCTCCAGACTCCACTGCAATGTCGCCGGAGGCAGAGCCCGAACAGCCGTGGCTCCCCAGTTCTGCAGATGGAGCCCCTCCCCTTCCCCACACCCCCTGACGACACAGGACAGGATGATGTATTGCAATATTAAATTGGCATGTTGTTTGCATCACAGTGGAGGCATCAGACTGTCTGGAAAGATTTAGTTTGGTTCTCTTTCTGCTTACCCACTCCAAGGTGTCTTTCTGCTTGCTTGTCTTGGGGCACTTGCTCTCCGGGAGCCTCTCTCCTCCTGCTCCCCAGGAAAGCCCTGGCTCACCGAGCAGATCCTGCTGGGTGGCCCAGAGTGGAAGCGAGGGCTGAGCTTTGCGGGGTCAGAGGTGGAAGGAGGAAAAGGAAGGAGGTTCCTAGCGGGAAGGAACGAGAAGACGGGAGGGGGGCGGTCCTTGAGGTCTGCTCCCTGGAGGATCCCTGGGGGTGGGGTTGTGGGGACGGTGATCAGACACCAGGCCTCCCCTCCCCCGCAGAGCCTAAGCCTGAACCTGGAATAGATGGTGTGGAGCTGCCGGCCTTCAGGGACTCCGTGCAGACCAGCGACTGCCCGAATGTTCTACCTTCCAAGGCTTGCTAGTTCCTTCATATGATGCCAGGGAGAGAGGCTGCAGGGCGGGAGCCCCAACACTGAACAAGAAGTGAGCTTCCTGCCACCCCCAAGGGAGTCAGACTTGGAGTTTGACAGACTCTGACTTGAAGAAAATCGAGTCATGTACCATGTCTTGCACCCTCAAGATGGAGATTGCCAATTTACTCCATTGCCCAGCCCTGGAAGGAGGAGACAAGGTTGCTTCACTAAACAAATGGCTTCACTCTCCCAGGTCACTCCATCACTCGGTTCATCTGCTGCTACCTTGACCAGTGAATGGACGTGGTGGAGGGGAGCTCCCAAGTGGTGCCAGTTTTGGGCCTTGGTTAAAAGTGTTTGGGGGCGCCTGGGTGGCTCAGTCGCTTAAGCATCCAACTTCGGCTCAGGTCATGATCTCACGGTCCGTGAGTTCAAGCCCTGCGTCGGGCTCTGAGCTGACAGCTCAGAGCCTGGAGCCTGTTTCAGATTCTGTGTCTCCCTCTCTCTGACCCTCCCCTGTTCATGCTCTGTCTCTCTCTGTCTCAAAAATAAATAAACTTTAAAAAAAAAATTAAAAGTGTTTGACATCAGGGGCGCCTGCGTGGCTCGGTTGAGCGTCCGACTTCGGCTCAGGTCATGATCCGCGGTTCATGAGTTCGAGCCCCATGTCGGGCTCCGTGCTGACAGCTCGGAGCTTGGAGCCTGCTTCGGATTCTGTGTCTCCATCTCTCTGCTCCTCCCGCGCTCGTGTTCTGAATCGCTCTGTCTCTCAAAAATAAATAAAAACATTAAAAAAAATCTAAAAAGCATCCGGCCGTCAGTTGACATGCACCGAGTCCTGGAGGGACCTCCCCCCAGAGACACTGGGAACAGCCACGCTGAGCTACCTGGAGGATGCCTGTTCTGGGCGGGCTATTCCCACACGGCTCTGTGTGTTCACACAAGCACACTCTTGGGCGTTTTCCACCACATGCCCATGACTCACGCAGTGAACGTGGACTGGGGAGACCTAACGGTCAGGATCGTGCAAGGCACGTTCCAACAGCTATTGTGGAGCCACAGGGGGTCCAGCATTTGGCACCTATGCTTCCCAGTTACCAGCAGAGCCCCCACCCCTGTGACAGCAGGAAGTGCCACCTGTTATGGGTTCCCTGCTGCAAGGGTTGCTGGGAAGTCCTGAGGATCTCTCACACGTTTCCATCTTGGATCATCTCAGACTGTTACGGAGGTCGGTCGCTGCTCTGTGCCTTTGGTCATTTTATAAAGGGCACCCCCCCGGGCTGCCGCCCACCACTTTCCCCCCGTAGTGTGCCCAAAATACGACACACCTGCACTTGTGTGTGCCGCGGAGCTGGCTTACCCCAGTATATGAATGCAGGTTGTTGAATTTGGTGAATTTTTTAAGCTATGGTAGGAGTACAGTGGGCTCTTGAACAACATAGGTTTGAACTGTGCGGGTCCACTTATGTGGGGATTTTTTTTTTTTTTTGATAAATCCTGTAAAGGTATTTTCTCTTCCCTATGATTGTCTTAATAACATTTTTTTCTCTAGCTTATTTGATTGTAAAAATACAGTATATAATACATCTACCATACAAACCGAGTGTTAATCAACTATGTTATTAGGAAGGCTTTTGGTCAGCCGTAGGTTATTAGTAGTTAAGTTTTGGGGGATGGGGATCCCTTTTCCTTTACAGAGAGCCCATTATTAATATTTGTCAGCCCACCACTGGGTACCCCTTTAGTCACCCACGGACTGAACTTCTTCCCTGCAGGCTTGGAACAGACAGAGGGAATTATCTAGGAAAGAAAACACAAAGTGGCCAGTTTACTTTGGGGCCCGACGGGTCCCCTCCTCACTTCAGTTTTCTTAGACCCCCACCACGGCCTTGTTTCAGGCCTGGTGTACCGTTCACCCCCACACCTCCCCCCTCCCCCGGGGGAGTGCCCAAGCAGCTCTCCCTTCCTTAGACTCTGGGCCTCTGAAGCACCCTTGGGGGAGGAAATTTTATTTTTACTTTAAAGCAATCATAATTTCAGAGGACATTTTCATTGATATGCAAAGCATTGGCTCTTCTCCACATCAAACTTATTAGCTCCTTATTGTGTTCATTCTCGCTCTGGAAGTGGGGGCTAGCTTTGCAAAACCATGAGGTCCATTTAAGAGGGCCACCCCCAAACAAAGGGTCAGCCTGCTCTCACTGGGAGATTCCAATTTGTGTCTCTAGATAAAAAGAAAATCAATGACTATAGGAAGCATTAAACACAGGACTTCCTTGCTGCCTGCGTATATTTGAGCACATGTATCTGTGCATGCACGTGTGCGTGTGTATATCTGTGCATGTGTGTGTATGTGTGTGTGTGTTGAATTTTACCTGAGCCCTGTGTACCTGAGAAACAGCAAAGATGAGTAGAATTCTCTCACCCTTTTGCTCCTGAAAATGGCTTACTGCGAAGTATCACCCTTCCCCATGTGACTTAGATAAGGCTCGGGAAACAACCAGAAGGCCCAACTCGGACCCTCCAAATTCCCGTTCTTGGCCTCATAAATGATGAGCTGAACTGCTTGTCCCCACTGATCAATCAGAACAAAATGCTCCTCAGCCAGGTTAAGCTTCTCTCCTTCCTCCAGGTCCCCGAACACGGGCCCACGCTCTGCCTGAGCCTGCACACGGTCTCCTGAGAGCAGGCTGCCTTCAGGGCAAGACCTTCTCTGATCTACTCTGCCATCACGCCACCATTCATTCCACCTTCCACACTGGTTTCTTTCTGGCCTCGTTTTCTCCTCTCCATACAAGAAAGCTCCTTTTGCTGAACTCTTGGGATGCTTGTGAATCTCACGGTCAAAGGCTTCTCTGGACTGTGGTTGGCCCCTGCCCCTATTGCAACAGGGTCCCTTGCAGTAATAATCCTTTCAAACAAAGTCCCTCCTTACTGAGTTTGGATTTGTTTTCCTCAGACACCAGTCTCCACTGGGGCACCTGGTGGGCCAAAGGAACCAAATACACTGTGGCAATAAGCCTAGCTTTAATAGGGGTGGGAAGGGGGAGGTGCTTAGGGCTTCATTGGGAAAGTGTGCAAGGTTCTGACAAGGCTTGGGTTATAGACTGAATATTTGTGTCCTCCATATTCAAGCACTAAAGCCCTAGCCCCCAGTGTGATGGTATTTGGAGATTAGGCCTTTGGGAGGTCATAGGGTTAGATGATGTCAGGAGGGTGGGGTGCCCAGGAAGGGCCTGGTGCTCTTGTAAAGAGGGGCTCCAGAGAGCTTGCTCTCACTCTGCCAGGCGAAGATGCACTGAGAAAGTGGCCATTGGCAAGCCAGGAAGAGAGCCCTCACCAGAATCTGACCGGACCGGCACCATGGCCTTGGACTTCCAGCCTCCGGAGCTGTGAGAAAATTAATTTCTGCTGCCGAAGCCCCCCAGGCTGTGGTGTTTTGGGACGGCAGGCTGGGCTGACACAGACAGCTCATTTACACAATTGTCTTGGAATGTCATGGTGTTAAAGGTCAGCGGTCTCCCTGTCTGGAGACACCTCAGAGCGCAGCTAATGGCAGCTGGATGCTCAGGGAGCTGGGCTGTGGTCAGATAAAGGATAAAGGAAGCTCAGAAAATGCTTCCTGCCGCATTTGCTTTATCTCCGAAGTCCTCAGTTTCGAGTCTGCCCGGTGCCATTCTGGTGGGTTGTTGGCCCCTTTAACACCATACTGCCTCCTGTCTTGTGTCAGTGTGGACGCGGGGCTGGGAGGGGTGCGGGAAGGGGTTCTGGGGTGCACATGACTTGGGCTCGGCCCTTAGGAAGAGATGGGCCCCTCACACGGGCAAGGCATCTCTCAGAGGCCATTCCCAGGCCTGTGTCAGTGGTTTCTGGGCCACTTACCCCAGCCTGGCCATGCAGGGGCTGTCCCACTAGCTGGCGAGGGCCCCGGGCCCCAGGAGGTGGAATGATTGGGGTGAGGCTGCATCGCCTCCCTGTCTGCTCTTTTCCTCCCTAGGATTTGGGCAGATGGAGACAAGGGGAGTCTCAGGCCCTGGAGGTGTGGGTGCAGAGGTGAGAGGACCCCCCCCCCCCCGTGGGCAGCAGGGAGCTGGGGAGGATGTGTATTGGGGACTCCCACGGGGTGAGTAGGCTGGGCTGAGGTCATGAAGAATTCTGAACGTCAGGACAAGGAATTTGGGACTAGGGAGCTTTTAAACTTCCTTCAAACTTTCTGTGCGGTTACGAATTTCTACAATGAACAAGCATTGCATGTGCAATCACAAAAAGAGATTTTTGCAAAAAAGGAGGCAAACATGGGCCTAGCAGGGGCAAAGCACAAAATCAGGACGGGGGAGGTGAGGTGCGGAGAAAACGTCAAGACGATTCCTAGACCAGCAGCTTTAGTAGCCTGTGGGACAGGTGGAATCAGGCAGTGAGGGTCCAGAACTGTCTGGATCGGAAGAAAGAGTGTTGATCTCTGCAGGCAGTGAGGAGCCTGGCGGCCTTCCAGGGCCCAGTGGGGAAATGGAGGGGAATAAAACGTTCTTTGGAGAAATCCTTGAGGTATTAACTGTTTGCACATTGGGGGATTCCTGGCCAGCAAGAGTTTAACATTCCAGCCCCTCACCGCCTGGGGGCGCACGCACAGGCCAGTAATTTACAGGGTTTGATTCTGCCCAGGAGGGAACCCCAGGCAGGTGAGCTAGGAGCCCCCTGGCTGGGGCAGGGGCTGCTTCTAACTCAGCGCTGGGGGCTTGATAACAGCCCAGCCTGGCTCCGTGCCCCTTCCTGTGGGGACTCGGACGGAAAGTCTTTATTTCCTGTGCAACGTGGCATCCAAGTGAGAGATCAAACTTTAGAGGGAGCTGAAAAAGCAATTAACTCCGCTCAAAGTGGAGGATATTGTTTTGCGCCATCAGACGATTTTTTTTCCTTCCCCCAGAAAAATGACACCCTCAAAATCAACATTTGATTTAGTCTTTGTTCGTTTTAAGAATGATGTGAGGATATGAACAGGCGACGTGGGACTTTATAAAAAAAAATATGATACCGCTGGAAGAATTTTAAGGCTGGATACAGATTTTGCATTTGCTTTCTGGAAAGCCTGTGCCAATTTACACGGCAGCAGCGGTGTCTGAGGAGGGCCGGTTCTTCGTAACCTTAGCAGCACTGAGAATTCTAATTTTAAGAAATGTTCATTTGACGGCAAAATATTGCTTTGCTGTGCGTTTGTTTACGGTGAAGAGGAACATTATTTCTCTGGTTATTAACCCCTCGCCTTTCTTCCTGGTTTTTCAGAAGAGGCTTTGGTCTGTGTCCTTTTTTGTTTTTTCCTCATTGCTTTGCGCGAGCTCTTTACATATTACAGGTAATGTCCCTTGATCACCGATAGAGGTCCTGGTTTTCCGCATTCCCATGACCCGACTCCCTCAATTTATAAGGTTGCAGTGGGAATAAAAATTTGCCATAACACAAAGACACCCGCCCGCGGGCTGTCCTTCCCGCACGTTCTCTCACACCCACCACCAGCCTCCGCTCTCACCTTCCTTCATCAGATCTGAGCGCTGGTCTGCTGTTACCACATGTTACAGATGTTTTGAGGGAGCACGCCAAAACAATTTCAAATTTGGCCAAAGATGCAAAATTTCTTGAGGTTGATCAAAGTGATTACGGAGAATTCTTGGGATCTCGTGCAGGGCTCCTAGCAAGGGAGGAAAGAGCAGGATTCAGCCGGTTAACAATTACCGAAGAGAGAAATCTACAAGGCTGACAAAATGACAGGAACTTCAAAAGAGAGAGATTTGAATTCTAGAGGATTAAGACAGGCCATTGGGAAAATTGATGACGCCTTCAAATATTTTTTGCAAAAATGTCCTCTTTATGATTGCGCTGTGAAAGTCAAACGCGGAATCGAGGATGTTGTATCAGACAATCTTGTCAGAAAAATTATGCCCCCCCAATCAACATGTGACTTATTCTTTGTTCATTGAGAGAAATGTAGGATTCTTGCATTCCCAGCCCACCTTGGCTAAATGCGAGCTAAGACAAAGTGTTTCATAATTTATAGTTTCTTTTAAAATCTAAAGTTGCAAACATTTATTTCTTTCCATCTTTTAAATGGATTCGCTCTGTGGCCTCTTGGTTCTAACCCCAATTTTTCTTGAATAATGAGGGCCTCTGATGCAGTTTGGTTCCTCTTGTATCAAGGGTGTCTGCCGACCCCTGCACCCCAGTTCAACGTGCCCTGGGGCACCCCGTACAGTCCCAAAGTTCCAGTGCAGGGCTCTTGTCTCAGTCACCCCCTGCCCCCTTGGTGCTTTGTGGTCTCCTCCGGGTACAGATAGGACTGGGGGCGTGAAAGCATTTCCTTCCCAGGGGCCAGACGATTCGAGACGTGACGGCTCTGGACGCCGGCCACGCTGGCTCCCACGAACACGGTGGCTGGGCACCTGCTGGCCTGACTCTGAGGCAAAAGAAACGACTGTTCGTGAGCACGCACAGGTTTGTGACTCTGGCCCAAAGTGCTGGAAATGGCTCTGTGTCCAGTGGCTCTTGGATGCATGAGTGGTGTCCTTGCCATAGCTCTGGGCTGGGACTGCGTATGAAACCGCAGGTCAGGATGGGCTCCTGTGTCCAGACCTTGCATGAAGCCTTATTTCCCTCTTTGTCTCCTTGAGGCTCTGTTCTCTCTCTTCTTGACCCTACAAGCTGTTCCTTTTTCCCTCTGCCATCCTGATGGCTAGCTAAAATATTTTCCTACCTCTCTACCAAGGGAGGCTGCCCTAAATTCCCCCCCCCCCCGCCACTCCTCGGATAGGCTGCTAGCTTTAGTGTCTTAAAGAAGTGGGACAAAAATTAAGTTGAAGTTTTACCAGGCTTTATATTGTATTTGCAATATGCGTATAATGCTTTATGACGCAGGGGTGTTGAATAGTTCCACAGTAATCCACTGCCTTTTTTCTTCATAGCTTTCCATTGCATTTAAGTTTTCTTTTTAATTTTTTTTTAACATTTATTCATTTTTGAGAGACACACAGAGAGAGAGAGAGAGAGACAGAGAGTAAATGGGGGAGGGGCAGAGAGAGGGAGACACAGAATCGGAAGCAGGCTCCAGGCTTTGAGCTGACAGCACAGAGCCTGATGCGGGGCTCCAACTCACGGACCACGAGATCATGACCTGAGCTGACATCGGAAGCTTAACTGATTGAGCCACCCAGGCACCCCTTCGTTGCATTTAAGATTTGAGAGTCCTTTAGAAATTTCTTTGTGCTTTGATATTTGTTTTTCATTTAGTTTTCAATCTATCTAAATGCGTTTTGTAGACAGGGTGAGGTGCCCTGTTTGGGTTCCTCATGGCCATGGGAGAGGTGTGTAGAAACAACCGTGAGGTCTCCATGGGACACGCCAGTAAGCCTCCGACCCGGGGCTCATTTATTCTCCGAAGTTGGCCGGGTGGCTCTGCAGGTCGGCTGGGGCTCAGCCGAGCCGGACTCAGGCTCTGGCCGGCATCAGGTCCGCTCCGCCAGTCTCCTTGTTCACTTCAGACCAGCAAGCCAGGAACGGATGTTTTTTCCATGGGGACGGCCTGGGCGTAAGAGGGCAAGCTGGCCACGCGAGCTCATTTCAAGCCTTCACTAACTTTGCAACTGCTTGCACCCCGTGGCCAAAGAGGGTTCACCGGGCAAGCCTGATATCAAGGGTGGGGAAGGTCACGCCACCTTCCTGGAGGCCACGGCAGAGGCGAGGATGTGGAATTCTACCACAGGGCAGTGACGCACCCGGCTGGAAATTCAATCTACCGCACTAGTCAACGCTGCCAGCGCTGTTTTGAAGAAGCCACCCCTTTTCGATTCAGCGAAGGGCCTCGGAGAGCACGGTGAAGGAGTCCCTCCGGAATGCTCCTCGGACCCCATTATCACGGATCGCGTAGGACACACAGGGGCGGTCGAAGCCCAAGGTGACTCAGCGGCTGCAGCTCCAGGCTGGACGAGGCAATTCTCCATCCAAACAGCAGATCTAGGGCGCTGCACTCCTGGGTCCTTCGCAGGGCATCCCGGGTCACGTGTTAGCTGGGTGCGAATGCATGAGATGTATGCATGTGTGTATGCCTGCGCGTGCACACACACACACACACACACACACACACAATTATGTAGGTACGTGGCTGAGATTACAACCCTCTTCGAGGCCGGTAATGATAAGAATAGTAATAAAGACAGCTAACCTTTTCACGCTCTCCCCAGGTTCTAGGCGCTGTTTGAGCTTCGGCACTGGGAGGGTTGGGGATGGGGGGGGGGGAGGCTGAGCATTGATTACTTTCCACAAAGAGGCCATTGTCCTAACCTTTTCCTCTCCCTGTATGATGATCAGCTGCTCCTCTCCTTCTCTCCTCTCTGCCATTTAATAAGGACGAGGCAGGCAAGGGAAGATGCTGTAAAATCCAATTAACTCAGGCTTCAAAAGGCACGGTCTCCATGTGGTGCCAGCTCCCTCCACCACAAACAACAGTCAGGCGAGCTGCTGGCGTCCTGGAGGCAGGTGCGCCGGGGAGGCGGGCTGCTGTGAGCATCCAGATTCTCCAGGCAAAAAGGCCCAAGGTTAATGCGGCTCCCTCCTCCCCGAGGCAGCACTGGGGGGAGTGGGAAGGCGGGTGTGGGCCCAAGGCACTGTGTGGGGTCTCTGGCGGCCCGCGACCCTGGCCCAGCGCGCCTTGGTTCTGGCCCAACTCTCTGCCCTCTGGAGGTCCCCACGTGCCTCCGCGCGGCCTCGAAGGGAGGGCAGAATCCGGTCCCAGGCCGCGTGCTGGCAGCCAAAACCCGGCTCAGGCGAGGTGGGAGGAGCGGGCTTTGCTGCAGGCAGATGTTTTCTGTTCTCGAGCCGAGACGAGGGGACGCGGAGCCGCGTGTGCAGATGGGTGGGAGTGGAGAGGGAGCCCGGGGGGCTGGGAGCAGGAGCAGCGCAGATGGTGTCAGTCGAACGCGGTGTCGGTGGCAGACGATTCGGAGAAAGCGCGGGGCAAACCTGCCGCGGCACAGGAGCTTTTCCGGCGCTCCCGGCCGCCTCCCACCCCCGCCCCTCCGCCGATGGTTTCCGCGGGGACCCATGCCCGCCATCCTCCGTGCGTGCGCCCAGCCCGCGTGGTCCTGGCCGCACCAGGTCTCCTGATTCCTGGGCTTCCCTGGCCTCTCGGAGCTTCCCTCCGCCCCCGCCAGGCCTCCTCTCCCAACCCCTCGGGCTCCACCAGGACTTTCCCACCTTTTCCGTCTTGCTCCTCCCACCGCTCCTGCGGACTCCTCCCCTCCACCTGCGGTAGTTCAGGACCCGCCCCCGAGATCCTCTGACCCTCCAGCCACCCAGAGAGGATGGGTCTGTTCTCCTCTCCTTGTATCTGGGCTGACCGTATCTGTTTCCCCCAAGAGATTACAGGGCAAGTAACACTAGATCAGAAGTCTGCCTGGGATCTCTTGGGACACTCACCTTTGGATCCCTGAGCTGCCTGGAAGTTCCACGACCAGGATGTGAGGACGCTCAGATGACAAGAAGAAGCCATGTGCAGGGGCTCCTGGGGCTAAGGTCCCAGCCAGACAGTCAGCGTCATCCCCCAGACAGGTGATTCCAGCTCCCAGCAGGTGAGTGTCCCCTGCCACTGAGTCTTCCCAGCCGAAGCCTCAAAGAACGGAGCAGAGACACAGGTCAGCCCGAGACTCTCTGAGCATAATAACCTGGTTGATATAAGCGACTACGTTTTGGGGTGGTTTGCCATGCAGCGACAGTAAGTGGGACCGTGAGTAACTGTTGCTGTCACTAAATCATACAGTTCATCTTTGCATCTCTCTGAGGCTGGCACAGAGATGAACTTCGGCATCTCACGCTTGATCTTAGCCCAAAGGCCGAGAAGCGGTGAACTTCCGTATCTCAAACCACCCGTGTCGTTGCAGGGAATGGGAGAGGGTAGAAGAGGTGGGCTGTAGAGGAGGATGATCATAGGATTGCCAGATAAAATACAGGATGACGGAGTTCAATTTGGATTCCAGACACATTCCAGAAATGCATTCATTATAAATTTTGCTATAAGTATATACCGTGCAATAGTTGGGATATACTTATACTAAATGCATTACTCGCCATGTATCTGAACTTCAGATTGTACTGAGCATCCTTATTCTTATTTGTAAAATCTGGAAAGCAGAGGCCCAAGGCCCTGAACACTCTTCCCAGTGTCCTGATATTCAGGGAGGTCATGTGGCTTCTACAGTGGGCAACGGGTCGTTTCCATTAGCGCTCGTGCCCAGGACATCCACCCTTATAGCACAGACTCTGGGGTGTTTTGTCAGGATAGATTCCCAAAACTTCAGGAAGCAGGCTGCAGGGGCCCAGGTGACGGCAGCCAGAGGGGGAAGCTGGCTCCGCCCAAAGGTTCAATTCCTTGTTCAAGGTGATGATGTGTTCATTCTCCCTGGAACAAAATAGAGGGATGCCCACCTGGGTGCTTCCCCCCCCATGCCCTGTCCTAGTCTGGGGCATCTCTCTTCTGGTGCCTGGGGCTTCCCTGGCTCTTGCCTGACAACGGAGAGTGAGCACAGCCTCCTTCCTTTTTCCAGCCGACCATCCCTTTCTTCTAGCATTTGGGTTCATTACCCAGTAATGAAAACCGGCTCATTCCCAATCTGCTGCTGTGTCTTCTAGATAATCATGGTCAGAGAAGTCTCCGTCTCTCTCCATCCTGCAGTTTGCTGTTTTACTTCTTAGTCCCAGCTCATTAGCTCAAGCAATAATAATGAGCCAATCTCTCCCTTTCTGCTCCCTCCCGCCCTGCCCAGGCCCCGATCCCAGGGGAGAGAGCCCAGTCGTGCACCTCAGGCCGTCCTGTTATAAGTAGTGTACATGGGGCCTCGGCTATTCGTTCGTTCGTTCATTCATTCATTCATTCATTCAGGGAATATTTATTGAGTGCCTATTATAGGTCACCTGCAGTAGCTGGGGCCAGGCAGTCCCTTGGAAAGTCAAATGACAAAAGAAGACAAAAGAAAAGTCATAAAGGAAATAGACCACCTCTCCTGACCCAGGCAAGAAATACCTGAGGAATGTGGAGAATGAGCATAAAGAGCGGAGACTACGTTCCTGAAACACGAGTAAACTGGACTCCTTATTACGAGATAGGTATCACCAGCCACATCATTCTTTGGGGCTCCTCAACAGATTTTGAAGAAAAGGACCAGAGTTTGGGTAAAAAATACAGCCTTCGGGGCTGAAAGCAAAAGTACGTATCTAGGCCATGCTTCCTCCATACCCTCACCGTACTGGTTACTAATGCCGCGTAACAAATTTACCCCCAAAATGCAGTGGCGTAAAAAACAAGCATTTGTTGTCTCCCATTTTGTTCTCGGAGCCAGGAATCCAGAAGCGGCTCAGTTGGGAGGTTGTGGTTCAGGGTCTTTCGAGAGGTTGTGGTCGTGGTGTCTCTGTGTTGGCTGGGGCTGCGGTCTGGGGCTCCACATCCAAAGCCGGTCACTCAGATGGCGGTTGTTAGAGGCCTCAGTTCCTTGCTGGCTGCTTGCAGGGAGCCTCAGCCTCCCTCCACATGGGCCTCTCCGCAGGGCTGCTTATGCATGGCAGCTGGCCTCCCCCAGGCCGCCATGTCTTTCGTAACCTGATCTCAGACGTGCCACACCATCGCTTCTGCCATATTCTCTCAGTCCCGGAGACCCTGTCCCCCGGCACGGTGTGGGAAGGGACGACACACGGATGTGAGTGCCAGGAGGGGGGTCCCTGAGGTCATCCGAGAGGCTGGCGACAACACTCGCTTCTTCGTACTCCAGACCTCATCTAACATTGTGTCCCTGGTCCGCCGCGTCGCCGCGTTCCATAAATATTTCCTGAGCACGTGCTTTGGGCTGGCCTGGCCTCTGGGAATTCGTCAGTGATCGAAATGGACCCAAACATCTGACTGGTCCTGTGCTTGTGTGTGGGGCTGAATACACGGCCAGTTCACTGAAGGGGGTGCCTAGGGGCCAGTCTCTGAGTGTGTCCTCTGACTTGTATGTGTGTGTGTGTGTGTTTGTGTGTGTGTGTGTGTGTGTGTACATATGTGTATGTATGCATATGTGTATGTGTGTATATGTGTGTATGTGTGTGTATGTGTATGTGTGTGTGTGCTCTTTCAAGAGCATGCAAGTTTCTCCTTCATCTTTCATTCTAGCCTCTCTGTAATGCTCAGATATGTTGCTATTGCTGAAACCATTTCTGGAGTTTCCTTTTGGAATTACCTTCAACAAGAAGCCCAGGCAGATCCCAACATTCTCAAAGGTAACAAAGCTGCTTCTTCGGAGCCAGATCTTTTTGGGGGGCAGTGGTCAGTGAGTCACCATTTGGAACCTGCTCGGTGCCAACCAATTCGGAATCCTGCCACTGGCACCCCCCCTTCTCCCCTCCCCCCACAAGCTAAACAGCTCAAGTTAAAACATTTCTCATGAACCAACTCTAAAGTCAGTCTCAAAAGCTGAATTTCAAAATAAGATGTTTTTGATACTGGCCACATCCCTGGAGTAAATGTACAACCTCCCAGAGGGACAATCTGAATGAGATGCCCTCATTCTGTTGGAGGAGTTCTGGAAGGTTCTTTCCCAAAACTTCTGGTGCTTTCTCCTCGGACCTTATGGAGATTCCAAGTGTCTTTCTCTGGTTTTTCTTTCCTTCTAGCTGGTTTTCATGGGTCTTGTTGGGAGGGGATGTTTTCAGGGCAGGTGCAGAGGGGCTCTCCTGTCACCTACCTTTCTGGGTGAGCTGGAAACTTTGGCTCCTCTCTGCTCGCGGGCCCACAGTCCGGCTTTCCTTCTGGCCCCAGAGTGCAGGTGTCCCCGATGGACCTCTCACCACTGTCTGTGGGGAAGCAGATGGCGACACACAGACTTGTCTGACTCGGTCTCTGGCACATTGTCGGCATCCTACCCATGTCCCTTTTCCCCTATCATGTCACTGAAGGGAGTCTTTATAGTTTGGTAAACAATCATTCCGTTTGATCCGCGTTCAGTCCGCCCTCTCTTCCTGCTAGCACAAATAATTTGGCAACATAAACACTGTCATCGGTGATGGCTTGCAAGCTCCTTTCCATCAAGCGTGCTTTATTTATTTATTTATTTAAAAAAAAAAAAGGAAAGAAGCTCTGGAAGATATCAGAATGGGCTATGTTTCTTTCTTCTGTCTGTAGAATTTCAGGAGACTTGATAAAAAGTTCTGACAGCTGGCAAGCTGAGGCTGCTTTTAAGTGGGGGCTAATAAATATCCTCTCAGATCAAGAGCACATCCAGAGCTGGTGTCTAAGAAAGGGGTCGCCCCCTCCCCGTTTGTTGCTATTGTGCCACGTGCCAAGCCCGGCTCAGCAAAGCAAGCTGGAGTGGCATTGAAACGGATCCAACACTTCACCATCTGGCCCTGATTGTAAACATGTGTATACAAAGTGAGTGTCACTTCAGCTAATTCACGAGGGCCTGGCTGCCTTGGCGGCGGCTGTGGCTGTCCCCAGGGTGGGGGTGGGGGGCGGGGGCGGAGCGGGGACACCAGAGGACGGCGGGCCACACGGGTGGGCGGCCCGAGGTTAGGCTAGGCAGCAAGGCTCGGACAGCCAGCCTGTCCGTCACGTGTCCACGTTTCCTTAGACGTGGCTCTCCGGCCACCATTGCTTTGGGAGTTAATCATTTCCCCTTCAGACTGTAAATACCCCAAAGGCAGGCTGTGTGACTCTCTTGTTTCTCTAGTGGAGAGACTTACACTGGAGAAGTTCTCATTGAATGAAAATAAATCCCTACCAGCAATTTCTTTCTCATGTCTGTGCAACAGCCTTTCTGCTCTTTGCCTGGATTTCTGCATCTTCTGGGCAGAGAGAAGAGCTGAAGCTTCTTCCCTCTGGGGTGCGGGAAGCGAAGCATGAGTTCTCTTTGTCTCTTGGGCAAGGAGCGGCCAGATCAGGGGTGCGTCCTCATAACTACTCCCCCCGCCAGGCCTCACTTTTGCCATCTTTCAGATGGGATCATTACGCCCACACCTTTATGTTCACCCTCATAGGCCTCCCAGCCCTGGTCCCCGCGTGGATGAGAGGGTGTGTGCTGCAGAGGGCTGGGTCCAGCTAGGAGTGACGCACTCAGAAGTCACCACTGCTTGGTCTTCTTGGCACTTCATGCCTGTTCTTCCTGCACCTGCTGACATGTCTCTTGGGAAGTTCTGACTGGGTTTCACCTGGTAGGTGTAGCTGCGGCTTCCTTCCGGGGAACCAGAGAATTGTTCCCAGGCCGAAGCTGCCCGGGAGGCCAGGCGGCGGGCCCCTCTCTGTCCCCAGGCACTCCGTCTCCAAGAGCGGTTTCCCTGTCCCCCATCCCCCCCAGCTCTGCCCCGATGAGCCAGGGACACGTCTCCTCAACTCCTCCCGTCCATGCTGCTCAAAAACACAACAGATTTAATTTTCTACACGTGTGAAAAAAAAAAATGTTCTCTTCCAAACAGCCCCAGGGACACGAAAAGGAAGAGAAAGCTAATTATGTTCTGTATTTTCTTCCATTGGAAAGAGCGTGGCAGTCGGGATGGGAGAGCAGACCCCGGCAGGGCCGAGCCGAGGCGGTACCTTAGGGTGCAGAGAGGTGGCGCTGTTGGCACTTTGGGAAATGGGGATCAAGGGAGGGGGGGCCCCGGGAGTCTGTGCTTCCTGTCCCCCGAGCTGGCATCCGGGCCTGTTGCAGGATGCCACTGCCACCAGGCAGTCCCACAGGTACAGCTCTGCCAAGGTCAGTTGCACAACAGCCCTGGTGAGCTGGTGCCACACGGGGAGGCCACTTAGATGCGGCTGCTGCATGGCAAGGCCCTTCTGTTTCCTCCTAGGGCCCAGCCGCAGGGACAGGCAGCCGATGGGGCTCCCAGGAAGACGGAGTAGTGACTCCCAGGGAAAGGGGCAATTGGGGGGGGAGGGGCATCTGGTGACCCAATGACCTAAACCTAAAGAATCAAAATCAGACAATTCAAGTGCATGACACCCTTCCAGTGACAGAAGCTTAATTAAAGCTGGACAGAAACAGGCAAGAAAACCACTTAATCTAGACAATATTTGCCTTGCTAATTTAGGTGTGCGCGAATGTGTGTGTGTGTGTGTGTGTGTGTGTGTTTTCCTGTTGGGTGAGTGTTTATAAAATCTTAATTAGGTTGTGCGTATTGGAATAGAGATGGAAATACGTCTTTTTTTTTTCTGTAATGGTCTCACTTCCCCAGGGGACATTAAAGCTCCATACACAATATTCTCTGAGCAGGGGGAGTAGTAATGGCCTTGGACGATGGGTTCTGGGAGAAGACGGAGAAGAGGCTCTGATTCAATCACAGATGGATGCCTTGATAACTCCCTTTTTTTTTTTTTAAATCAAAACCCCAAATTGGACTCAAAGCAGCTATTTATAACCTGTCAGGGGAAGCCAGCATCTCAATATCAGTCTCATGTTGAATAAATTTTTAACGACCTTTAATGTGACAGATAAGCTGGGGCAGGAGAAACGCACCAAGCTATGCACACAGTGGACACCCGAGGGTTCGCTGAAATGGATTGAAGGGAATGTGGGCAGTGAGTCAGGGAGAGCCCACAACACCTCTTCCCCCCTTTTCCCATCTCTTCCCCGCCAGCTGAGTGCCACTCTTGGGGCTAAGGTCTGATGCCACCCTTCTCCAGCTCACTTCATGGGGGCATGTCTGAGGAACGTCAAAAGGGACAAGATTGCAGGAGAGAGGACCAGCGAGCGGGAAGCTCAGCCTGGCTTAGGTGACAACCGTGGGGCAACTCAGGCTGTCACTCCACAGAGGTGGCCCCTTGAAAGCAAGCCGACCACCTGGGCCATGTTAAGGGGCTGTGTCCAGGGGAGAGTTCCAGGAATGTGGATGGCCAAGATGCCATGACCAGATATAGCAACCACGGCACCAGATCTTGTAAGCTGTTCTCTAACTCAGAGGTAGAGGCTAGGCCACTTGTGTGTTAGATGACCTTTCTAGAACCTATATATGGACGCCTAGCACCTTCAGCTTGTGAGAAAAGCTCAGATTTTTCTTTTTTCTTTTCTTCTTTTCTTTTCTTTCTTTCTTTCTTTCTTTCTTTCTTTCTTTCTTTTTTTAGAGGGAGAGAAAGAATCCTAAGCAGACTCCATAGTCTGCACAGAGCCCAACGTGTGGGGCTCGATCCCACGAACCGTGAGATCTTGACTTAGGCCGAAATCAAGAGTCAGACGTTAAAGCGACTGAGCCGCTCAGATGGCCCAAAGCTTAGATCTTCTGACGCGGGGTTGAGAGATAGGGTCCTCATGACAAAAGAAAAGTGTTGCTTACCAGCCCTTCCTTTTCAGTGAGCCAGTCAAGGTATTTCCGGACATCTCCTATCTCAGCATCTGTTATGCAGGACTGTGTGTATACACATCCCCTGCACAGCTTTTTAAAATGCAGATTCTGGGGGCACCTGGGGAGCTCAGTCAGCGTCCTGCTTCAGCCCAGGTCATAATCTCACAGTTTGTGAGTTGGAGCCCTGCATCGGGTGTTTCTGTCAGCGCGGAGCCTGCTTTGGATCCTCTGTCCCTGTCTGTCTCTGCCCCTCTCCCAGTTGCTTGTGCGCGCGCGCTCTCTGTCTCTCTCTATCTCTCAAGAATAATAAAAACATGTACAAAAATTTTTTTTTTAATGTAGATTCTGATTCAGTAGGTCTAGGTATAGCCTGACACTCTGCCTTTCTAACCAGTTCCCAGGGAGGGGCTGAAGCTACTGGCCCAAGGACCACACTTTGAGCAGCCAGGGTCTAGCGCCCAGAGCAGTGATTCTGAATAGGAAACCCGCATCAGCATCACTCAGAAGGCTTATTAAAATTCAGACTGCCGGGCCCACCTCCAGGGTTTCTAATGTAATTGGGCTCTGAGGTAGACCCCGAGATTTTGCATTTCTAACAAGGCCAGGAGGTATGGGGTCGGCAGACGACCGAGACCCCCCCCCCCCCGAGAGCTCAGCGTTGAGCAGGGGAAAGGAGATCGAGGCAGAACTCGTGATGGACAGGAAGACAGCCCTCGTGATGAGCAGGTGAGTGCCAGGTGCTATGGGTACCCAAGGAAGAAGGATGGATTGGTCAAGTGCACTGAGTGGGAGGGAAGGGGACGTTTCAGGTGGAGGCACCTGTTACTCAAGGTCAGGTCGAGGAAGTAAAAAAATGCAAGGAGCCTCCGAATAGAGCCACGTTCTCTGCCCTGCCCGTCCTTTCTTCCCGCTTGCAGATCACCAAGGGTCGGGCTGTCCCCGCCGCTCCCTGACCGCGGCCGCTTACCCATGACTGCACATCCTTAGAGTATCTGGAGACATTCCAGTTATTAATGATGCCTTGGCCTCTCCTCCGGAGACTCTGAGTTAATTGGTCTTGGGTGGGGCCCAGACGTTAGTGTTTGTGTGTGTGTGTGTGTGTGTGTTGTTTTCGTTTTTGTTTTTTGCTTAAAGTGAAGCTTCTCTAGAGATTCGAACAGACAGAGTTGAGAACCACTGGCCTAGACCCAAGTATATTCCCACTCACCCAGCTGCAGTTTGCTGGGGAGCTGGGCAAAGGATCGTCCCCTCCTTTATGTATCACACCTCTGCTTCATACCCCAAAGAGCAGGTAGCTGAGCATCTGGTAAACATCTGCCTTGTTCCACCCGGAGCAGGGTGACCTACTTTTTTGCCTGTGGCTTCTCTCGCATAGGGGGGCTCTGGGGACGGAGGGGCAGATGGAAATGTCAGCGTGTCTGTGTTGGTGCTGCAGTTGGGTGTCACCCAAGTGCTTGTTTCACTGTCAGATTCCGGATGCAGTGTTTAGATAGTAAACCACTGCCGCCGGGCACTTGCTGGGGAGATCAAAGCATCCGGCAGCATCCAGAGACGTCCTGGGGTACCGGCTGCCAAGTGCTGGCAGCTCTGGGCTTAGGGCAAGACGAGGCCAGTGCACAGACTGTGTCGGCGTGAATACAGACCCTGGCGGAGACCCTGGGTGAATACAGACCCTGGGAAAATCCCTGCTCAGCACAGGGCTTCCTTCTTTCCCTCCGACGCTGGCCCTCCCGGCGACCAGAGGGCACGCTGGGTGCGCGCCTGTGCATACCCAAGCTCCCCCGGGACATGGACCATGATGCCATTCTCTCTGACAGCTGGCTCTGGGTCCTGCGACTCCGCATTCTTCATCGTGAAGGGAGATGGGGCCATGTAAGATGAGGCAGTCACCTTTATTTTTATTAGAAAGTTTTTTCAGTGTTTGCTTATTTTTGAGAGAGTGAGAGAAAGGGGGGTGGGGAGAGGGGTGGAGAGAGGGAGACACAGAATCCAAAGCAGGTTCCAAGCTCTGAGCTGTCAGCACAGAGCCCGACGCACAGACCTCGAGATCGTGACCTGAACAGAAGTCGGACGCTCAATTGAGTGAGCCACCCAGGTGCCCCGAGGCAGTCGTCTTTAGAAGGTTCCTGTATAGTTGTTCCATCATGGGGATCAGATACCTGGAAGGAGGCCCAGGGGCTCAGGACTCTCCCCTCCGCACGTTCCACGTCTTTCCTTGAAGGAAAAGCAAAGAGAGGTTGCCGGCCATCCCTTCTGTGGTCCGAGTGGGGGGTTTGGGAGGGATGCCGCTCAGCCTTCTGATTTAGAGGGTCTTGTGAGTTTCCCTGTGTCCTTGGGCCTCTTGTGTGTCTTTTGGGGACTGCAGACTGAGGATGGGCACCAGTAGGGACTAAGCCTGCATGAGGTGTCTGGCCTTGGGCACAAACCAAAACGCAAGGGCCCTTCTGGGAAGTGGCTCTGCGTGTGTGCCATTAAGTCCTCAGCTGCTGCCCAGAGCTGCCTTTCTTAGGACATGGAATTTCTCCACACAAGCTCTCAAAGGCCTTCAGTTATGTAGTGTGCTCCCCCCGGACCATTTTCCAGTAGATGCCATTATTATTAACATCCCCCTGGTTGGATTTCTGGAAAAGCAGTTTGTCTCATCTTGACAAGAGTTTGGAAGAAGTGTGTGGACAGGAAACATAGGGGCTCAGGTTTTGGCTCTGGATCCTTCTCTCCAGCCTGTTGATGAGGAGGAAGTGAGCTCCTAGCCCCTCCTCATTCCAGCACAGCTACCAGTTCCCAAACTTGGAGAGGTTCTGGACCTCCCATTAGGAACGCGCCCCCCATCCCCCAGACCCTGGATCTTTGGTTCTGAAAGGTTTGGGACATTTCTCTAACCTTCCAGCCACCTTCTGGCTCAGAAAGGCAAGGAATGAACAGGGGGAGGCCAGCTGGGAGGGGCTATTCTGTGCACACTCAAGGAAGCACTTGATGGAAAGGGCAGGAGGAGGTCCCTTCTATGGGAATGGGAAGGTACCGTTCCCTCCACTGTGTCCCCAGACAATGTATGGGTGTGGGGTGTGAACCTGGACACCACTGGAAGTGATCGAGTGGGGCTCAGGAGAGTGGTGGCTTGGGGGGCAATGGCGGGGATGCCTCATCTTAGCCCCCGCGGACTCCGGAGTACTGGGCGTGACATCCGAGCCGGGTCTGCTGGGAGTGCAGGGGTGAAACAGCGCACAGATCAGGCAGGGACTTAGCATCCACCGGGCAGGGGTAACCCTTAATATCCCTTCCATTCCCGAAAGCTTGAGCCCCTAAGTCTTCCAGCATAAAGAATAACTGAGAGGGCCTCCTAGTCCTCATCCTTGGAAGCTTCCAAAGAAAACACCTGTTATTTGCCCCTCAGTGTAGAGAAAGTGAATGGCAGTGGGAGTGTGCACAGAGAGAACTGGGCCCAGCTGCTTAACCTTCCCAGGTCTGGCCCCGGCCCCAGCCTGCCACCTCCCTCCCAGACGCACCGCCCCATGCTGTCCACGGCCTCACCCGCTCACACAGGCCCTCCGCGGGGGACCTCGCCTTTGATCTGGGGCAAGGTTGGGCTCAAACACCATGCCTCCCGTGCTGCTTTGGTGTCTTCCTTTCTCCCTCCTCTCCACCCACTCCCACCCGCCCAAGCAGGAAGTAATCTTCCTCCTGGGAAGTCTCGGAACACTTTCTCTATACTTGGTCATGGTACCCATCAATTTCTCCTTTTTATCCGAGTTATCTACCTGCATATCTTATATCATCTCTGAGTTGGCAAGCTTCTTAATGACAGGAGTCATACCTCATCTGCCTTTATGGCTGCAACGTACGCAGCCTTGCAAATGTTGATTGAAGGAAGAGGAACTCAACCTAGTGACATTCTGGGGACACGTGTCACCATGTGAATGTCATTCATCTCGGCCTTGCTAGTGACTGAAGCTGGGACCCCCTCCTGGCCCTAGGGGACGTGGTAGGGTCAGACTCATTCCTCGGAGTCGTCAGTCAGTTAGTTAACGGGATTTCCTGTTACATATCACATGCGCCCTAGGTGTGCTATGTAACCATGTTAGGCACTGGGAGGGGGGCACATACGTGATGAGACACAGGTAGTTGTCACTGTCCACCCCCTGGCCTCTAGGACCAACAACGCCCTGAATCCCCGTGTAGTTAGGAACCTCACTGCAGAGCCTTGTGCTTCTCACGGTACCTCCCCCAACTCCACTGTCTGACTCTCCCTTACTTGTTCTTCTTTGCTACTTAGTGTGTCTTTAATCAGGCTTGTTTCTCTTCTCTGCCACTGAGTTGTCATTCACGCCGTCTATCCTCTGCATGCTGTTTCGGACCACGATGTCTGTTGTACTTGTGAACTTCCGTGGTCCAGGCCAAAGTGGCGGATCTGACAGTGCAGTGGCTTACGGCATCGGTGGGACCTCTCTGCTTCTCTCTGGGTCATTCAGAGATCACATTCCTCCACTGTGCTGCTGTGCCCAACCCTAGGTATTTCTGTCATAGACATGACTATCGATGGCTTAAAGTAGGCTCAAGCCGTAGAGTGAGAAAGGACAGCTTGGAGAAGGTCTTTGCTTGGGTGTTACCTTCTCAATGGGGCCCATCTTGAGCACTCTCTGGGTCAGGTTTCTGCTGTGATGGTGTGTGTAACAAACAGCCCCGAACTACAGGTTGCAGTGGAGAGCATTCTAAAGATATTCCATCAAGAGTCCCCTCCCACGGCTGGTTAATTGAACACGATTGTGGGCACCACTGTGAAGGGACTTTGTAGATGTAATGAAGGTGACAAATCAGATGGCCTTACTATGCGGAGATTATCCTGGAATATCTGGGTGGACCCACTGTAATTGCCTGAGTCCTTAAAATCAGAAAGAAAAGGCAGAAAAGTCAAAGCAACAGGACAGAAAAGGGAGAAGGAAGATGCGGCAGAGGGGGAGTCAATGAGATTCCAAGGGTGAGAAGTCTTCCACATGCCATTGCCGGTTCTGAGATGTAAGGACCAGGGAGAAGCTTCTAGATGATAACAATAGTGCCTAGCTGATGTCCAGCAAGGAAACGGGCCTCAGTAAACTGAATTTGGCCAACAACACGCATGAGCTTGGTGGCATATTCTCCTCAGAGCCTCCTGGGAAGAACCCTGCTAGCTGATACGTATGTTTTGTCCTTCTAAACCCTGGAGCCCTCTCGGGCTCCTGACCCTCAGAGCTGTGAGATCATGCATGCATGTGTGTTGTCTTAAGCTGCTAAGTGCGGCGGTCTGCTATGGCAGCGACAGAAGACAAACATGGAACGTCTTCCACAGCGTTTTATTTCATGTCAGAGAGTCTGTAAGTCGGCTGTGATTGGGCTCATTCAGGCGGGGTACGGCTGAGCCAGGCTGGACCCCAAGCTTCCCGGAATATAAGTCTACTTCTCATGTCTTCCTTTACCCGGCGCATGCTCTTTCCATGGCACTGGCAGAGAGAAACACAGAAGCCACACCAGAGCTCAGGAGCACGTGTAAAACCTCTGCAACATCGTGGTGGCTGACGTACTGATGGTCTAAAACGGTCACGTGGCCAAGGCCAGATCAGTGGGACAGGGAAATGCCCTCACTTTTCCTGGATAGGGGGTGGGTGGGGGGCTGCTATGTCTACTGCAGAGAGCCAGGATATAGGATTCTTCTAGTAGGAGGGAGTGGAAAATTGGGGCCAATAATTTGATATATGTATATACATCCTATGAAGCATTCAACTTGGTCCCCCTGGATCACTTACATGTTCTGAATGACAATTTAATTCACCGACATTCTGTGTTTATGGGGTGTGTGTATCTCACCACAGTAGAATGTACGCTCCACGAAGGTAGGACATGCGGTCCGTTTTGTGGCCAAACGTATCTCAAGCACTTGGACTTGACCTGGGACACCATAGGAAGTCGGTAGATATGTGCGGAATGGATGAATGAATGATCTTAGCTGTGACACCACCACCAAAGTCCTCATCATGGTCTGTGACTCATTTTGCATATGGAAAGCAGCCCCCTCCCTCCCCCGCCCCAGGTGAGGAGGAGGAGGACGAAAACCTCATCACCAGGCAACTCTCAACTCAACTCCGAGGTCTGGTTTGGAACCTCCAATGGTCTCAATGGGTTGTATGCCATTCTAAAAATAACCCTCAAAAAATCCGCTGTTATCACAACCCTTTCCTCCTTCCCGGCTGCTGGAGGAGCCCGCGTTATAAATTCAAACAATAGGGCATGTGCCAACTCCCCAGAGGCCTCACTTATGGAGCTAAAATAATAATCCCGGGTTGTTGGCAGGATTTTCTGGATACCGCTCGGCTTCTCTTGAGTGTGAAAGCACCGGCCGTCCTGCCAAATGTAACCGCCATGCCAAAAAGCTGGCCGAGGTTGTCAGCGCCTTTTGGAGGCAACTAATTGGTGTATTCAACTGGTGTTTTTTGGGTGCCAGGCATGGGCATCTGCTAACCCCTTCGGTCCTCCTGACAGGAGATGTTGTAGCTACCAGTGTGTGGACAGGGAAAGGGACTTGCTTCTCCAGAGCCACACCACTGGAGGTGATGGAGTGGAGGCCAAACCTGCCTCGTGTGGTGCAGAGGAAGCCTCGATGAATGTGCTGTGTGTGCGTGCGTGTGAGGGAGGGGGAGAGAGAGAGAGAGAGAGAGATCTTCCATACCCCGTGAGCTGGTTTCTTGGCACCCACATTGCAGAGCCTTTCAAGGACTCCTGGGCTCTGAAGCTCAAGACAGAGTCATGGCCCGGGGAGGTGGTAGTGAGGGTGGTGTGGACCAAAGAGCACACGTAAGGGGCCCAGGGACCGGGGCTGAGTTGCTAACTACAGTCTTCAGGAGGGAAACCTTTGTCCTAAGAACCCAGGGGCCTTCCCGGAACCCATGGCCATCATCTTCCTGCCGCAACAACATCATTAAGAATATTTATGGAGCATATGCTATGCGTCAGGCATCCACTAAAAAGTCTTACAGTGTAGGTGGTATGATTATCCCATTTTACAGAAGAGGAAACTGAGGCACAGTGTAGGATAGTGCCCGAGGACCCCCATTGGGTAAATGGGGGAGCTGGAGTGGGCCCGGCTGGCTGCTTCCCGGGCCCTGGGGCTTAATCTCTATGCTGCACAATGTCTGTAGAAGTTAGAACGCTGCATTCACTGAGTGCCCCAGACTCACCCACTCAGGAGTCAGAGAAGGGAGCCCGGAGGGCAGGACGCTTGGGGGCCCAGGATCAAGAGGCCTTGACCTCCCGAGATGGGGGGAGGGGAGATTGATACAGGCAGTTGTATTAAAATGCAAATTTCTGCCTTGCTTGCTGGTTTATCATCTGACTCGTTATACAATTTGCCAGTTATAGAAGAAAAATTACCATAATGGGGCCCTAGGGAATGGTTGTAAAAAGGAGACCAAACGTTACTTATCGGCTGTTTCACTACAATTATCTACTGCGTTTGTTCGTTTCCTCCTCGGAAAAATGAAACCATCCATGCCAGGGACAGGGTGCTGACCAGGCAGGAGGGAGCACCGAGGGACGTGGGGGCACAGCCTTTGATTCGCTTTCTCCCTCGGCTGTCCCCACCAGCCCTCAGACCCTGTGGCTGTTACCTCCTGGGGCAGCTCCCTCTGCAGAGCAGGGCAGGGGTGATTTTCTGAGCAGGAAGAGAGGCGGAGGGCAGGCAGATGAACTTGAGCTGTCTCCCCGGGCTCTTGGTGGCTCACGGCTGCCCCCTGTCCCGGGAGCAGACTTGGTGCTGAGGTCCGGCACTCACTCCACCCGCGGGGACCCACCGAGCCATCCCCCCCAGACTCCCCAGGTGCCCTCCTGGGAAGGCTGCAGGTAGCCAGGCTTCCGCAAGGGGGCAGCCGCCCAGTGGGCTGCACCCCGTGAAGCACCCCTGCCCTGATGCCCTGAGGACTCTTCCGACTCTAAGATACCTTTCCAGCCTGTATCTGCCAGCCTCACCCCACTCCCGGGCTCTCGCAGCCGGGCTCTCCATCTTGTTCAGCGCGCCTCTCCTAGTACCAGAAGCTTAGCGCTTGGAACATAATAAGCAGGAAATAAATATTTAATGAATGAATGAAAGTGTCCGTCTGTGAACACATGTCTCTGTTTTCAGGTTATTCTAAAGTTGTCTTCCCTCTGGTCTGACTTCTTTTAGGTCCAGCCAAATCTTCTCCAGGCCCTAAGGCCTCTGATGATTTCTCAGGCTTCTATAAGCGGCATATTAAAATAGTCAGGGGAGCAGATAACGATGTTCTCTGCCCATGCATCCTGTTCAGATAGTTTTACTTTTTACAAGCCTTAGGCTTCCCTAGCATTCGTTTGCACTCCGCCGTGGACTTGAGACTGTTTTTGTCTTAGTTCCTAGAGTACCCGCTCCTCATTTATTTCTGCCACAATATGACGGATAAACCTTCAATGCTCCCCTGAGTTCAATTTACAAAGGACAAATTCAAAGCGATGGACCAGAATCTCTGCAACCATGTTTATATGGTAACCCTCCAACATCTGGTTTCCCGGACTCCGCGAAGAGAGACTCATGGCTTGTCGGCTTGTCTGTTTGAGTTCACCCCATTTCTTACAAGTTATCCTCAAGCCGGGGGGTTCCATACCCTGGTGCCTGCGGTCAGGGAGCCAGGGGGACTAGAACACAGGTTTCCAGTTTGATATCCGGCTGTCCACCCCTTTTAAAAAGTGGCAAAGCAAATCAGGATTCACTTTCTCAGAGGGCAAGCCAATCCAACAGCTTTGTAGAGAAGGAGGTGCGTTATTTTTATGTCTGAGCCTCTTGTCTAAGGGAACAGGCATTTCCCTCTGGCCCGAAGGTTCTTTTCCAAAGAGGAAGATGAGGGTATGAAGTGAGAAGGTGCAAAGCTCCTGGCTGACATCCCCAAATCTCTAGAGCAGGCGTCAACAAACTAGGGCAAAATCCAGCCGGATGTGTTTTTATAGCCTACAGGGCAAGAATGATTGTGGCTTTTTCAACCATTTGGTATTGGAGTAATAATGATAATGGGATAATAATATCCCGTGACATGCGAAAAATAAACCAAATTCAAATGTCAGTGGCCATAAATAAAGTTTTATTGGAAACATGGCCATGCTCACTCATCTACGTGTTTAGGACCGCTTTCCCACGACAGTGGCGGAGCTGAGTACTTATACTCCGAAAATATCCACCATCTGACCCTTTGCAGAAAATGTTGGCTGACCCCTGCTCTCCTGCCCAGATGACCCCGTTGCCCCCACCCCACCTCATTGCCCCTCCGGGGCAATCTGAATCATAGGAAACTTTCTTTCCTTTTGAGTAGATGTCCTCCTACCTTACTTGCACTTTTTAAGATGAAGAGAGGAAAGTATTGAAGGATGAAGTGGGCAGCTAGTGATTCTGGGAATATTATATTCTTTGTGGCCTCGCTCAAGTCACTTAATTTCTCTTGGGGGCCTCACCATTCTCCTCCCCCCGCCCCCCGAAAAACAGCACTTCCAGAAAGTGATGGGAAAGTCAGACACGCCAGTAGGTTGGTGCCGATCTTGCGACCCGAAGGCCTGACCTTCTTGAGAGTGTTCCATCTGTCCCTGCCTAGGACATGTTTGCCCTCGTTAAGCATGTTACAGGTTTTGGCTTTGAAGATACGATCGTTGTAACAACAGGCACATGGTGTGAGATGTTCGACCAATAGGCACTGGTTCAGCACCTACCCTGGCAAATGCTGCCCCACACACTGGAGAGATATGGGAAGATGTGGAAGAGGAGGACCCTGGGCTCCGAGAGCCTTGACCCATGTGATGTATTACAAACACAGCCCATCGCAGGATGGAGACACGCCCACGTGTACTGGGTGCCCACCACCGTGTGTGTGCAGCCATTTTGCATCGGTGGTTCCACAACACCCTCTATGGAAGACAAAATCAGCCCCCTTTCCAGATGAGAGAACCAAGGCTCAGTACCAGTGTCCCCCATCCAGTGGGTGGTCTCTAACCACCCCATCCCCACAGGCAAGACTGTCCCATTGCCAGCAGACAGCACAGTCTCAATGGAGACAGAAGCAGAAAATGATGGCGCCACTGTGGCTTCATAGACTCAACTCTGCAAAGGGAAGAGGGGAGGGTGAGCTGGTGTATTTGGGGGAAAATCTCCCATTTAATTTTTAGGGTCCACTGAACGAAGAAATTTTCTAAGCCTTCTGGGCCCCAGGAGCTGTGCGTTGCTTTTAGCTGAGCAGGTGGATATAGAAGGAGGCTGAGGCGATGTACTTATTGAATTCTGCCCTGAAGTACAAGCCGGCATGTCTGTCTTCTTCACTGGACTATAAACTCCTTGGTCACATGGACGATCTCTTAACCACTCATATATCCCAAGCAAATAGTTTTTAAGTACTTATTATATGCCAGGCACTGTGCTAGCTGTGGGGCACAGTGCTTTGGGTACAGTAGGTGCTCAGGAAATGTTTATGAAATAGATAAATATCTGCTGATTAAATTCATGCCAATGCTAGGTCTTTTCTAGAAGTTTCCAGGAGATACCTGAACCCTTGGAAAAAAAGGGAGGGTACACAGATATTTGGGGTATCTGTATTTCTCCATTCTCCTACTCCATCCTGCATCTCTGCTGTGAAAGGGATGTTCTCTCCATCACTAAGTGGGGTCAGCAGGTTGATTCCAGATTTTCTGTTTCTTCCTAAACACTGTCCTGATAATCCACAAAGGAGGTGAAGTTTCTTCTCCAATCTCTTTCTCTTTGCTCCCAGGATGAGCTGGATGAGTATCATCTTGACATCCACCCCCAAGAGCCATCGCCTGGACAACCACCCTCCTCGGGGCTAGGCCAGGAGATGAAGACCAGAGGCTCATCTCAAAACTCCAATTTCTGGTCTGAGGACACACCGTCTTCTTGGACAGTCGACAGGGTCATCTTGGCCCTTTATGCAGGGGTGTGGCCTTGACAGGACAGCCTTTCTTTTTTTTTATTAAAAAAAATTTGTTTTTAATACTTTTTATTTATTTTGAGACAGAGAGAGACAGAGCATGAGCAGGGGAGGGGCAGAGAGAGGGAGACACAGAATCCGAAGCAGGCTCCAGGTTCTGAGCTGTCAGCACAGAGCCTGACGTGGGGTTTGAACTCACAAACTGTGAGATCATGACCTGAGCTGAAGTCGGACACTTAACCGACTGAGCCACCCAGGTGCCCCAGATAGGACAGCCTTTGTAAACACCATCAAGTCAACCTAATATCCATCCAAGGGGCATGCATGAGCAAGTGGCCATTTGTAACCATCCTTCGTCTCAGGAGTTCAGGGTGGTGGACAGAACCCCAAGAAGAGCAAATCTCTTTAACGTTCAAAGAACATACCCTTCAAGACCCTGCCACCACTGTCCCCTTCTCTTTACAGCCCACAAAATCGTCAAAGTGCAACTTGCTCCCCAGACAATGTCCTCCCCCTTTTCAGGCAGATCCCGTCTTGCTCAACCTGATAAGGGCCTCACGATGTTTGCGGTTTCCTAGGTGACATTCCAAGGGTCTTGAGAACTTTGGGAGAGTGTGTGAATTCCTTTGATTTTGCATGGCTCTGCCCACATCCCCTGTTCCCGCCCCTTCTGTTTTTTTTTCTACTTTTTTGAACTTCGGGGGGTGCTTCCAGCTGGCCACCCAGGCTTGCCTTTGGGATTCATGAGAATCTGCGTCTGTGAATTTGGGATGTGTAAGTGCGTGTTACAGGGACAAAAGAAGAGAAGAGAAAGTAGCTTCCTCAGTCTCCACATTATTGCCGTTTGGAGCCTGCTCCTTCTGTGTGGGGGTCTGTCCATGTGCCGTATGTTCAACAGCATCCCTGGCCTCTGCCCCCCGGATGCCTTAGCACCTTCCGCCTCTGGCTGTGATGGCCAAAACGTCTCCAGACATTCCTAACGTCCCTTAGGGGCCCAAATCACTGGCTGAGAACCACTGAAAACAAGGAAAACAGAAATCGTTAGTGTTGGGTTTTTTGTTTTTTGTTTTTGGTTCCCCTTGGCCTTGGGCGGTTCCCTTCCATATTAATCTCTGGGCTCTCGCCTTCCACCTGACCGCCCCCATGCACACACCCTCCCCTGCCCCAGAAGGCTTCATGCCCCTGTTAATTCCACCAAACTCCCAGGGAAAGCCTCCCTGAGCACCAGTTCCTGAACGTGCAGGGAGGCACGTTGGTTAGCGGCTGATGGGTGCATCAATGTGGTAACAGGTGAAGGGATCTGATGTGGGGGTGAGCAAGCCAAGCAGGGGGGCCATGATGGTCAAAACGGTAGGATGTCCTAGTCTGGAGAGAGGTGGGACTCCTGAGTGGGACACAGGAGGTGACTTCACTTGCTAAATATTTAAAGCTTAGAGGGGAAGCGGCTTTATCTCCTTCAACCTTCTGACTAAATCGACTCTTTGATTAACTCTGAATCTCTTTGTCTTTTAAAGGTTTAACTTTATAAGCCATCCACTCGGTTGGTTCATGCATGCTGTTACCTTCCCTGCCCTCCTGGGCTGGGCGTTCTCTCCTGGCCAGGGATGGGGGCAGCCAGACCTTCACCCCATCAGTGACCGACATACGAGTGGAAAGGATGGGGCAGTCGTGGGCGGGAGACCCGAGGCCGTTCAGTCGCGTGAGACGAGGTGCACCATCTCGAGCTAAGGGACCAGCGTATATAGCACAAGCCCAACCACACTTTACAGTATGGATGTAGAGGTGCACACACACACTCTGGAGAAGTCTTGACATAAATGTACCAAAATGTCAACAGTATCTACCCTAGTGTTGGATTATGTGATTTTAATTTTATTCCTGTTGCCTTGCAGTGCGTTTCGGGTTTTCCGCAATCGGCATGTTGAACGTAGAAACCACGTTAAGTGTTCTTTATTTTGTGTTATTACTATTATCGCTATTATTGGGTGCCTGCAGAGGCCAAGAGGAGCGATGCGTGTCTTTGCTGGAGGGGAATGACAACTTGGGGACTTGGGAGGGGGTGGGGCGGAGCCAAGCCTCACTGGCTGGGCTCAGTGTTCCTGTGATCCCCCAGAAATGGGGGGGGGGTGCACGTCTTGGGGGTGAGGTGCCCCCACAGTCTCTACTCATCTCTGGGGCATCTGGAGCCCTGGTAAACAGGCCTCTGTGTCCCGAGCCAGCCCCCAGCAAAGCTGTCGCTTGCCCAAGCCCAGGTCTCTGCCATCCCTTGTGGCCACCTGCAGGAGAGGAAGCCAGCTACTCAGAGGAAGAGCCCCACACTCATTACAGACAAACCCCTTAAGGTCAAGGGAGGGTAATGGCCCAATTTCACTGTGGAGAACGCAGCCCTTGATGCTGTGGCCTGTTACACACTCCACTTAATCCACTTACTGGAGTTGATTTGCAAGTCAGATTTTTTAGGGCACTTCTGAGTCCTTTGGCTTTTATTTTGTGTATTTATTTTTGTAATGTTTATTTATTTTTGAAAGAGAGAGAGTGTGTGCACAAGCAGGGGAGGGGCAGAGAGAGAGGGTGGCATGGGGGAGGGGGGACAAGAGAATTCCAAGCAGGCTCTGTGCTCTCAGCACAGAGCCCCACGCGGGGCTCGAACTCTCCAGCTTCGAGATCATGACCTGAGCTGAAATCACTCAACTGACTGAGCCCCCCAGGTGCCACTGAGTCCTTTGGCTTTTAAAGGGAGTCCTCACTGCCTTTCAGACATGTTGGAAGAAGGGCCCTCCTGGAGGTCTTGGAGGGGCAAGTGAACAGCGACAGAGGCAGTCGGAGGGGCTGGGCCCCGTCTCCACCAGCTGCTGCGTGGTTGGCATCGGGCCCACCGACGGGAGGAGGAAGGCCGGGACATGGCTTCTCAAAATGCTACACGGATTCTTATGGTGGCCCATGGCTCCTCAGAGGCCCTGTACCATGACCGGGAGTCTGACGTGGGGTAGGTGGGCTCTCATCTGCGGGGCTCTCTGAGAAGCTTCCAGTATGGTTGGCCGCCCTCCCTCGAGAGATGGTTCTCGAGGCCCCTGTCGCCCTGCCGGTGGCTGGTTTTGTGTGGTGGGTGACTGGGGTTATAGGGGTGCCGTGGGGGCCGGTGGGGGGTGGGGAGCATCCAGGAGGGAGGCTCTGTGCCGTTGGGTGCTGCCTGCTCGGCCAGGGCCCTTCCCTCCTACAAACTATATATTTCTACTCAGACTGCTATTTTTAATGAAGGATTTTCTTTCTGCTCGGAATAATTTAAAAGACATCTTTCTGGTATATATCTCAATTCCAGTCAACAAACATTTCTTCAGTAGCCGCCACACATAGTAAGCGTGCTAAGCACCAGGCAGATTTGGGGGCACGTTCTTGGAGACGACGAAAGATAAAGGTGTCCGGCCTCGAGGAGCCTTTCAGACCTTCAAGCTCAAGGAGCGACAGGTGAGTTTGTAATTAGAACAAAACCACAAATGGAGAGGGGACATAAACGGAAGTTACGGGAAGGAAGGAGAAGTTCCACTTGGGAAAATGCAGGGTGGCTTCACGGTGGAAGCCTCAGTTTTGAAGCACAAGGAAGGTTTCCGTAGGTCCTGGGGGGAGGGGTCAGGCGCAGAAGGAAGCGAGAGGGGGAGAGTGGAGGCATTGCACACACCATCTGGAAGCCCGCGAGCCCGGCCTTGTGGCGGTGGAAGGAGAGAGCTCACGGGATTCTCGAGGGCTGGCCAGCTTCTCCTGGAGGACGCCAGGTTCCCTCCCCGCGAGGCTACCCCGCTTCCCAGGGCTATTTCCAAATATTTCCACACAGCTCGTCTCCCGGGCAAGAGTTCCCCACCCAGGCAGGAGGGTCGTGAGCGCGCCAGCCTTACTCAGTCCAGCGGCCTGTGAACCGTCAGATCAATTCATTTGGACTTCGTGATGATTTCATCTGGGGGGGGGGGTGATACTCAGCTTTGCGTTAGCAAGGTGGTTCGTATGCAAATTATTTCAGTAAATAAAATTTCAAGGCCAGCCGCTTATCCCACTCCAGCAAGCCCTTGTGTTGGGCAAGGGCACTCCAGAAGGGAGGACAGTGACAAACGGGAGAGACAAGGGGTCGGGCTGGGACGCTGCCGCCGGTCCCCCCCCAGGGTACCCCGGACGCTGGGGAGAGAACTTCCGTCTCACACCGAGTCAGCAGGTCACAAAAGCGTGATTCCTGCCTGGACTTCCTGGGTGTGAGGGTCAAGGGGGAGATCCAGCCAAACTTTGCCCCCCACCCCCTCCCTGACAGTCCCCCCATGCCGTGCTTACACCTGGACATAAAAGGTAGAGAAGGAGAGACGCCTGGACTGGGGAGCTGTGTCCTACACGCCCACCGTCGCCCTTCAGAGTCTGCACACCTGACCTTGAATCTTGACTGTACTGCTTACCAGCCGTTTGATCTTGAGCAAGTAATTGACGCTTTCACAGCCACACTGGTATCTCATTCTGAGTGTCTCTTAAGTCCGGACGCTGTGCTTAGGGATCCTCATGTATAACTATTATTAGCTCCATTTTGCAGGTGAGGAAACTGAGGCACAGAGGGAGACACTTAAGTGACTTGCCCGAGGTCTCGCAGCTGGGGAGATGAGGTGCCTGGGTGCTTTTTTATCTCATGGGGTTCCTGGGAGGGGTACTGAGTCACCAGAGGCAAAGCGTCCGGCGTCTGGCACACGGTGAGTGCTTGATAAATGACTCTTATCCTTGCCATCGTGTTACCTCTCTGCTGGCCTCTGTGGAGGCGGGCGGGGAGCAGGGCCATTCGTCCACCCTGGGGGGCTGTCCAAGTGATGCTGGGGCCCAGAGGACCAGGGCCGTATGGAGGGAAGCATCGTCTCCCGGCAAAGCCCTGATTGGAGCCCATTTACATCTTCAAAGTCAGCTTGGAAAACCACCATCCATCAGCCAATGATGGTGTAAATTGCTTTGCTAAATATATTTCTGGGTACATGGTAAGTAAAAATATCATGAATTTAATAAGCCTTGGAATTCACATTTTTCCAGTCCTAATTAAGTTTCTGCTCTGCTTCGGACGTGCTTTTCTTCAGCGAGGGTGGGGAGGGAAGAAGCTTATGTTTACTGTGTGCCTGGCTGGGCCCAGCTAGGTGCTTTATTTACCTCCATCAGTGTATTACACGTTCCCGGCTGCTGGCCGCGGCCGGGTTCCTCATTCCCTCCTCGCTGAGGCTGGACTGAATCCCAGTGAGGCGCACCGCTCTTTATCTAGGGTCATGGCCAGGAGTCGGGATTTGTACCCATTCTGACTGCCCCCTCCTACTGCTCTCCCCCTGGTCCTCATGGGTCCGTGAAGTGGCCCCTGTGGTCCCAGGATCTGGGCACTGCCTTGGCTGCCCCCTCCAGGGATATCCTGTGCCTTTATAGCCGTGTAGGTGCCCACGCGTTCACACGACCACCCCACATTCCTGTGGGTTCACCATGTACATACAAATGCCAGCCATGGGTGTTGTATTCCATGGCGAAGACCCATGGGTCCTGACAGCAGGGGGCAGCACCCCTGTCCACAGGGGCTTGCCCTGGAGGGATGTTCACCATTATAATCTTATGTGTCAACTCGGCTGGGCCACAGTGCCTAGATATTTGGCCAATCATTCTGGGTGTTTCTGTGGAGGTGTATTTTGGATGCGATTAGCATTCAAATTGGTGGAGTTCGGGTAAAGCCAATTGCCCGCCCTACGCGGGTGGGCCGTGCCCAATCAGGTGACGGCCTGAATAGCACAAAGACGGGCCTCCCCTGAGAAAGGGAATTCTGCCAACAGATGGCCATTGGATTCAAACTGCATTTATTCCCTGGGTCTCCAGTCTGCAGCCTTACCCTATCAGGTTAAATCTGTCTCTCTCTCTCTCTCCCTCTAAATGTATTCACATCTGTTGGTTCTGTTTTTCTGGAAAACCCCAGACTGATACAGTCACATTCAAACACTGTGCCAGGCCCTCTGTCAATACCAAGCCGTCTCAAAGCTGGGACAAAGGCGAATTAATGCTGCCTTTCTGCAGATGAGGAAATGGGGGTGCAGAGAACTTGTGGGACTGGCCCTCTGCCCTGGCAGAGGGGTAGAGAGCTTTGGAATGGATCAGGGCAGTTTGGATTCCCGTTCTGAGGTGTGAGCACTCAGTTTGCGTGCACCTGTTTCTTCAATCATATAACGGGGAGAACACCTTCCCAGCGGAGTTGTTCTGAAGGTTAAATGGGGTGACGTCTGCGAAGCCGTTAGGAAATAGGAGTTAGTAGGAGTGGGCTCAGAATCGGAATTACACCCACGGGCCCGCAGGCCCTGGGCTCACCGCCCCCGTGGCCCCCATCCGAGGGCCATGAGGCTGGTGGTCTCTGAGCCGATGCTCCAGGGACGACTGGCTCCTCCAGGCTGCCCCAGGCCTGGCGCCCACCCGGCCCCTTTCTCTTTCTTGGGAGGCTGTGACATAGCAGGCGGGGCGCAGTGCATCTGCGGGACAGGCGGCTGGCGAGTCTTCGGTGATGCTGCTGTGTAACTGTCCACAGAACATTAGCCGCACATTACAGAGTTATGTTCCATAGCGCGATGTATTCCCCAGACGGATGGGATTCCAAAGGACGGGGTGAGGCCGGGAGAGCCGGCTGCCTTTCCTTTGCTGGGCTGGAGGCTGCTGCACAAGTGGCCCCAGGCAGTTTAGGAGGGCCCCCCCCCAGACACTGGGGAAAGCCCACCTGTCCTGCCTCCCCCCTCCAACCTTCCCCTCTACTACCGAAAAGATGTGAGTTTGGGTGGCCTGCAGGACACCAGGCAAGGACTCAGAGGTGGCCCATGAGCCTGCGAGTGGCTGTGTCACCCGGCCAAATACTTCCTCTCAGGCCCAGTCTGGAGTATCTGCCCTAACTCTGCTTTAAAACCTTGCTGGCAGCGTCCCTTGCCTTGAGGACAAACCTGTCCCCCAAGGAGGGGAAAGGTGCCCAGCAGACCTGCTTTTAAATTCAGAGAGCCATCCCCCAGCCACCCCCCCCCACAGGGCTCAGGAGGGGCTTCAGAACCAGCCTGGGAGGATCTGGATCCAGCCCCTGGAGCTCCCAGTGTGACCTCGATGTGCTACCCCATCTCCCTGTGCCTCAGTTTCTTCCCCTTTCAAAGGAAGATGTCAGTAGTACCCATGTCACAGGTTGAGGTGACATTAAATCAGTGAGTGCAGGAGCCTGGAACACAGGCGCTGCCCCCTCGGTGATAGCAACTGGCATCCTACGCACCTCATACCAGCCAAAGGATGGAGGAGGAAGCTGGTCCTGCCCAAGTGCAGAGTTGGTAGGGGAAGGCTGTTCTCTCCCTTCCGGAGGAGCCGGGCGGGTGGCTCCTCAGTTGGCCATTAGGATACCCAACAGATTTTCTGGTGGCCTCTTGCTCCTGAGCGGGATGGCGACAGGCTTGTTCAAGATGCTCGGTCCCCTAGGGACAGCCAGGGTGCTGTCTGCTCTCCCACCATTGGTGGGCAAGGCTATGTACCCCTGCCTTGGATGGAGTGAACCCCATGGCAGGGAGCTGGGCTTCAGCCATTTTGCAGATACCCCCACCTTCCAAGCTGGGTGAGAATGGAAAGGTGGGGGGGGGGGGGGGAGAAGAAGCAGGAGCCAGGCATCCCCGATCAAGGAATGCTGCTGCGGAGAGCCCCCCACCTCGTCCGTATGCCTGTCACTCTAACAGCGGGGCCAGGGATCAGACTTAGAAAGGCCACCAGCAAGAGGACACTGTCTGGCAGGGAAGTGAGGGGGAGGGACCGATGAGCGGACCTCACGCCCCACCCCACCCCAGCACAAGCACGGTCAGGTATGTCCTGCTGAGGACAGCGACAGGCAGGGAGGAGCAGAGCTCTGAATTTCACAGAGATTGAAGTTTTAACATGAATCACAGTAAGTGCTGGGATGAGACAGTTGTAATAACTGGGCAAGGGCTGAAATGTATATAATTTGGCTGAATGTCTTTAAGGGAGTAGGCAAGGGGGGTTCGACAGACGGTAGTTAGGGGGAGTTGTAGGGACGCATAAAGCCATTTCACGTGTGTCTCTAACAAGTGAAGTCTTCTCAGGAAGTGGATTGAGCCTATTTGTTTGATATTTATCTTCTAGGGGCGCCTGGATGGCTCAGTCAGTTGAGCGTCCGACTTCGGCTCAGGTCATGATCTCGCAGTTCCTAAGTTCGAGCCCCGCGTCGGGCTCTGTGCTGACAGCTCGGGGCCTGGAGCCTGTTTCAGATTCTGTGTCTCCCCCTCTCTCTGCCCCTCGCCTGCTCATGCTCTGTCTCTCTCTGTCTCTCAAAAATGAGTAAATGTTAAAAGATTTTTTTTTTAATTAAAAGATATTTCTCTTCTATGCAAATGAGCCACTCGTGTGCTTTCCTCGTGGGTGGGGACATTCCTTGTCGGAGCATCGAGGGCCTTTAATAAAGCCTGGTTTCGTGTATTGGTGACTGGGCTTCAGTTCTCTGGCCTTGGAGCCCAGGGCAGAGGGATTCAGAGGAAGGATGTCTGTGTCTGCCTCCTCATGCTGTGGCTACACTCGCCCTCTCTCTCTCTCCTCTCTCTCTCTCTCTCTCTCTCTCGGCCAGGGCCGGATTGAGGGGTGCAGAAAGTAGGGAGGTGTCTTGCAATGTGTCTCTTAAGCTCAAAGCATCTGTTAATGGCGTTCTTGAAATGGCAGAAACACGCACGTCACTGACAAAGGCTGGAGGGGACAGAAAGGAAGCATCTTTCAGCAACAGGGTGGGGGCTGCCCTGGGGGTGTGGGCAGGGGAGGGGAGGGCTGGCTGCACCACTGAGGAAGGGGGCCACCCACCCCCAAGGCCCAGGCCCTCTGAGAGCCTGCTGTGGGCAGAACGTGCACGTCCTGGCAGCTGGGGAGCAGAACACAGGCCCCTTCCTCCCCCTCCGCCTCGCCTTTCCTTCCCTTTTCCATCTCTTCGTTTTCCTAGAAAGCCTGGGCTGCAGAGAAAAGGGCACGGCAGTATCTCAGGAGCACTGAGGCCTGCTCCGAGGCCCACAGAGAGTCTGGGTCCCCGGGTCTGCAGCCGTAGGGTGGGAACCTCTAGCTCTGCCAGCTTTTTTTTTTTTTTTAATTTTTTTTTTTAACTTTTTTTTAATTTTTGAGACAGAGAGAGACAGAGCATGAACGAGGGAGGGTCAGAGAGAGGGAGACACAGAATCTGAAACAGGCTCCAGGCTCTGAGCTGTCAGCACAGAGCCCGACGCGGGGCTCAAACTCACGGACCGCGAGATCATGACCTGAGCCGAAGTCGGCCGCTCAACCGACTGAGCCACCCAGGCGCCCCTAGCTCTGCCAGCTTTAAACCCACATCCGTGTGCCTGGGCTCATAGCACGCAGAAAGGCTGGAAGAGAGCGCCTGATGGCTCTCTTGCTGGACCCCAGATCCTGTTCTCAGATGCACAGGACCTCCCTTTCCTCTCGTGAACAGCTTCCACGGCTGCTAGCGCATGTGTGGGCTCGCGCGCGCGCACACACACACACACACACACACACACACACACAGAGTCCAAGAGACCGAACTGGGCATCCTCTCATTTGCTCCAAGCCACACCTTTCTTGCTTTTTCTGGCTTCAGTCACTTGGTGAGCTGCTGTGATCACCTCCAACGGCTACTGTCCAGGTCCTTCAGCTGGGGGACTGCCCTGGCCTGCCCAACCGGGGGCCCACCTTGGCGGAGGACAGGGCGGGCCTGGGCTGGTGAATCCATACCCACACCCCCCTCCAGAAACCCCCCCAGCAGCCGTGAGGCGTCATCATGGCACGTGCTGAGTGTGACTGTCTCTTCTTCCCCCGCCGGCTCCCTCCCCTGCGCCAACCTGGCAGCCTCGGCCCAGGCCCGCCCTGCCCCGTCCGGGGACGCAGGTGCGGGGCGGGCGTCGGTCCTCCGTGCCCCCGACTGCCGCTCTGCCCTCCCGAAGTCGGCTTCGCGCTCCAGAGCGGCTGGAGCAGCCGAGGCCAGGACAGAGGCATGTGATCCTACAAGAGGTATTTTTAGCTTTCTCATTAACCGAGTGCTTTCAAATTAGCCTTCTATTAACCTCAAAGGAAAATGAAAGTGTGTTTTTTTTTCCCTTCCCAGAGAAAGTCTCCTGCAGAAGAGAAAGCTTTCCATGATTCACTTTTCCTGTGCCTCGAAGCCTTAATGAAGTTGGAGTCTCTAATATCTAACTTGATGGAATAATTGGTCCACGGGCTTTCCTGTAATGGAGAGGCAGAGGCTGGCAAGCAGGGAAGTGGTCTTTCCGTTCTCATCAAACAGCCTTCGTTTCCGTCTCCCCTTTTCTCCACCAGGGATCCTCCCCACCACTGCCCCCCACCCCCACCCCGCCCCTGCCCCTGTTACTCAGGAAAAGTCCACGCGATCTGCCTTCCCTTCCGGTCTCATCCGGGTGTCCTTGCCTGCTTTGCCCTGCTGATCCCAGACTCACACTTAGCCGTGGCTCCTCTCTGAAGCACGGTCTGGTCCTCGAGCCTTGTGACCAGGGTCACAGAGGAGGCCTCTTGACTTTGGCGGTGTCCCTCAAAGTGTACTTATCGCTCTGCACCCAGAGTTCGAGGAGAGGGGAATAAATAGCCTTGCAATTTCCCAGCACAGTCAGGGAGCAAGTCCAATGAGGCCAATCCAATTTCCACTCTCTGCCCCAAAGGCGGGAGGAATCTGCCCGGGCCAGGGTTCCCCGCCAGCAGGTCGATGTCTCAGGACTGCAAAGGTGGCCCTGCTGAGGGTGGGGAGGGGACATGGGGCCCAGCCACTTGGGGGATCTGAAGAGCCTACGGCTGGAAGTGGGTATCAGCCAACAGACACGAGGAAGCTGCCCGACCATGCATGCTCCCAGGTAACGAGAAGAAAGGCAGGGCTGCTTCCAAAGGGCTCAGGCCAGAGTCTGGATCATTCGTCCATCAGTCCAGCCTGTTGGTGACCCTAGGATTTGACACCTGACTGCCCCCTTCCTTTCCTGGCCCCTTTCCCCGTCCCTGTAGGTCCCCACCTCTGACTGCCTCTCCACATCCCATCTCTGTCTCCTCCCTCTCTCCCTTCATTCATGGGTCTGTGCCTTCTAGAACCATCCTGCTGGAGAAGGGCTCTGGGCTTCTCAACTGGAGGCGCCTCGGGGAGGCGATCTGCTTCTCAGTGGTGTTTTGCTCCATATGTGAGCAGCCGCTCAGCCAACGGGACCAGAGTGGCCGACCAAGAACTTTCTGTGTTGAGTGTGGGGCGCTGCTTGGTCCCGAAGAACCCCATGTCACAAGGAGAGCCTCCTCCTTGGGGACGTCTGCTCAGCCGCCCTTGCAAAGAGTCCGCCCTCCCCCCAAGTGGCTCACCTACGCTGTTCTAGATGCGGCCGGATGACTGGACGCCTGAGAAAAGACAGTAGACCCCCAGTTTAAGTGACCAGAAAGAAGATCACAGAGACACATCCTCACCGAGGACCACCATATCTGCAGCTCCCACCTGGCATATCCCACGGCCTCCTAGCTGTCCCCATCTGCACGGCCCTGGCCCTTCAAAATTGAAATGTCAGAAAGCAAACTCACTGTTCCGCTGTCAGACTGCTTCCTTCTTATTTCCTACTGGGTTAATGGGATCACCCTCGGCCCCGTCACCCAAGCCAGAAACGTATGAGTCATTGTCAACTCCTCTACACCTGCCAGTCACCGAGTCCCATCAGCTCCCCTCTGCTGGGCCCTTCTGCCCTACACCCCAGCAGAGTGCAGCCACTCGGGGCTCAGGGCATCGCCGTGGTCCCTCGGCTGGTCTTCCTGATACGAACCTCATCTCTAAGTCTGTTTCCCTCTCTGCAGCCAGAGGGCTTGCTTGAAAATGTGCTCCCTTAAATGCAAATCAAAGCCACACTGAGATACCACCTCACACCGGTCAGAGCGGCTAAAATGAACGAATCAGGAGACTATAGATGCTGGAGATGATGTGGAGAAACGGGAACCCTCTTGCGCTGTTGGTGGGAATGCAAACTGGTGCAGCCGCTCTGGAAAACAGTGTGGAGGCTCCTCAAAAAATGAAAAATAGACCTACCCTATGACCCAGCAATAGCACTGCTAGGAATTTACCCAAGGGATACAGGAGTACTGACGCCTAGGGGCACTTGTACCCCAATGTTTATAGCAGCGCTTTCAACCATGGCCACATTATGGAAAGAGCCTAAATGTCCATCAACTGATGAATGGATAAAGATGTGGTTTATATACACAATGGAATACTACGTGGCAATGAGAAAGAATGAAATATGGCCCTTTGCAGCAACGTGGATGGAGCTGGAAGGTATTATGATGAGTGAAATAAATCAGTCAGAGAAAGACAGATATCATATGTTCTCACTCATATGTGGAACTTGAGAAACTTAACAGAAAACCATGGGGGAGGGGAAGGGAGAAAATAGTTACACACAGAGAAGGAGGGAGGCAAAGCATAAGAGACTCTTAAATACAGAGAACAAACTGAGGGTTGATGGGGGGCAGGGGAGAAGGGAAAGTGGGTGATGGGCATTGAGGAGGGCACCTGTTGGTATGAGTGCCGGGTGTCATATGGAAACCAATTTGACAATAAATTATCTTCAAAAATAAAAATAAATAAATAAAATGTGCCCCCTTGCTAACCCCTGTCAGTAGTGGCTCCTGGTGACCTTCCACTAAAGCCCACGTTCCCTGGACAACTCGCAACATTCCCAGGAGTGGAACCTGCCCATTGATTCAGCACCATCCCGAGCCACTCTCCCCCTGCAAACCCACCCCCGGCCAGGCCCAACCAGCTGCAATTCCCTGAACGTCCCTGGGCCACTTGTCACCTCTGGGCTGTCCACACAGTGTTGCCTCTGACTGGAATGCCCTTTCCTCCTTGGCTAGCCAGCGAACTCCTATTCACTCTACAAACCCCCTTCAAACACACCCTCTTCTGGGAAGCTCTGACAGCTGGGAATTTCTTCACAAGGTCTGACTGCCACCGGATCTGCCCCCGATTTCGCTGTTGGCTACACTAAGGCTCTGCGGATACGTAGGCTAGGGAACAGCGCTGCCTGGGGCTTTTCCACCCGGAGGGGCAGTGATGACAGTCGTTAGTTTCAGTCAAGTTTCTGTCATCCTCCCCAGCTTTGCAGACACAGTCAGACAGGTTCGTGTCTTCCTTGGCCCGCATTATTCTCACCCTCCTTTTACCCTCCTGCCTTCTTTCTCCTCGTGGCATCTTCTTAGGGGGATGAAGCCCTGTGTATGACGCTGCTCTCAGAGTCTGAGTTTGCCTTTCTAAACTCCAGCCTCCTGTGGTCCCTTCCTCCACTGCTGTTTCCAATTCTTCCTCCTCCTCCTCTCCCTCCTCCACTCCCTCCTCTCCCTCCTCCTCTCCCTCCTCTCCCTCCTCCCCTTCCTCCTACCTCTTTCTCCTCCCCTCCTTTCCTTCTTCCTCCCCATCCTTCTCCTGCCCATCCTCCCTTTCCTCCATCTTCCTCCCTCTCTCTCCTCCTCCCCTTCCTCCTCCCCTTCCTTTCCCTCTTCCTCCTCCCATCCTCTTCCCCTTCGTCCTCTCCCTCCTCCCCTTCCTCCTCCCCTTCCTCCTTCCTCTTTCTCCTCCCCTTCTTCCTCCCCATCCTTCTCCTGCCCATCCTCCCTTTCCTCCACCTTCCTCCCTCTCTCTCCTCCTCCCCTCTCTCCTCCCCTTCCTTCCCATCTTCCTTCTCCTCCCATCCTCCTCCCCCTCCCCTCCATCCTCTCCCTCCTCCCCCCTCCTCTCCCTCCTTCCCTCCATCCCTCCCTCCTCCCCTTTCTCTTCCTCTCCTTCCTCTCCCTCCTCCCCTTCTTCCTCCCCATCCTCCCTTTCCTCCACCTTCCTCCCTCTCTCCTCCTCCCCACCCTCCTCCCCTTCCTTCCCATCTTCCTCTTCCTCCCATCCTCCTTCCTTTCCTCCTCTCCATCCTTCTCCTCCCCATCCTTCTCCTCCTTCCTCCTTTTCTCTCCCCTTTCTCCCCTTCACTTTGATGACAGTGACATTTCCCTTGCATACTCCTGGCCTGCAGACCCCTGTGCCCCCAGCCGCAGCCCTCCAGCCCTCATTAACACTTCCACCAGAGCTGGGTGGGGAAGGAAGAGAGTGGAAACCCTGTTATACTCTTTAGCAATTCAGGCCAGAGGTTTGGAGGGGAGGCTAGGCCCACTGGGTATCAGAGCTGGGTGGATTTTCCATTTCCCGTCTGCCTGTTGGACCCCTGCCCTTGCCTCACTCCTCCACCAGCTATCTGTGTTAGTCCACTGGGGCAGGCAGCAGCACGGGTGAGGCTCATTTGGAAAAAGCTTCAGACGTAAAAATCTAGTCTTAAAGTCAGGTAGGGGGTAATTAGTCACATCTCAAAAGAAGTCTTATGTTTCAAAAGGCTCTGTAGCAGGGAGCCTGTAATTAGTTGGCTTCCCTGGAGTATTGACATCAGAGAGGGACAGTTCGGCCAAGTTGCACTCCTGTGTGTGCCTGGCCCCCAACCAGTCTATTTTCCTTCCTTTGAGTTAAAGACTTTTCCTCCCTCCCTCTCTTCCTTCCTTCCTTCCTTCCTTCCTTCCTAATTAATTTATTATCATGCTTCTTTACTGAGGTAGGCAAGGAGCATGGGTTGATGGTCCTTTCACAGATGTAGAAAACCCAGGTCACAACTGCACAGCCTGAGCACAGAGAAGACAGGACCTAAGGAGAAGCCAAACTGGTCATTCTGTCCAACAGGTGTAAACCCTTTCTTCCTTAGTAAGAGAGTCCCTGTTATATCGAGGGAGGTCATGAAACCAAGCTAAAAACCCTGTAGAGAGAGGGAGACACAGAATCTGAAACAGGCTCCAGGCTCTGAGCTGTCAGCACAGAGCCCGACGCGGGGCTCAAACTCATGAACTGCGAGATTATGACCTGGGCCGAAGTTGGACGCTCAACCGACTGAGCCATCCAGTCGCCCTGTGAGCGGTTATGTTTCGTGGGACTTCTGGGCAGGTGGCTCAAGGAAACCTGGCTTAGCTGGAGGACCTGCCTCCCTTAGATGCCCTTTCTACCATCTCCCTCCCTCCTGCCTAGAAGCTCCAGCAGCCATGTGGGGCTAAAAGGGAGCCTTTAAATGGAAGCTCTGCATGGGGCTGGTGAAAGTAGGAAAACAGAGGGCATCTGAGTTCCAGTAACCGTGGAGTTGCCTTACCAGCCCCAGATCACTTACCTCTGCCTTGCTTTTAGGTAAGGGAAGAAAGAAATTGCCATCTTGGTTAAGCCACCATTAGTTTGGATTTTGCGTTAACATGCAGTTGAGGCTAATCCTGGCTAATAAATTAATTTTCATGACTCAGCTTCAGGACTACACCACCCCCACAGCCCGGAAGTAGATGAGAGAGCATCGGTTTGCCCACTGTCTGTGTTTACGCCCAAATTATAACTTTCCCTAAATCTCTTGTCTTTCACCCACTGCCCCACATTTTCCTTGTGGACTCATGGGTGTGGGTAATCTGCATAACGTCAAGGGAGGACTCTTTGAAAAGGGGGACCCAAGTCTTTTCTGGGTCAATCAGCTGGAAGCATCTTGCTGGGAAGTGCCTTGAGGAGGGAAGGACCTCTACCCTTTTGAGGTTGACTCTCCCCCTGTGGCCACGCCCACACCACCAGGCTCCACCCCCTTCCCCCTCTTTACTCCCTGACTTTTCCAGGTACTGCTCTTTGCTTAGCAGACGAATACCCAGACCAGACAGAGCCACCTGGTCCTCTCACTGGGTGTGCTGGACCGGGCTCAGTCTCTGTGCCTTTTAGCCCGTGCAGATCCCATTTCCTGCTCCCTCCCTTCCCCGCAACATGGTTTCAGTATACCTCTTAGCATTTCTGAACATCTTTGTTTGCCCACCATGAAAGAAATGAGTTGGATTGATCTCTGAGACTCCTCTTAGTTTTCAGTTGCCAAGATGGACTGAGGTCGGACCCAGAATGCCTACGTGCTACCTGGTAGCTTTTAGCTGGGACTTTGACCTGCCTGCTACCCGACCCCCCACCTCCAGGGACCCCCCATCGGTTCAGCAGCTGCGGGGAGGCAGGTAGGTCAGTGGTCTCTCCTTAACCTGAAAAGTATCTCGTTGACTGACGGCCAGGTGACCCCTTTCTTGGGAGCCTGAAAGGAAGAGGCAGAAGGTGCTTAGCCAGCTGGCCACATTTCTGAAGCTATCAAGGTAGGAAGACCATGGAAGAGTGGGTTTTTACACTTAAGACATCTTCCAGAGCCCTTTTGCTGGCAAATGGTGTTAACAGGCCTCTGAGGGGCCCTGGAAAGGAGGGTTTAAAGGCCAAACTTGTTAGAAAGAGTCACATTAGCAGAGATGGTGGTGACGTTGTGGCTTTGAGCACAGAGTTGGGCTGTGTACTTCCTGATTTCCTGGCCTTCCTGGATGGATTTCTCAGCATGTTTCAGCATCGATATTTGTGGGCTTGTCTTGCCATCTGGGCCCCGATGATGTAGCTTGTGGTTTTTAATCTACTGGTCCTTCTCAAACGATCCGGGAGCTCCCTCTCTTGTTCTGTCACCGGTTCCCTTCAGCACGTGATAATTTTTGCCGCTCACAGGTGGGTGGATTATAGCCCTTCCGCTCCTGGGGCAACAAAACACTGGCTGGGAAATTGTCCTTGTGTTCCCATCATGGGGCATTAACATAACATTAGCAGTGACCAAGTCCCCGGTGCCCCGGATGTCACTCAGTGGCCTATTTTGTAGGAAATGTCTGATCTTAGTTCAAAGTTGCAGGGGAGCGTGTCGGGTCCAAGCCCAGGTTCTACCCTGACCCTCAGATCATGTCCTCGCCCATCTCCTTAGGATGCCACCTGCTATTTCTTTCCTATGATTGATACTTTTCCTAGTCTCCAAAAATTCCTACTGTCTCCCTTGGAATTTGACTGTCTCTCTTGGAAATGCCTTTTTGTTGTGTCTCAGAGCTCTTCAGGGTAAAGGATTTTATTTTTTTCCTTTATGAAATCACACAGCTGGAAGGGACCCTGAAGGTAATCTGCTGCAACCCCCCTCCTTTCGCAAGGGGGAAAGCTGAGGCTCAGAGAGGGATGAGCTGGCCCAAATTTGCACAGCTTGTTCATAGAAGAGCTGGAGCTGGATGCTTAGGTCTCAACCCCCAGGGCTCCGGCTCCAGGCCTGCCTGGAGGGACCAGGAGGGGTGGGGGGGGGGACTACCTTCTTCACCAATACTTCCGGGGCTCTAATCAGATCATATTGTTTCAAATCACTAGCACTGTCCGGCTCTACATTCTCTGCCCTTCCATCTAAGAACTTTCTTTTCCATGCCTGACCTTTAAGCTTTCATCCTGTTGAGACGTTTTTCCATGGGGTCTTGGGCTAGGATTGGGTACTTGCAAGCTGCGGGCCCCGGGCACTTGTGATTATGTCATGGGATGGGCAGACCAGCTGGAGAGGCTCTGAGTGAACCCACCACTTAGCTGGATGGCTCTTGGGAAGGACAGGGACAGAGGAGAGACTGGGCTGGGAACTGGGTTGGGTCAGGGCCATCTGCATGCAGAGGCTGTTTTCCCAGACTGCTCCCTATGGTTCCTGACAGCTCTGGGCTGGGGCAGAGGGACTCCAGCAGAAACAAAATGAGTGGTTCATATAGGACTCCGAGTGGCATTGGGAATGTAGTGTGCTAGTCCTGTGCTCATAGGAATAATGTGTGGGCCCAAGTGATGTGGTGGCGGGGGGTGGGTGGGGATGGCAGACGGATGTCTGTTTCCACAGCACAGGGTGCAAGGCAGGACCCCAGCACCACTGTGACATTCCTTGGCAACACCATCGTCTGGATGGGCATCTAATGCTATTAATTAGGGTCTTGGTTGCCACCGTGGGCATGAATGCTGGGGATGATGCTCACAACTTTGCAAAGACAAATGCAAGGACCCAGAAGATGATGCAATCACCTCCAAACTGAGAGACACAAAGCCACCACCCTGAAGCGGATTGCCCAGGCTCACCCTCAAATCCAGCTCTCTCTCTCTCTCTCTCTCTCTTTTTCTTAAAGAGAAAGGAGAGTAATTAGTCTTTCTTGAGTTCTTTCAACACAATGACAAAAAAAAAAAGAAATTCTAGAAAAGAAATCTCCGGTTGTAGAGTGGCAAAGAACAGCCGCATTGTTTGTCCCTTTCAATACACTACAACTAATAATAACAACAAAGAATACGACTGACTTAGAAATTCTTTGTGGTCCTTTAATATCACGGCAAAACGAGCCTGGGAAAACTGACGGGGAGGTTGCAGGCACCCGTGTGTGGAGAAGCACACCTGCACACCTATTGTATACGCCCAAGAGCCCCGTGGTGTCTTGGCAATAGCAAAGACAAAACGCACACCCACTTGAAACCAGCATGATGGAAATTGCCAGAGGCATGGAGAACAATGGCTTGCTACCTGGGCACCCAGACCATGCCTTGTCGCTGCTTCTGAAGTGGAAATACGATACTAATGAAGCCACGACTTGAAATGTCTTCTCCGTTTGCAAGGTCGGAGCAGATACTCGTCAGTGGCATACCTGTGAACCTGGGGTTCAGAAGCCACATGTCTGGGAGCCCGGGCCTGCCGCGGATGGAGACTTGGAGTTGGCATATGGAGATACTTGTTCCGTAGACTGAGGGATGGGCTGTGGTGGGAGGGCTGCAAGGTGTACACACAGATGGAGGGTGAGGGGAAGTGAGGGCTCAAGAAAGAAGAAAACTCTCGGAGATACAGGAGAATCAGACAGGTGGGGATGGGGACAGCAATACAGAATGGTCACAAACCTGAAGGAGATGATAAGGCAGGATGTGTGGACGCTGCCTTGGGACACTGGGAGGGTGAGGACAAAGAAGCTGGATGGAGGCCAGCTAACGGAGGCCTGGGATGGGGCGGGTGGGTGGGGGTGGGGGGAGCTCTCTCTTAGGGGTGTCTCTGGGCTGGGAAGAGTCTGCCACAGAGGCCACTGGGGCCACATTAGGAAGGAACAATCCCTCTCTTCTGGAACTATGGGGCCGCTTGTGTCCAGGGAGGATAATGAGGTGTGTTTGCGGTGATGGTGGCAGAGACAGGAAGTTCGGTCGGTAGGCATCCGTGTGGCACACACAGTAGGCGCTCAATAAAGGCCCGTAGAAATTTATGAATACATTGCGGTCGACGCAAAAGTACCAGTTTTGTGCTAGTAGCTGTCGCGTAACAGCAGCTATTCCAGAGAGTTACGACGGTGATAAAATCAACCGGGGCTGCCGGGGCTCTGAGGTTTGGGGTGTACGTGGCGAGGAGGAAATGCACCCGACCAGAGAGAACCTCAGTGGTGAAGGAGTCGAACGTGAAGATGAACGGCAGGAAAGGAAATAGGTGAGGAAGAAGCAGTTCCTTAAAAGAAGCATCCTTTAGGGCTGGAAAACATGGCGGGCTGGCTTCCTGGAAAATAGCTCTCCAGGCAAACGAAAAACAGAGGCATTCTGGCACACAGGTCACTTCTTGCCCTGCTGTGTCGTGGCCTTGGACCAGCAAGGTGGACCGGAGGGAGGCTTTTGTGCCACCTTGATGCCTTGCAAGTGTGGCTAACATTTATCGAGCTCTTAATATGCACCAGCTGAGGGCCAAATATGTGTATCCCTCCAGAAGGCATATGCTGAAACTCTCACCCCCAGTGTAATGGTACTTGGAGGTGGGGCCTTTGAGAGGTAATTAAGTTTAGATGAGGTCATGGGGGTGGCGTGTCATGATGGGATTAGTGTTCTGACAACCAAGGGAAGAGACCAGAACCTCCTTTTTCTGCCAGGGAAGGAGAGAGCGAGAAGGAGGCCATCTACAAGCTGGGAAGACAGCTCTTGCCGGAACTTGACTTTGCTAGCACCCTGACCTTGGACTCCCAGACTCCAGAACTGTGAGAAGTACACGTCTGACATTTGAGCCCCAGGTCTGTGAGTGACCTGAGCTGACATGCGCTAAGTGCTTTATACAAAGTAGTTCTAATCCTTATGTGCCTAGGATATAGATACCATTAATAATAGCCATTTTACAGATAAGACAACAGAGGCACAGAGAGTCCATGAGCTAACCTCTGTGGAGCCAAGAACTGAACACAGGGAGACTGGGCCCTTCCCCAGAGCTGCCTCTTCAAGTGGGTGCATGGGTGCTGTGGCTCCATTCCGTAGATACAAAGGCCATTGGAACTTACCCCATGATGCTGCGGTCACCTCCATGTCTGATTCTGGAAGGCGTGATGCAAGAGTGTGTGGGCTGTGGGGACATAATCACGGGGGTTCAGACTCCAGGTCTGCGTCTTATGATCTGTGCCACCTCAATGTCCTCACCTGCGTAATTCCTGTGGTGCAGGTTAGAGAAAATGTATACACGGAGCGTTTTGTGTGCTGTGTGATGCATAGTGAGTTTTCTATGAAAAGCCTCGGCTCAGTCAATACTGGTTCAAGTTCTAAGCAATGCCACCTGATAGAATCAACCCGTTCCTGTAGCCTGAGCACCTGCTTTTACTTGCCTTGGTTTCAGATGCTTGGAATACCCTTGGAGCTAATACTTGGTACGCCTCTTAACAGCCCCTGCGGTAGATTTCTCCCTGTTCGCCTGACACAATCCAGTGATTAACCTCAAATAGACATTAAGCTTTTGATTCTTAAGTCACTGGCTGAACCAACTGGGTGTCTGCCTTCCAGGTGGAGGAAGACCCACCAGCGGTGGCTGGGAGGAAGAGAAGCACCATGTAGGCAGGGCATGTCCAAGCAGCTTGGTTTCTGGGGTGTAAATGGCAAAGTGGGATCTGGAGAGGGAATCAGGGCCCTTGCAGCCCACCTTAAGGAGCTTGAATGTGATCCTGCAGGTGATGGAGACTGTTGAGGGTGTTGTATAAGAGGGCAACCGGGTCACATTATGGAGGTCATTTTAGTAACGATGGAGCATGGAATGGGGGACAGCAAGACTGGAGGCCACAGGTTGTTCAGAAGCTATAGTCAGGGCCCTATGATGTCTGGCCCTTTTCTATGTCCAGGGCTCATCTTCTGCCTCTCTGCCTCCAGCTCCCTCTGGTCCTGTCTCACTTTCCCCTTGCCATTCATCAAACTCTCTAAGGGACTCCGGCCCATAGACATCTGCCCTTGCTGCCACCTCTATGTGACACTTCCCCTCAGGTGGCTGCATGGCCTTCAGGTCTCTGCTCAGATGCCATCTTACTCGGAAAGGCTTTCCCAAGCACTCCGCAAGAAATGAAACCCTGACCTCATCATTCTGTATCTTCTGGCCTAACTTCCTTATTTTCTTCCTTAGCATTTATTGCTACATGACATATTTATTCATTCATTCATTCATCATTTGTGTCATCCCCGCTGAAATGTAAGCCACCCGAGGCTTTTCTCTTCTGTCTTCCCAGAGCTAGACACTCAAATATGCATTGAATGGATGAATGCATGAATCGGGGTGATAACGTTCCACGGAGCTGGCAACAGCCTGACCCACAATGAGCAGAAAGGTAGTTCAGGACATGATTCCACTCTGCACACTTACACTCGGTAAACACTTGATTTTTAGTTCCAAGCACTGAACACCAGTCCCTTTCATGGGGGAGGGTAGCCCATCATCAGAAATAACCGCCCCCCCCCCAGGAGTCTTTTGGCAGGTAGTTTGTAGAGACAGCCCTGCACAGATAGTCGTGGAGCAACTTGACTCTTGTGATCACAGACCAAGGGTTCTTTGTCAGTTTGTGCTTTGTTCCTTCCTGCGATGACACTGTTCTTGAGTAGTGAGTAATTGGAGCCTCAGGGCCACCTTGCGTTGCGTGGATAAGCAAGGCTCTGACACACAAGGTGAAGTGCCAGTGTAAGAAACAGAACATTGCAATGTGCTAGCACAAACCAAGAAGTCAATAACTCCTTGACATTCTGGGAAACAAATACTCACTGGTAGACTCAACACCATGGAAGACCTTTTCTCTGTGGGCACTAAAGTGGTTTAACAATGGTTGCTTTTAATGGAAAATATGCTTGAAAGGAATGAATAGCCCCAGGAAAGCTAGAAGCTTCTGTCCAATTTTGGGGGCAACGCAAGGCAGGTTTTCGGGAATTTCATCTAAAGAATGGTAAATACCAGCAGCCTTGATGCGACAGTCAAAGGTGTGACATTGGAAATGATGATGTCATAGTTTTCCTATCTCCTGTAAACACTAGATGATTCAAAGGGACTTATTCCTTAGATGATCCCATAAATTGGAGGACTTCACTGAAATATCCCACACCAGGAATCCTAGAAAGCAGAGTTCCCATGAAACTGTAGGGAATTGAAGAAGCCCTCAGAGATGCCATGCTTAGGGTCTCCAGGTAACTTACAAGCATTTAGAGAATGATTACCCATGATTAGCTGCGGGTAAATTTGGGGAAGCTCTCATTTCTGGTACGACCTTTTCCTCAACTGGAATTTCAAGTGGCTGATTGCAGATACCTCAAGTGCACTATAAATAGATCTAAAGGAGGGGGGGTGGGAAACAGAATTCTTGAAAGTCTTCTCTTATCAGCATTATGGTAGGTACTTTTCATGCTTTAGGGTTTAACTTCATAGCAGCCCTACAAGATAGATATTATTATCCCAGTTTTACAGATGAGAAACTGTGGCTTAGAGAGGTTAACAAAATTTCCCAAGGCCATACAGAAAAAAAAAACAAAAACCCAGGCTTTGAGCTCATGCTTTCCCAACTATGCAGTACGACTTCTCAACACCCACATGTACATCTGCTGTCAAATTATTACTGGACTGTTCAGCTTCTGTAGGAGTATAACCTATAGGTATATGTAGGTGGCTAGAGAGGAATTTTTTTTAAGTGGATGATAATAATAATGCTGATTAGGTGTTTAAGCACTATCATTTCTTTTCTTAGAGGAAAAAAAATAAATTTTCTTTTTAGTTTCCAAAAGGATTGAAGGAAAGATTGGGTCCTGATGGGATTGTGCTGGTTTCCTCTTAGTGCACATTCTTTGGAGAACACTGAGAACTCTAACACTGAGGTATTGATCACTTTAGACTCTGATGGCCAATAGTATGAGACTAGCCTTCCAGTTTCCTCCATGCAACAAAGAATGGAAACTTCTCCTGAGGCCATACACCCCAACGTTAATAGTCTTTAGCAGCACAAACTGGGTGAATGTTATGTTGTCAATAAAAAATGCATCATGGCAGCTTCTGGATTAAGGCAATAGGGTAGTAACTTGGTCACAGAAACCCTTCCATAAACAATAGTTATGAAACCTATACAAAATATAAAAAAGCACAGAAGAGCCTTCAGAGGGGACTCTACCCTTGAAAGATTAACTGCATGAGTGAATTTTTTTTTTTATTTAAAAAAAAATTTTTTTTCAACGTTTTTTATTTATTTTTGGGACAGAGAGAGACAGAGCATGAATGGGGGAGGGGCAGAGAGAGAGGGAGACACAGAATCGGAAGCAGGCTCCAGGCTCCGAGCCATCAGCCCAGAGCCTGACGCGGGGCTTGAACTCACGGACCGCGAGATCGTGACCTGGCTGAAGTCGGACGCTTAACCGACTGCGCCACCCAGGCGCCCCTGCATGAGTGATTTTTATGCGTTTGAGGCTTTTTGCCTGGAACACCCAAATCTGTACATAAATTATAGTGTCAGGAAGCCACAGATGTACTGGTCTGAGGTGCCAGAGGAAAGAGTTCAGGGCTGGACGAAAGCCCTAAACTTAAGGGGGGAATCCTTGAAGGAAGGGTATCACAGAGAAGGTGAGGCCCCAAATCTATATTTAAGATCTCCCCACATTCTTGGTCCATCTAAGATATAAATATACATATATATATGTATACATATATATATTCAGGGAATACTCAGTGGGGCCCAGAGAACAAAGAATAGCAGCTGGAACTTGAAGGAACCGAGTGGCAATTTCAGTTGCTACTGTGATCAACTTTGGAGACTGAGTCTAGTCAACTTAATTGCTTGCTAGAATAAAATGACAGAGAACAAAATGAACCCCAAAGATGACAATGCATCATTCAAAGTGTCCAGCGTCCAATCAGAAAATCACTAGACAGGCGAAGAAAGAAGAAAATGTTACTCATACTCACACACATTAAAAATAAAAAAACAATCAATAGAAACTGACCACAAGATGATCCAGACATGCATTTAGTACAAAGCACCTGTTATTAATATGTTCAAGGACTTAAAGGACAATATATACATTATGAAAGACAGGCAGTCTCTACACAGATTTAATTAACCTGCACTTAACATTGAAAACCTTCGTAGCTGGTGTGAGGGAGACCAGAGACAGGAGGGTTATTGTGTAGGAAGACATTCACTATCACTAACGGAATCACTGCTATCTATTGGCTCAATGAAATCTTTTTCTTTTCATGCAACTTTAACAAGGAACCTCTCCAATGACACTTGCTTTTGCCTCCTTTGGAGGATTTCGTGGAAATGTGACATTGCATTGCAGTAAACAGATTCATCGCTTGTACTCCTACAGCTTTATTCATGTGGTGCTTTTCTACAAAGCTTTGTACTGTTTCCCACATTTTACACATCTTCCTAATCTCATCTGAAGTGAGAGATTCCTCGCCGTTTTCTCCTCCTCCTCTGCAGATGAGATCTCCTCCATAACCTGTGGCTGTTGCTCGTGATGCAGATCCATCGGTTCATCAACGGTCAGCTCCTGGCTATGTTCCTCCACCAGCTCCTGAATGTCATCCTTGTTCACCCCCAGTCCCATGGTCTTCCCCAAGGACACAATTTCATCAACAACTGGTGGCTCCTGTTCATGAGCGAGCTCCTCTAAGTCATGTCCAAGAACACAACCAGGCCACAGTTTTCTCTAAGCAGAATCGAGGGTCCTCTTGGTGACCCCATCCCAGGCTTTATCGATGATGTTGGGGGAGTTCATGATGTGGAAATGATTTTTCCAAAACTCTCGGAGAATACGGTTTGTTCCTTTGGTCACCTTGAAGCATCGCTGAAATAGTTCTTTGGTATAAAGCTTTTTAAAGTTTGAAATGACCTGCTGATCCATAGGCTGGAGGATTGGAGTGGTGTTGGAAGGAAGGAACTTGCCCTTAATGAACTTGAATTCCTCCAGTAAGTCGTCCTCAAAGCCTAGAGGATGAGCTGGAGCATTATCCATAACCAGCAGGGCTTTGAGCTGCAGATTCTTTCCAAAAAGGTATTTCTTCACTGCAGGACCAAAGGCCTTGTTGATCCACTCAGCGAACAAGATACAAGTGACCCAATCCTTGCTGTTGGACCTTCACATGACATTCAACTGGCTCTTCTGCACCTTGCATTTCTTGAAGGCTCATGGGTTCTCAGAATGATACACGAGCAGGGGCTTGACTTTGGAATCCCTGCTTGCATTAGCACAAAACAAGAGGGTGAGATGGCCTTTCATGGGCTTGTGACAGAGCACTGCATTCTCTTCTTCTGTAATGTAGGTCCTCTTTGGCATCTTTTCCAAAAAAGCCCATCTCATCACAGTTAAAAAACTTGCTCTGGCAGGTAACATTCAGAAACCATGAGCTTCTGGAACTCGGTAGCAAATGCCTCAGTTGCCTTAGCATTGGAACTCACAGCCTCTTCTTGTCTCACAATATTACGGATGCCACGTCTTTTAAAATCATCAAATCATCCACTGCTTGCCTTGAAGCCATCTTTGTTTTCTGTTGACGTACTTGGCAGTTCATTTACAAAGTTGGTGTACAGGGCCTTCGCCTTCTCGCAGATAAAGTTCTTGGTCATGGTATCACCTGCTAGTTGTTTCTTATTTATCCAAACCAGAAGGAACTTTTCTACATCTTCCAGAACATGTGGACATTACTTTGATTCCTTCTGATGCATCTAGCCCCCTTCTTTCTTCTTTCTTCTTTAATATTGTGCAAATGGTCGACATGGACTTCTTATAAAATCTTTCAATTTCAGCCACTCCAAACCTTGTTCATACTTCTTGATGATTGCCTTCTTAACTTTCACAATAATCATTTCTTTCTTTTTGCTGCCTTCCTTTTCAACTTTTTTTCTGAAGGGGTCCATTGCATATGCTCACACAGATGTTGACTGCAGTACAGTATTAATAAACTCTTGTCATATACTGTATTTAGTGCAGCTGGCAGTAAGGCAGCAGAGGAAAGGGTCTCTATCTGCAGGCAGCCTGACCTAGAATGAAGCAAAACATTCCTAAGCTCATTCTTGGATGGAGAAGCAAAGGACTGTCCATAGGTGCTTCGAAGTGACAAAAAATTACTAGTGCCAGCTGGAGGCACCTTCTAGTGTCCTGAAAAATCACTGATTTCTGCCAAACAGTCTGAGACCGAGCATGGGAGATGATCACCCACAATCCCGCAGCATGAGAGAGAGAGAGAGAGAGAGAGAGAGAAGAACCATTGGCTCAGTTGTGATTCATGTGATGTTCGGTGTCACATACTACTCGTATTGCAAGATATAGCTTGCTTATCAAGTTAAAATTTATTAGAAATATTTGCTCGTTTTGTGGAACACTCACAGAACAAACTACTTGCAATCCAAGGTTTTACTGTATATGGGTAAAATATAAGAGAATATATATATATATACACACACACACACACATACACTCTCTTTCTTTAATGTTTATTTATTTTTTGAGAAAGAAAGAGACAGAGTGTGAGTGGGGGAGGGGCAGAGAGAGAGAGGGAGACACAGAATCTGAAGCAGGCTCCAGGTTCCGAGCTGTCATGTCAGCACAGAGCCCGATGCAGGGCTCGAACTCATAGACTGTAAAATCAGGACCTGGGCCAAAGTCAGACGCTTAACTAACTGCTACCCAGGCGCCCCTCTATATACTCTCTTAATTAAAGAAATACATATATCTGTTGAAATCAAAACTTATACTACCACATTGTGGGTATAATTTTTAAACATAGGTAGAAAGAATACATATGGCGCATATATCACAAAGGATAGAGAGGCAGGAAACAGCACTATCCAGTCGCAAAGTTTCCGTCATTGATGTGACGTGGTAAAATATTCGCTCTAAGTACACTGTGATGAGTCAGAAAGTGTGTATTATAGAAGATACCATGGAAAAGCCAACACTGGAATCAAAACAGAATACTGAAATATACTAACACAAAAGAAGGCAGGCAGGAAGGATAAGAAGAAAGCAGATGAGATTGATAGAAAGCAAACAGTAAACAGGCAGATTAAATCCAATCACATTGGTAACTTTACTAAAGTGAAATAGACTAGGTACTCCTTCTAAAAAGCACACATTGCTAGGCTGGACAAAAAGGTAAGACCCACAATGCATTTGCAAGAGATGGCTTAAAAAAATTTTTTTTAATGTTTATTTATTTTTGAGAGAGAGACAGAACGTGAGCAGGGGAGGGGCAGAGAGAGAGAGAGAGAGAGAGAGAGAGACACAGAATCAGAAACAGCGTTCCGAGCTGTCAGCACAGAGCCCGGAGCGGGGCTCGAAGTCACAAACTGTGAGATCATGATCTGAGCAGAAGTCGTACGCTTAACGGACTGAGCCACCCAGGCGCCCCTGCAAGAGATAGGTTTTAAATGTGAGGACATAACTAGGTGAGGAGGAAAACAGTGGGGAATGAGATACTGTGCAAACGTTAACATGAGGGAAAGCTGGAGTGACCATGTTCATATCCAACACATCAGGCTGTCCGATAAAGGAGTATCACTGGAGATAAGCGGGACAGTTCAAAATGTTAAAAGGGCCCAGACATAAGGAAGACAGCACAATTTGAAATATGGATGAATCTAGAAAGAAGGGCTCCAAAATCACATTGCAAATGCTGTCAGAGCTTACGGGAGAACGAGACAAATCCACAATCACAGTTGGAGATTTTAGCACCCTGGCCTCACTGCTTGATAGAACAATTAATTAAAAATAAATCCGTAAGAAAATAAGATATTGGAAGGAATATCAATTACCTTGCCCTAATGATATTTATAGAGCTCTGGGCAGAACAACTGCAGAATACATTCTTTCCCAACGTACATAAAACAGTTGAAAGACATATGGGAGGCCATAAACCAACTCTCAATCATTTTGAAAGACTGGAATATTACAGAATATATTCTCTGGCACAATGGAATTAAATTAGAAGTTAAGCACAATAAAAAAAAAAAAAGAAAAGAGCCAGCATATTTGGAAATTAAAACAACTCTTCTGAAGAACCCATGGGTTACAACAACACAAAGAAAATTAGAAACGATTTCAAGATGAAAGATGATGGAAATACAACGTTATCGAAAGTTGTGAAATGCAACTAAATCAACGTTTGTAGAAAATGGTGTAGCTGTGAGTGGTTATATTATAAAGGGAGAAAATTTTAAAATAAATGTCCTGAGTTTCCACACAAGGCAGGTGGAAAAAGACAGGCAAACTGAACCCGCAGTGAGTATGAGGGAGGCAGAAACCACAGAAGGAGAAAATAGGCAAAAAATAAACAAAGCCAAAAGGTGGTCCATTGAAAAGAAAAATTGTGAAGGCTCTAGGAAGACTTACAAAGAAAAAAAAGAGAGTAAAAGACAAGTTGCTGGAATCAGGAACGAAAAAGGGGTGGTCACTATCGTGCGAACAGCCATGAAAGGGCTAATATGGGCTACTGTAAGCACCTTTATTCTAACCTATTTGACCAATTAGATGAAATGGATCAATCCCTTGAAAAACACGATAGAATGCAAACTGACACAAGGTGAGATAAGACATCTGAGTTTCCAAGAAATTGAATTTGTTATCAAAAACCTTCACACGAGGAAACGCCAGGCCCGGATGATTTCACTGACTAATTCTTTCAAATACCAATCCCAACGGCATGTACTTGTTTTCTTTATGAAGAGGAGAAGCTGATAAATGTGTTGTTCATAATAGAGGGAGAACAAAATTGCTGCAAGTCATTTCATGAGGCCAGAATCGCCCTGCTACCAAAACTTGACAAAGATAGTTCAGGAAAAGAACAATACAGGCCAATGTTCCTCCTGAATGTGGATGCAAAAATCCTTCGCGAAATATTAGCCAATGGAACTGAGAGATAAATAAAAAGACTAATACATCATAACTAAGGGGGAGTTTATTCCAGGAATGGGAGACTGGTTTAACATTCAAAAATTAGTTCATGGTAATTCACCAAATTAGGAGAATATAGGAGAGTCAGAAAAGGTACTTGGTACCAAAAAAGCATTTGAAAAGGTTTAATGCCGTTTATAATTTTTTTCTTTTTTAAAAAATTTTTTTTAACATTTATTTATTTTCAAGAGACAGACTGAGAGTGGGGGAGGGGCAGAGAGCGAGGGAGACACAGAATCCGAAGCAGGCTCTGGGCTTCGAGCTGTCAGCACAGAGCCCAACGCAGGGCTCGAACCCACCAACAGTGAGATCATGACTTGAGCCGAAGTCAGATGCTCAACAGACTGAGCCACCCAGGAGCCTCAATGCCATTTATAATTTTAAGCTTAAGTATGTATATTTGAAAGTAGCCCAGATCTTGGCTACCTACCTATGTGAGGTAATGGATATTAACCAGACTTATTGTAGTGATCGGTTCACAATATACACGTGTCAAATCATTATGTTGTACACATGAGATCCATACAATGTTCTATGTCAGTTATATCTCAGTAAAACTGGGGGGAAATCTAAAACTCTCAGCAAATAAGACTGGAAGGGAACTTCCTCCGTATGATGAAAGGCATGATGGAAAACTAGAGCTAATAATACTTAATACTTAATAAGGGGGGAACCAAGGGTATCTGCTCTTACTACTTCTATTTCACAATGTACCGGAAATTATGGCCAAGGCAATAAGGCAAGGAAAAGAAACAAAAGGCATCTGGTTCAAAAGGAAGAAGCAAACACTTTTTATTTGGAGATAACGTGCTTGTTTCTGTAGAAAATCCTAAGGATTAACCACAGAACTACCAGAACTACTAAGTGAGTTTGGCAGGATTGCAGCCTACCAGGTCACTATACAAAAATTAATTGTAATTTTATATATTAGCAAAAAAAAGGTAATTAGAAAATTACCTTGAAAATGTTCACTTACAATATCTTTAAATATGCAAACCACTTGGGAATTTTATTGGTCTGTGCGGGAGACCGTAACAAAATACCATAGACTGAGTGGCTTAAACAACACACATCTTTTGTCCTTGTTCTGGAGGCTGAAAGTCTGAGATCAGGCAGCCAGAAGGTTGGATTCTGGTGGGAGCTCTCTTACTGCCTTGCAAATGGCCACTCTCTTGATGGGCCCTCACAAGGCCTTTCCTTGGTGCAAGTGGTTGGAGAGGCAGAGGGAGAGAGATCTCTTTTTCTTCTTATAAGGCAAATCCTACCCTTTCGACTTCATTTAACCTTAAATACCCACTAAAAGCCCTATTTCCAGCTATAATTACATTGGGGGGGGTTAGAGCTTCAGCACTGAAAGTTTAGGGGGACCTAATTCAGTCGATAGCAGGGCTAAATACCTAAAAATCTGCAAGACCCCTACACATAAAACTATAATATACCGCTGAGAGAAATGACAGAGCCTATACTCATCATCATAATTTCTGCAATGTGTTTTTGTCATTTCTGTAATAAATAAAAGGAAAGCTATACCATATTCAAGGGTTGGATGAGTCAATACTGTCAAGACATAAATTCTCTGCAAATTAGAGTCTCAATCCAATCTCAATCAAAATTCCCCCAGACTTGTTTTTTTTTACAAATAGAAACTGATAACATGCTTCTCAAACTCATATGGAAAAACAAAGGACCAGAAACATCCAACCAATCTTGAAAAAGCTAGAAAATTTATACTTCCTAAATTCAAGACAAACTATAAAGTAATCAAAATAGTGCAGTATTACCATAATAACAGACTAATTGGCCAATGAAATAGAATAGTGAGGCCAGAAATAGACTCACACTTCCATGAGCAATTGATTTTTGACAAGGGCACCAAAATATTTCAGTGGGGGAAGGAAAATCTTTTGAATCAAGGTTGTTGGAACAACGTGATATCCAGATGGGGAAAAAAGGACCTCAACTCTTACCTCAAACAATATGCAGAAATTAATATAATGAATGTAGAACCCAAAAGTTAGCATGAAATAGCTTTTGGGGGGTGGGGAATGAGAGTATTTTTGCCACCTAGGGTGGTAAAGATTTTTTAGATAGGACACGGAACATGATAACCATAAAAGAGAGAAATGAGAAAATTAGGCTTTCCCAAAACTCAGAGCTTCTCCTTGTCAAAAGATATCATTCATAAAACTAAAAGCAAGCCAGAAACTGGGGAGGAAATATTCACGAAACACGCATCTGACTAAGGACTCGTGTTTAGGATTTACAATGAACGTCTACAACTCGGTGCTGAAAAGAGAAACAACTCAATCCAAAATGATCAAAGGATATGGAACTACTTTATATAAAGAAAGAATTATGAACAGCCAATAAGCACATAGAAAAGGGCTCAACATTTTATTAGTCATCAGGTAAACGCAAATTTAAACCACAATGAAGTCTTTTACACACCCACGAACCGGTGACACGTGTACAGCGTGGAAGAATCTCACCAAAGTGATGCAGGTAGAAAGAATCCAAGCACAAAAGAGTGCATCCCATATGGTTTTATTTATATGGATTTCTGGTGAAAAAAATCAGGCCAGTGGTTGCCTGATGGGGTGGAGATATTGCCTGGGAAGAGACACTACAGATCATTCTAGTCCTATATTGTAATGAGGGGTTGGTTTACTGGGGTTCAGACCACGTTACCCTGAAATCTGGCACCTTGGCACGTTCAACGTTTTACGCTTAAGGGATTTTTTTAAATGGCAGAATCAAGAAGGTCGCTGTGACCTTCCCCACCCCTCCCTTCTTCCCTGAAATTCTTATCACCAGAGATCGGAATCTGGGGCCAAGCACGGCAAATTTGTTCGTGCAAACAAACCTTGCCAAACTAACCCTTCTTTTTTTATTCTTTTTCCTTTTTTTTTTTTTTTTATAACTAACCCTATTTTTCTAATTACTTCTTACCCACTTACTACCCCCGGTGCAAACCCTTTGGTCTTGTCCATTCTTCACTAATTTATTGGTTCTATTTTTTTTGGTCTAAAACGTGTAAAAGCTTTCTGCTCCAGTCACTTCTTTGGGTCTTCCTTTCCTTGTGAAGGCTCCTATGGACATGTAAAAATGGGATAAAACGTGTAGACTTTTCTCTTGTTAATCTGTCCCTGCCAGTTTAATTTTCAGACCCAGCCAGGGACTCTAAGAAGGTCAAGGAAAACTTTTTCCTCCCCTACAAGTTATATGAATGTATCCATTTGTCAAAAACGTAGAGTGAAGCTTTGTGCATTTCAATGCATTTAAGTTTTATCTAAAAAAAAAAAAACCTGCAAAAAAAAGAAATCAACAGGAGGGATGCCACGTGGAAGGAGGCATCGCTAAAAGAAACATGCAGGACCCTGATAATTGCCGGAGCCCCATGATGGGTCCACGGGGGCTCATTACCCCATTCTGTTCATTTGTATAGATTTGTCATCTTTCGTGATGAAAACCAGGAGTGGAAAAAAATGCATGGGGGGGGGTGGGGTATCGCATCTTTGGCTCCGGGCCCTCTGGAAATGATCAGAGAAGGCGCCTCCCGGAACGAAGGCACAATCCCGCCAGAGTCGGTGCTCCCTGCGCCCTCTTGGCTGTCTGTATACGCCCGCCAGGAATGTAATATCTGGAGGCATCTTGCCAAGAACTGTCTGAAAATGGCACACCCCTGAGCTTTGCTGTCATGCGCAGAGTCAGGACGCGTCTGGACAAGGGATGTGAGCCTCTGACAGATTTCAAGCTCTTCCTGACAGTTTCTACTGATACTTCCTCAAGGTGACCTGGCTTCTGCAGACCTGGTTTCTCCCTCCGTTTCAGGGCTGAGACAGCCAGGCTGGGAGCTGGTCCCTTCTCATCTGTGGGCCCTGTTCTCAAGGGCTCCTGACAGATCGGAGCGGGTCACAGTAAAGCAGCTCCTTCTCTTGCTGCGACACAGGCTTGCACAGTTTTCTCCCCTGGGAGCTTTCTTGCACTATTCGTTACAGGTGTCAATTTCGGTTCTAGCAAGAGCCACTGTTGGAAAGTTTGTCTCATTTCCTTCCATGAGAGGGTGACCCCCACAGGAGCCCGCTCAGAGATTCTAGAACGCCTGCAGCCACACAGCTCAGCAGTGGGAGCAGTGCCTTCCCCTGGGACCAGGCTGGTGAGGAATGTTCTGTGCATGCTCCCACCCAGCTGATCAAAGGGCAAGATCTCAGTGAGGCTGGGAGCCAGCCTGCTGTTCCAAGGGTTTGTCCTCCCTCCCCACCTCTGCCCCTGCCCCCCTTCCCTGACCCACTGTCTGGGACTCCCTGCATACTTGGCTTTCTTGCCTGTCTTCTTAGCTTGCAAGGAGATGAAATTAAAGAATTCCAGCACATTCACTCTTCACCCCGCCCCCAGAGAAGATGCTTGTTTTTTGTTAACTTGAAAAAGAGAAAGGAAAAAAAAAAAAACCACTTTAAAATATACATACAAATTAAGGACTGAAAGCCCACATTTCCTTCCCTCCTACCTCCTCCCTGAAAATAATTTAGTGCTTCCTGTGTTGTTGTTGTTGTTGTTGTTGTTGTTGTCGTTGTTGTTTTCTCCTTGTACACTGCTTGGAACATCATGGGGGCAAATCAAGCGAGAAACCCCAGGAAATTGTTGGGAGACATGAAGTTCAGTAAGGCTCCCCTGTCCCCCACCAGCACCTCCGTGAATTACAGAGAGCACCCGCCCCGAGGTGGGGGTCTGTGGTGCTGGAGAGGGCATTTATCGAGCTTACTGTTGTCACAGGATTCTTATCCACATCATCAGGGAAGATAGCAGGAGGAAGCTGCCAAGGGGTGAGAGGCCACCAGGCAGACCGTCCTTTATTGAGGCAAACTGCTCCTTTAATTCCTGTGACAGAGTAATACAGTCTCCCAGGCTGCGACCTTTTCTCGGGCCGTTATAGAAGTCAAATTTGCTTCAGTCAGGAGACATCGTTAGCAGGCTTCATCATAAACACCACACGTAAAGTGACCCCGCCAAGTGCCAGATGGGAAAGAACGGGCTAAACCCGCTGGGGTCCACGGCACCCAAGCCAGAGGAACCCAGGCATGTGGCGGGGTCTGCCGGGGTGCGGACCCGCGGTTCCCCAGAGCGCCCTGCCCTGAGAGGGACGGCCGAGGGGGACCTGGGCTGCCCTGGTGGGGTTGAATGACCAGGTGATGCACTAGGCACTCAACTGTCTGGACAAGCTGCTGGGACCCCCCGATAGCCCTGCATGGCTGCAAGGTGCACCTCAGGCTCCTTTTGGCCACAGATTTGGCAGAGCTCAGGGAATTCTTGAGCTGGGCAGTTATCTGGGACTTCAGGGTCTCCAGGAAAGAGGCCTGGTTGGACGGGTGTGAGGTCACAGAGCCAGCCAGTGACTGAATTGTCCTCGAACCTGGGCTTCCTGTCCCCTAATCTGGTCTCTGTGCTAAATCCAGTGCATCAAAGATGCTTGGGAGGGGGAAGGGGAGAAGAGGCAGCCACTTATTCTAGGGAGGCCGTTTTGGGAGTCCAAACCCTGGAGTTCCAGGCAAAACCTCAAGGAACCTTCTCTTCGCAGGAGAACATTTCCTGTGCTCCTAGAGGCAGCCTTGGGTGGGGCCGTCCCTGGAGGCCAAGGCCTGTAGGGGGCACTGTTGGTTCAGTTGCTGCTTCGATGCGAGGTGGGGGGGGTGGCTGGTACAGGGCAACGGAGGTGGGACAACCCAGAGTGGCCCAAGTTGGCGGGACTGTTCCGACTACAGCTCCACCCCTGGTTCCCCCACCCCCACCCCGCCCCCGACCCCCGGGGACCCCGTGCAGGGCAGTTTCTTCCTGGCCTTCATCGTCTTTATCACCGTCGACTATTACTAGGCACTGGCTTCCCGGCAGGCATGACGCCAAGCATTTGACGTGGTTCCTGTCGTTCAGTCCTCATGGCAACCAGTGACATCAGTGCTAACGGCCCCCTGTTTTACAGATCCGGAAACATAAGGGAAGGACATTGCGACCCTTCAGGGTCTGTCCAGGCTCCCACCCTGGATGATTCTGTGCCGCCCTGCTGACTTGCTTTCGAGTGTGAGAAAGCGGGGCAAAGCCTGTGCCCCTCCCAAGGGCACATCCGGGTAACTAGGGCGTCGTAGCTCGCTGGGTCACTGTCTCGATAGACACATTTGGAGATTTCTGTCAATTTCTGGGAACTTGGAGATCTCTCTTCTGGAAAACGTCTGCACATTCCTTCTTTTCTTTGCTTCTAGAAACAGGAGTAAGAGGCCCCAGGGCGTGGCCGCCAAGGCCCAGTCTGCAGGGCGATGGCAATTCTGTGACAATGGAGGGCCCCGAATGAGGTCCGTGGGGTGGGACCCCTTCAGCAGCGATATCATCTTCCCCGGAAGAGGGGCTCCCCAGGAAGACAGTCAGACATTCCCCTCGGATCTGAAAAGGAACAGCGCTTGAACACTTTCCCATAAGGGGGAAGAAACTGTAGCTACAGGGTGTGTTCTTCGGGCTCTTAGAGAAGAGCCGTTACCTGCCCGACCCCAGAAGGACACCAGCCGAAAGCTATGATCCAACAAGTGCCGGGGTGCCAGAGCTCCTGGGGGTGGGGGCGGGTGTCACGGCCCTGGGGCAGCTTCGCGATGGCATGAGGAACACAGCTGTCCCTGCTCAGGAGGACCGTGGCCTCATGGGAAGTGATGGTGATGGGATCACACATCCTCCCGCGCCCGTCAGAGCGAAATGGCTAAAACCATACAGGAAAAGTACTCCCGCTGAATTCATTACGTACCGAGAAAATGCCCCATAAAGAGGAGATCAGAGCGGAAAGGAAATATTCCAGAAAGTGTCTTAGGAACGAGTGTTAAGCCAGATTTTAAAGGTCACTTCTTTCCACCCACTTACCCGTCCTGACCGATGCCTCAGACCTGTGCTAACTGAGGTCCAGGGAAAGTGATGCAAACTGATTCGTTCATCTATGTATTTGTACCACAACTCAAAGGTGAGGGTTTGATGAGTGTTTGCAGTGACCCGGGTCGGGGGGCGGGGGGAGGTTCCAGGACAGGGGGCTTGGTCCACAGAGCCTCTGAGGCAGGAGGGATGTGGATTATGGGCAAACAATTAAGGACGCTGAAGTTCTTTTCTCCGCTTCTTCAAAACAGAATGATCCGGTGGTTTTAACGAGACCGATTTGAAGTTCTGGATTGTGAGACGGTGGGCACTCTGACATCTTACCCTGGCTGGCTCGGGGCTACTCATGTGAAAAATATTTGTGAAGGGGCACCTGGGTGGCTCAGTCAGATAAGCATCCAGCTTCGGCTCAGGTCACCATCTCCCGGTTCGTGGGTTCGAGCCCTGCGTGGGGCTCCGTGAGGACCGCTCGGAGCCTGGAGCCTGCTTCGGATTCTGTGTCTCCCTCTCTGCCCCTCCCCCCCCAGCTCCCTCTCTCTCTCTCTCTCTCTCTCTCTTTCTCTCAAAAATAAATAAACATCAAAAAAAAAAGATTCATGAAGAACCTCTGTGTGTCTTGCTTGCACTGTGCCAGGTGAGTCGAGAAGTGAGAGCGAGGCGAAGACGGACAGGGAGACGGTACATGTGCGTCCTCACCACTGTCACCGTGGGGCTCACGGGCCTTAGAGCCCGCCTGCCTGACCCAAGCACTTCCTTTCCAGTGACGTGTCTGTGTGGCTGGGACGCGCCGATGAGCCTCTGTCTCCCAGTGTGTGTGTGTGTGTGTGTGTGTGTGTACGTGCCCGTGTGGGCGCATGTAGGCAGGAGGGGACTTTCTTGGGAAGGGACGAATGGGGACAGGCCGGGCCTGTGGCCCATGTTTGAAAGGCCGTCAGGGAGCTGAGTTGTGGGGGGGGGCCTGGCTGGTCGGAAAGTCACGTCGGGAGCACCCGAGGTCGGCTGAAGAAGTGTGGCCGGGGCCCCGCAGGAGGAGGGTGTTGGCGGTGCAGAACCAGGAACAGAGAGCCCACCTGTGTCCCCAGGGCGGGGGAGGGGCAGGGGCATCACCGCAGTGGCAGCCTCGAGGTGGGTTCCTTGGGGGGGAAGCCAGGCGGCTCCGGGAGGCACTGGGAGACGCCCCGGGGGGACGGCGGCCTGCCTGGGTCGGAACCACAGACGTGAAGGGTGTGTGTCGGGGAGTGGCCGGGCCCGCCCAGAGCCGAGCACCACGCAGGTGGGGACCGGGGCCGCTGGGCTGTTCACCCCCAGCCTGGGCACCTGTGGGGTCTTGGGCAGGCAGGGTGGGGCCAGCCCCTTGACGAGGGCCGAGAGGGAGGAGGCTGTGCCCGGGTCCCCAGCCCGGCTGCTCCTGGCCCAGCAGCACTTTTCTTCTAGGCTCTTTGCTTCCGTACCCGCAGATTATTCATCCGGGAGAGGGGGACTTTTCACCGCGCTTTGTTTTCTTAGAGAGAAGCTGCTCTCAACCGCAGGGGGGTTGTCACTCGGGCGTGGCCTCCTCTTTGCTGTTTTCCCAGCGGACCCCTCCGGCCCCCCACCTCGAAGCTATCTCGTGGACTGATCCACACTGGTAATCCTGGGTTCTGGCTTCCGAGCCGTTGCCATGGGGACCTCGGGACTCGGCATTCTGAGGATGGATTCGGTGGGGATGGGCTTGAGCAGAGGGGGGGGAGACGGAAGTCTCCGGGTCCCTGACGGGGGTGGGGGGTGACAAGGAGGAAGTGGAAGGGGGCGTAGTGGATTCCCGGGCTGCTCTGATGAAGCACCACAAATGGGGGGCAGGGGGGGCGCCTAAAATAACTGAAGCTGATGGTCTCGGGGTTCTGGAGGCCTGCTGTGCCAAAGCTGGGCGTCGGCGGGGGCGGGGGGCTCCCCCTGGAGGCCTTGAGGGCGAGTCTGATCCAGGCCTCTCTCCTGGCTTCTGGCGGCTGCTGGCAACCCTGCTGTCCCTTGGCTTGGAGACGCTGCCCTCCAGTCTCTGCCTCGGTCTTCGCAGGGCCTCCCCCACCTCCGTGTGTCTCTGCGGGTGGCTGTCTGCCCCAGTTCTGCCTTCTTGTGAGGACACCCTTCACGGGACCTGGGGCCACCCTAAATCCAGGCTGATCTCAGCTCCAGATCTTTGCCTAATGCAGAGTCCCCTTTTCCAAATAAGCCGCCTTCATGGGTTCGGGGCGGGGGAGGTTAAGACTGGGACACGCCTTTCTGGAGGTCACCGTTCAACTCACTAGAGCGGGAAGCTCATACAGGAAGGCAGCTTTGCTGGGACCTGACGTGCCAGCGTCTGAACATTCGGGTTTGGTGGGTGGTTTTGTTGGAAGTTTGCCTCTTGGCACCAGGAGATCAACCTGTTCCTCTCCCTGCCCACCTACCTTCTCTCTCCCTCTGTCTCTTTCTGCCTCTCCCTCCCTCTCCCTCTCTCCCTCTCTGTCTGTCTCTCTCTGTCCCTGTCTCTGTCTCTCTTTCTGTCTCTCTCCCTCTCTGTCTCTGTCTTTTTCTCCCTCTGTCTCTCTCTCCCTCCCTTTGTTGCTCTGTCTCTGTCTCTATGTCTCTCTCCCTCTCTCTCTGTCTCTGTCTTTTCCTCCCTCTGTCTCTCTCTCCCTCCCTCTTCCTCTCTCCTCTCTCTGTCTCTCTGTCTCTGTCTCTCTCTCTCTCTCGGCCACGCAGTGACGTATTTAAGGGCACAAAGTGCAACCAGACTGGCTGAGTTAGCACCCTGGCTTTGCCACTCACTGCCCATGAGAGTCAAGCAAGTGACCGAACTTTGCCATGCCTCAGTTTCCCCAGCTGTAAAGCAGGGATGATAATGATTTCCTTCCTCCAGGGCTGTTGTGAGCTTCACGTTCAGGACGCCCTTGAGTCAGCGCTCAGCCGGCAGCAGATCACACACGTCGGCTGTGGTTATTACCGCTGCTACTGAGGTCCTGACTTGCCTTGGCCTGAATCCTCTCACTGAGAAAAGCATCCTCCTCTGCGCACTGCCCCCCACGGGGGAGGGGACTGTATTCAGCAGGCTTCCCTCTGGGGTGCCCCGCATGGGGAGCAGATGGGGTGAGCCTGACCCGCAGCCCCTGGGATCTGGGCCTCCCGCGGAGTTACAGGCAGCTTTCTGTGTTTATCAACCCTCAATGTTCTCAGAGAAAAACTTCCTTGCTCGTCGGCAAAGGGGGAAAAACAAAGGACAAGCCGGTGAGGTTTCTTCTAAGTTAACTTTTTGACTCCTAAGTTAAGGAATTTTTTTTAATTTTATGTATTTATGTACTTATTTATTTTTAAATTTACATCCAAGATAGTTAGCATAGAGTGCAGTGATGATTTCAGGAGTAGATTCCAGTGGCTTATCCCCTCTGTATAACACCTGGCGCTCATCCCAACAAGTGCCCTCCTTAATGCCCCTTGCCCATTTGGCCCACCCCCCCCACCCCCAACCTCTCCAGAGACCCTCAGTTTGTTCTCTGTATTTAAGAGTCCCTTATGTTTTGTCCTCCTCCTTGTTTTTATATTATAGTTAAATTTTTTTTTAACATTTATTTATTTTTGAGAGACAGAGTGTGAGCAGGAGAGGGGCAGAGAGAGAGAGAGAGAGAGAGAGAGAGGGAGACACAGAATCCGAAGCAGGCTCCAGGCTCCGAGCTGTCAGCACAGACGAGGGGCTCGAACTCACAAACCGCGAGATCATGACCTGAGCCGAAGTCGGATGCTTAACCGACTGAGCCACCCAGGCGCCCCCAGTTAAACAATTCTTTTAAAGGACTTTTATTTGAAGCTTCTGGCCTTCCTTCATTACTGCTGTCAAGCCTGTTTGCTCTTCGATGATACCATAGAGACGACACTCGTTTGTTTGTTTGTGTGTTAGGGTCCTTACCTGGCGGAATAGAAAGTCGGAATCTTATGTCGGCCCCAGATTTTTGGAAATTTCCCTCATCGATGGAGTCTCAAAGCCCGGGAATCACCGCTTACAAAACATTTTCAGACACATAATCTTCCTCCAGCTTCCCATGTCACACATAACAACACTGAGCTTCTGGGAGGTTTTGCACCTTGGCTGAGGAGGAATTAGGACCTCCCTGTGTCACTGGACCACGATGACTGAAATGGCACTTCTTTTAAAAAAATTTTTTTTAATGTGTATTTAGAGAGGGAGAGGGAGAGCACACAGAGGGTGGGACAGAGAGACAGGAGAGAGAGAGAATCCCCAACGCGGGGTTCGACCCCACAAACTGCAAGATCATGACCTGAGCCGAAATTGAGAGTCGGATGCTTAACCCACTGAGCCACTCAGGTGCCCCAACCTGGTGCTTCTTGTTGGCTATCTAGCCTTTCCAACAAGTCTGGAACCTCGCTTCCTCCAGGAGACCCTCTCGGCTTACACCAACCTACCTTTTGTCCAGGGGCCTCTCGAACGTAGGGGTCCTGCCTGCGCTCAACTAGCGTCACTCTGTGATGCAACCCAGTGTTCATGTTCTCTGGGTGACAAGCTCTCTCCCCCGGTAGGAACTGCCTGATTCTCCTTTGGGCCCCACCTGGCCAGCCCTCGCACTCTTTACTTTCAGGGCAGTAATCCGTCTAAAGTGGGCTTGTCTTATTCTCCTCCTGGGGGTTCAGTGGGTTCCCCTTCTCCCGGCACCCTCTGCACTGGTGGTGCCGTGGCTGGCTTCCCATCTTACAGATGAGAAGACTGAGCTCGTAGACTCTAGGTCTTAGCCCAGCATTCGGTCACTCTTGTGTCTGGAGGTCTGGCGCGTTCTGTAAGGAGGGAGAGTTGGTGGAGAAGGAGGGTAAGGACTGTCGAGGGGGTGAAGTGGGTCACAATTTAGAACAGTGTGGCCAGAGAGTCTGCGGGTTTCCTCTTTCCAACCGAAGCACTCAGAAGATTCTAGAAGACGTATCATCCCCTACCTCCTCCCCCAGCCTGGGACCGTCAGTGATCCTTTGCTCTGATGGAGAAGCCACCTATCACTGGCAGCCTGGGCTTGGAGCATCCCACCCAGGAGGCTAAGCCTCCAACCCCCCGGCGTCACCCAGTCCCTGGGGAGGGGGTGAAAGCTTGGGTGTCGGCAGTCAACACTTCCAGCAACTGGGGGTGGGAGTGTCGGCCCCCGGGGGAAGGTGGGCGGCTCGCTGCAGCACCCAGCACAGGGGAGGATGCACAGAAAGTCCTGGCCGAGTGCCCGGCCCGCGAAGGATGCTTAGCAAACGGTGACTGCTTGTATTCTGAACGGGGGTGGTCTCTTCTGCTTGTAATAGTTCCTTTCCTTGGCTTCCAGGACCCCACGGGCTCTGCCTTCCTTCCCGCCTCCCTGTCACCCAACACCCTCCCCCCCCCCACCTCTTAAATGCAGGTGCGGCTCCGGGCTTAGTCCTTGGCCCACACATCTCTCCAGCCACACACGCTCTCATCCATCTCGTGCCTTTAAATACCATTTATAAGCTGAAGACTCTTAAAATTTTATTCTCCAGCTTGGACCTCACGTTGAACTCTAGACTCATATATCCAGCTGCCTACTCGCTATCTCCACTTCCACATCTAATAGGCTGTGGGGGGCCGTGAGAACGTTCCAGTCACCCCTCTGGTTGTGGGAGCACCGTGGCTGACATCCGCTGGGCCCGGCACCGTGGTCCCATGGGCTCCTCCCAGCCGGGTCCTGAGCCTGGTGGGGAGGGAGAGAGAGGGTATGGTGCAGGCCCGTCCCTGTGGGATGTGGGCATCCCTGGTGGGACGTTTTGGCTCAAGGGCCCCCCACCCCCACCTCGCCACTGGTCTGGCGAGAACATTCTCATAACCGTGCTGTGGCTGGAGGGCCTTCCTCCCCAGGCTTTCTTCCTTCCCTGTCGCCTTTCAGAAGTGCCAGGCCTGTGTCTCAGGCTGAGGGCCCTCCTTGTCCCTTATCCCTCACTGGCGTTTCTGCAAGCCTCGCGCTCGGCCAGTCCTGTCCTGGAGTCCGTCCCCGGGGGGACCAAAACTCACGGCGTAGCATCTCAAATTTCGCACGTTCTGAGGTGAATCAACCAGTTCCCCCTTCCTCCCCAAAAACCCACTTGTCCCCCAGTCTTCAAACTTCATCTCAATCAATGGCAATTCTATCTTTCCACTTTCTCGGATCCAAAACCGCTGCCACCTTTGAGGCTTTTGTCTTTTCTCCCTTGTCCAGTCCAACACCAGACCCCACGGGCGCCCCGCTTCAGAGCCTGTCTGGTGGGACCGTGCCCTTGCTCTCTCCCCTGCACCGGCCCACCCAGACTGTCCCAGAGCCCTCCTTCCCCGGCCCCCTGCTTCTCTCCCTCCCCTCCTCCACCTACACACTCCCAGATTCTCTCATCTCCCTCCTGGGTCTTCACTCAGCCCGGCCCCAGCCACACACCCTGTTCTCCTGCCCGTGCAAACGGTGACACATGTTTTAATTTTTAAATTTGTTTCTTGATCTGATTACTGCCATTAGAGTGGAAGCTCCATGGAGGCAAGATGGGGTCCTTTCCCCCTCTTTGCCCGGTCCCCACGGTGCTTGGAGCATAGCAGGTACTCGGTAAATACTTGGCGAGGGAACGAAGCGTCAACTCACCAAAGCACCCGACCCATGACAGTATTTGGTAACTACTGGCTTTCTAAAATTTGGTTTGCTTTTATTTCGTAGAATTCAAGAAATTGTAGAGCAGAGGGGCAGCTGGGTGGCTCAGTGGGTTAAGCGTCCAACTTTGGCTCAGGTCATGATCTCTCGGTTGGTGAGTTCGCGCCCCGCGTGGGGCTCTGAGCCGTCAGAGCCTGGAGCCTGTCTGATTCTGTGTCTCCCTCTCTCTCTCTGCCCCTCCCCCACTCGCGTTCTGTCTCTCTCAAAAATAAATGAACATTAAAAAAATACCAAAACAACCTATAATCCCACACGTTGCATACCTCCCTTTGACATTTTTAAAATTTTTTTTTAACGTTTATTTATTTTTGAGACAGAGACAGAGCATGAACAGAGGAGGGGCAGAGAGGGAGAGGGAGACACAGAATCGGAAGCAGGCTCCAGGCTCTGAGCCATCAGCCCAGATCCCGATGCAGGGCTCGGACTCACGGACCGCGAGATCGTGACCTGAGCTGAAGTCGGATGCTTAACCGACTGAGCCACCCAGGCACCCCTGACATTTTTAAAAAGATAAAAATAATATATGTGGACAGTTAGAAAACCCTATTTGGTGTCAAAAGGCATAGAATAAAAAGAGGCTTCCTCCTAGACCTCCCACACCACTCCCGGCAACCCCACAAAGTTGTTGTTTCCTTGGGCTGAGAAGGGTCCTGTCCACCGGGGGCAAGTGTGTCCAGGGAAGGGGCCAGAGACCCTGGGAAGCAGTCAGAGCAGCTGGGAGCTAGGTTATGGGGGGTTGTTTGTTTAAACCTTGCCCCTTCCCCACCCCACCCCCCCAGAACAGTTGTAAACAGGATTCTATGACATTGACATTTTATAGCCTTGTTGCTCTGTTCACAGCCCTTCAGGGGATCCTGGTTGGACTCGGGAGAAAACCCACACTGGCAACAGTGATCTCTAAGATCCTGCAAAGTCCCCCTCTCCAACCCCTCTCTCTCGGTCCCTCGCTACACACCAGCCACACTGTGGACTTTCCTGCCTCAGGGCCTTGGCACATGCTATTCTCTTTGCCTGGAAAGTCTTCTTTCTCCCCATCCTGTGCCAGCTCCCATTAACCCTCCCGCCTCAGCTGACATCAGCCGTTCTCACACTTAAGGAAGTGTCAGACTCACCTGGAGAGCTTCAGTAGCTAGGCCTTGTCCCCAGAGTTTCTGATTCAGCCGTTCTGGGGTGGCCCGAGAATTTGCTTTCTAACAAGTTCCTTGCCGCTGCTGTTGCTGCTATGGGGACCCTACTTTGAGAACCACTGGATTAAATTACATTTTTTTTTTTTTTAAGATGCTGGCTCCCACAGATCCCCCTCCCTCACCTTTCTAAATTAAGTCTTTCTTGTAGCACCCTCTGGTTTCTCTTCATACCACTTATCACAAATTTTTAATTATACATTTATGTGTGTTTAATGAAGGTCTTCTAATAGAGATTGCACTGGAGTGAGGATTTGGGTTTCACTCGTCCATTCTTTCTCATATTAAAACAACTACAAAGACCAGATATCATACAAAGTTAGTCTCTCTGGCCTCCAGGAGGGAGGAAATGAATATTTATTGCACTGTAATAGAGACTTTCAGGATAATAGGGACCCACAGTGACCACCATTCATTGAGCACCTACTCTGTGCCAGCTGTCGCACTGGGGAAGGATTTATGATTGGTTTTGTTCATTTCTACACCCCCCCCCCATGGTAATGCTTAATAAATAAATGAATTCCGGAGTGAAAATATACAAGGGCCCAGAATGGAGCATTTTCTCCTTTCCTGGAGGGTAGGGAGATGTTCATCCTGGGACTGATTTTACAGCCTTTTCTCCGATCTGGGAGTCTCTGGGAGGGGTTAGGAGGCTGGAATCCCTTACGATCTCAAACCTGGTCCCACTTCTCCAGAAAGAGTGACAAGGCCCCTGGGAGTTGAGCCTCTCCTGCGGAAGCAGCAGGTGAGACAGGGACGCCTTCCCTCCACTGCCTTTCATACAACAAAATAATAATAAGGAAAGGTGGGGGAAAGCCATAGGCTGGTTTATTTCCATTAAATGCAAAGCGGGAAATAACAAGATCAAAGCAAGGCCAAAAAGAAGGAGACAGAAAAATAAAAGGAGGGGGACCCAGAGGCAGGGAGGGAGGAGGTAGAGAGAGAAAATGCAGGAGGGAGTATCCACCCTGGAAATTGGCTCTCCCCTTCCTAGGTGTCCACGGGCTACCTGCCAAATCAATTGATTACATCTGTAGGCAGAGTTGCCTTTTTATTTCACACCAATTTCCACGGGCAGCGGAAGATAAAAATGGAAGAGACGGAGTGAATAGGAAAAGATGATTGAATGTTGGCGTGAGAGGAAGGTGCTGGGAAGGAGGTGACCGGACGCGCAGCTGCATGAGATTGCCGGAGAGGGTGGTCTGAGCCATGGGGGTCTCCCCCCCCCCCCCATTCTGTTCTTTTCTTTCTCCCGTTCCATAGTTTTTGAAAACAGCAGGTGTGCCCCAGGTCCCAAGGAGGCACTGCCCCGCTTCCCGGCTCCACCACCCCACGACCCCACGGGAGATTCTCTCCCTGACCCCCAAATTGAGGGACTGCCTGAAATGGACCCAGTCTCTTCTGTTCCTGGAGCCCCAGTCTCCCCACTGAGGGTACAGTGATAATCACTCACTTGGCCGTGATGCTGGAGAGCCCTAGCCGGTGAGAAGTTTGAGATGTGCTTTGCAAAAGAAAGCCCTGTAAACAGGCTTTGCGATCTGAGCAAATAAAGATCAAATACTACCAGATGTAAAAGGAATGGCCCCTTATTAGAGGCTGGCCTGGGCTTCCGGGGGCTTGGCTCAGTGCTGTTCCCCTGGAAAGGTCCTTCATCCAGCTGGACATCTGAGCTGTGTCTTCAAAGGCCAGGTGGCTGGTGGTGGGGGGCCATGTCCCAGAAACCTTTTGCATTGAGGCTACTCTCTGGGAGTGTTGGGGAGTGGAGCCCAGTCAGAAAACCCTCCAAATCCCAACACACTGTTCCCCACGGGACCATAGGTGAAGGGGGATCCAGGAAACCACCCCTCCTGGCTTTCTTTTCTCCCATCCCAAATCCACTGGGTACACAGGTTTGTGTGCAACACGGCCGTCGGTGTGGATATAAGCAGAGCCAGACGCGGGAGTAGAGGGTAGGATGTTGGCTATGCCACCTCAGCAAAGGGGGTTCATATGTGCCAGGCCATTGAGGTGGCTCTGCTCCAAGACTCTGAGCCCTGTCGCGGGAAGGGCAAAGCAGGGAGCCACCGCCACTCTCCTGTCCCCGCTTACTTGCCCCGCCAGACCTGGCATATCAGCATAGCAGGCGGTGTCTTGGGATGCTGAGGACCGTGTGTCCTTGACGGAGAAGGTTGCATAAGGGAGAAGGCACTGAGAAGTGTGTTGTCCATCCAGGGGTCAGTAGTTTCTCTGGACCAGGCGCTCAGTGTCCCTGGGGGCCCTTTACAATCAAGACACAGAACGCCAGTGCTGAAAAGGTCCTTATCAATGGATCCGTCCAACATCCCTGAGTTGCAGATGAGAAAAAGGCGGCCTAGAAAGGGACGTGTCACAAGGTGTGTGTGGAGACGGTTAGAGGCAGAGAGGAGGCTAGACTCTGAGTTTGCTGACTCCTGTTCTGGGGCTTTCCCTGTGCCTGTTTGGAAGGGGAGGAGCTATGCAAGGGCCATACCTTTCAAGGAAGCCAGTCTAATGCGGAGGCCCATATTCACTGGCCATGGTGAGCTTGGCTTCTAGGACAAGAGGGGAAAATGACAATTACCTTTGCCTCATAAACTCAGAGTATAATGTGCCTGGGAGAAGAGCTGGGAGTTTTGTGAAACACAGATGAAGTTATGGCCCACGTTTCCTCCTTTTTATTTTTTTAATGTTTATTTATTTTGAGAGGTGGGGGTGGTGGTGGTGGAGATTGGCAATGAGTGGGGGAGGGGCAGAGAGAGAGAGAGAGAGAGAGAGAAAGGGAGGGACAGAGAGTCCCAAGCAGGCTCCCCACTGTTTGCACAGAGCCCGACCGGGGCTCAAACCCACGAATGGTGAGATCATGACCTGAGCCAAAACCAAGAGTCAGATGTTTAACCAACTGAGCCACCCAGATGCCCTCCGTGTTTCCTCCTCACGCCCTTCTGTGCCCAGTGCTCACGGATCTGCTGTAAGAGGCACGCACATGGGTTGTCACTCACCGTGCTGGCCCGTCAGCTCCCTGCGGCCATAGCCCACCCACCCTGGGAGTGCAGAAGGCCGGGATGGGGTCTGCTTAACCCCGGCACAGTGCTTAATGTGAGCCCCCTACACAGGAGGTTCCCGGGAAGAGGGTCCCGTGGCAGGAAGCCAGGCAAGTGTGTCAGGGGCCATCTTACACCCATGTGATGACGCGTCTCCCAAACATCCTTGGATGTTCCATTTTCCCCTTGTGCTCTTTCAAAGCCCTTGGGACAATGTGTATCCCTGGGGTCTGGGAATGGATCAGGGGGTCATATCTTTTCATCTGATGTTTTGGGGCAGAGGCTAGTCCCCAGCAGAGAACCAGACACAGGGAAGGAAATCGGGGTAGCAGTTTTACACCCATGAATGGGCCAGTGTTACTGACCATGGCGGGTGGCCTGTCCCTCCCTCTTTAGCCCACCCTCTTTGGCCAAGTCAAGAGGAGGTGCTGGAAGTTAAATCCCTAAGCGGGGCTTTCAACCTTGAGCCCTCTTGTGTTTTGCCGCCTCTTGGAGGCCCCTAGACATGGAGCCCTCGGTTGCCCACAGTGGTAACCTGCTCACTCATTAACACCCCCTTAATTAGCTTTCCTCCCTTCCCTCTTGCCTCTCCGCTCTCTCCCGTGCTTCCTGGAACCACCCCCCAAATCAACTACTTGCACTCCAATCCTTGCCCGTATGTCTGCTTTTAGAACTCAAGCAAAGACACCAAGATACCAGGCTTCTGAGCTCTGGCTGTCCTGGCCACATGACATTAGGCCATGACGCATAACTTCTGAGAGCCTCTGTTTTCAAATTTGTAAGATGAGGGGTTAATGCTCTATGGTTCTTTGCGAGTCTGTTTCTTAATCATTAAAAAATTAAAGTCATTCAGGATGGCCACAGGGCAGGAATGTAGGCTTGTGAGCTCTATATCTGGATTGCAAGATCAATACAGCATTGTACAGAAGCAGGTGTTCAACTGGGTGACACATTCTAACTAGAGCTGGGAATCAGAGAAAGGGAAGATGTAGTCAGGGGAAGCTTCCTGGGAGAAAGGGGTTTTGAGATGGGACATAAGTGGGGTAATCCAGGTAGATTGGGGCCCACAGCGGGGAAGCGGAACACAGAGAGAGGCCTCGAGAGCCTATGTTTGTGTCCCCGTAAAAATCCATATGTTGAAGCCCTCACCCCCACTACGATGAAGTATTTGGAGGTGGGCCTTTGAAGTATTTGGAGGTAGTTAGGTTTAGATGGTCATGAGGGTGCAGTCCCCATGATGGGATTGGTCCCCTTCTGAGAGGAGACAGCAAGAAGGCAAGTCAGGAGGAGAGCCCTCACCAGGACCTGAGTCTGCCAGCACCTTGATCTTGGACTTCCCAGCCTTCAGAGCAGTGAGAGATGAATGTCTGTGGTTTAAGCCCCCATCGGTGGTATTTTGTTACAGCAGCATGAGCTGACTAATACACGTGTAATGGAGCTTTCTCAATCCTGGGCGAACAGCACTGGACCACAGGCTATTACACACATTGTTATCTGGTAGGTGTTGGGATGGTATGGATATTTCTTCTTTATTTAGAATTTTTTTAATGTTTATTTATTTATTTTTGAGAGAGAGAGAGAGAGAGAGACAGAGCACGAGTGGGGGAGGAGCAGGGAGAGAGGGAGACACAGAATCCGAAGCAGCCTCCAGCCTCCAGCTGTCAGCGCAGAGCCCAATGCAGGGCTCGAACGCAAGAACTGGGAGATCATGACCTGAGCCCCAGTCGGACGCCCCACCGACTGAACCACCCAGCCACCCCTGGTTGTTTCTTTTTTAATGATCGATTATCCATAAGTTTTTGGAAAGTCAGGACTTTGGAACACATGGATAATTTAGCTAAAAAGACACTACTCATCCATTTCCTTTCCCATCTCATCCTGTCCCATCTTGTCCCTCCCATGTATGAAGGGACATCTGCCATGTGAGGGGACCCTGGAGACCGGTCCCTTCAGCACAGCCAGCTGGCATAGGCTCTTGTCATAAGAACCTCAGAACGAGGAGATCTTGGACCTAAAAACATGGATGGGCTAAGAGGCTCCGATGATGGAAACAACTTAGACAGTCCTGTTTCTAGAAGGAATAGAAGATGCAATTTTCGGTCTCTCTGGCCTGAGCCAGGACTGTTTAGGTAAACTGCTCTCCCTTGCTTTTCGGGCTGCGGGGTCAGTCCTACCAGTTCAGTGGTGGCCACCTGGGACGCATGACTCTTTCGCCAACCTTAAGTTGGGCTGTCTCCATCCAGTGTGTTTTGATGTTGGCCTCCCAGCCACTTTGACAGGCAGTCAACAGAGCCACCAAGAAGGGGCACAGGTCCCGTAGCCAAGCGGTCTGGTTAAAATCCGCATGCTGCCTTCCAGCTCTGTGACCTGGGAAGGCTTCTTAACAGCTCTGTGCCTCTGCTCCTCGACCTGAGCGGCGGGGCTGAGAACAGCAGCTGTCTCTTGGGGTTGCTGTGGTGACAGAGGGGCTGTGTGTGTGTGTGTGTGTGTGAGATGGACTGAGGCTAGCACCTGATTCTTGGGGAGCGCAAACAGTTGTTAACCCTTACTACCAACACCAGCAGTCTATTTTTTAAAAATTTTACTTAATTTATTGTTTTTATTTTTTTATTTTTTTATTTTTTTCAATATATGAAGTTTATTGTCAAATTGGTTTCCCTTAATTTATTGTTTTAATTTACATCCAAGTTAGTTAGCATATAGTGCAGCAACGATTTCAGGAGTAGATTCCTTAATGCCCCTTATCCATTCAGCCCCTCCCCCCCTTCCCCCCCCCCCCCCCCCCCCGCCAGCAACCTTCTGTTTGTTCTCCATATTTAAGAGTCTCTTATGTTTTCGTCCCCTTCCCTGTTTTTATATTAGTGTTGCTTAAAAACCTGGAAGCTTCACGAATTTGTGTGTCACCCTTGTGCAGGGGCCACGCGAATCTTCTCCGTGTTGTTCCAATTTTAGTATATGTGCTGTCGAAGCGAGCACACCAGCCACCTCTTCTTATAAAAGGGGGGATCTGGCATTCAGGATGGGATGCCCCAGGGCGTGGGCTCTGGGGGAGCTTTTGGACTCGGAGTGAGGGGTCAAAGGCCGACTGCCTGAGGACAGGTGCAGCCCACTCTGGCAGTGCACCTTCTAGAAGACATAGCAGAAAGAGCAGAAGTGAGATTGGTGGCTCTCTAAGTCTGAACCACTGTCCTGACTGCCCGCCACCCCCCTCCCCCCCAGCCATTGGCCAGCTGTGGCCTCTCATCGCTGGGCTGGGTCCCTGTCTTACACTCAGGTCTAGAGTAGGACCTGGCTGGGCAGGTGCTGCATGATTTTGCAGCCCTAATGGGCCCAGCGGTTGCCGTCCAGGCAGCCCTCCCCTCTCTCCCTCCTTCCCTCCTTCTCTGCGTGTGCTCCCACAGAAGAGTCCGAGCTGGGAGGTCTAATACTGCCTGGTTAATGGCTTATAGATCGTTGGCGCATCAGGGCCGATGGAAGTGCCTGTTAAGCTTGGCATTGAGGGCCTGAGTCAAATGGCCCGAGACAGATTTATGGCTATCTTCCAGGCCACGCTGGGAAAGTGCTCCCCGACAGGACTCTAGACTCCCACGCACCGGGAAAACCCGGGACAATGGAGGGAGCCTTCCAGGGAGGGTACCCCCCAGTGCTGCTGCGGAGGCCCACGGCCTCGCCTGGGGTGTCGGCACCCCTCAGGACTCAGGATGGAATTGCCTGAGGAGGAACTGAGGTCTCAGCAAAGGACAGAGGTCCTTGTTCGCCCAGAAACAAGTCCAGGAAGACTGACTAATTAGCACTAATTTGGAAAAAGGCCAGACTGATCTAGTAACGAATAATAAATTCTGAATTATGTTTTAAAACAGGGTTTTACCACTCTGAATAAGCTGCAACAGACCCCTGTAGAAAACACCCAGTGTGTGTGTGTGTGTGTGTGTGTGTGTGCACATGAGAGAGAGAGAGAGAGAGAGAGAGAGACCTTATTCTTGTCCTGAAGGAATTCACAATATGTTTGCGAATGGGTGATATACAATTGTATTACTTGGTATTTAGTAAAATTAAATTACCAAAACAGCGGAGAGAAGGTTCTTGGGGACCTACTAGAACGAACAGATGAATGATGTGTAATAGCCCATCCTGTTTGTGTGCAAACTGGCACTTTTGCTGGGCTCGTGTGCAGCTTTCCTGTGGGTTAAACGCCTCCCGCACACTATGCTTCACACCTTCCTCTGCCATCACATCTCCTAACCTGAGCGGCGAATTTCCAGCCTGCCTCGGCTGCTCAGGTGGGCCACAGATCTGCTTGTCCATCAGGGGGACAGAGCGCATATGGGACTCTTGGATGAATGCGTTTGGGGCCCTGGAGTGAAAACCCCGTCCTCGCCCTAGGAGGCTGGGCTTTCCCAACTTGGAGAAAATTGCTAAAGGCTCAGGGACAGGTTCGCTGTCTTATACGTTTTTCAGAGCTGGGGTCCTCCCTTCTCTTGGGCCCTTTAAGAACCTCCCGGCATTCACCTCCAAGGAGGAGGTTTGGCATTTCCATCTCCTTGGCTGGCAAATTGTAAATTTGGATATGAGCAGAAAATATAGTGACATCAAGGTTATGCGGTCCCGAGCTGACAAGATGGATAGCCCTCAGCAATCCGGCGTTTCTCTGTCTCCTTTTGGTTTCTTCTCTCTCCACTTCTCTTTCTTTTAACCTTTTTTTTTTAAAAAAAGAAAACATTTTTAGAGACTTTAATAACTGTGGAAGGATGCTGTAAGGCGGGCAGGGAAATCGATCATTTTTATTCGGTTGTGCGCGATAAAATGTAAGTTTGGGCAATAAATCTTCTTACCTGGAGGGGAAAGAACAGCATGCCTGGCCGTTAACACAACTCCCATTTTGAAGATTTTAATGAATGAATGAAACCCGGGTCTGAGTAATTGGTAACAATGGCTCCCACCTCCCTGGTGGGGACTCTGGGTTCTAGACTCAAGCTCTGCCTGGGGATGGGGCTTCACTTTTTCCTCCAATTCAGGCACCTGCTGGCTCCCAGTGTCCCCTCCCTCTGCTGGTATTGACCATCCTATCATTTCTAATCAATGACTCATCAAATACATATAAAGCATCCTCTGTGTGCGAGACAGCATGCTTGGTACCAAGGAAGGTACAAATGAGTATGTCAGAGTCCTGGGCAAATTGTCCCCAAGAAAGACCGTCACTAGGATCTGGGCGGTGTCTGGGGTGGGGGAGGGGTGGTGAGTGATGGCTTGGCAGATGCTGGAGGGGGGGCATTTGGTGACTCAGAGAAGGCTGCTGGGGATGAAGGGAATTGGAATCCTTGTGCTTTCTCGGAGGTCTTGGGTAGTTCCTTGGGGTCTGGTTTGAAGCCAAAATCTGGCCCTTAGTAATGGGAAGTTGTGGGGGCAGAGGGAACTCTCTGGCTTTCCAGCCTAAGTCATCCTCTGCTCTCACCCTTTCCAGAGACGTTAAGAATTTTTGGTGGGCTCTCTCCCCCACCGACTTGCCAGATGCTTCTCCACAGTGCTGGTCACCGTCCCCTGGGAGCATGACGGTGGATGGAGGCAAGGGTCTTGGTATTGGCTATGGGACACAATTTCAGGGGCCAGACATGTTAAAAACATTCTGTTGGTCTTTTCTTCCAGCATCCTAAACAGAAAGGCATGGGTGCTGCCTCAGCCAGCTCCAGCTGCCGTAACAAGATACCAGGGGCTTAAACCACAGCTCCGGAGACCGGGAAAGTCTAAGATCGAGATGCCGGTAGATTCGGTTCCTGGTGAAGGCTCGCCTCCTGGCTTTCTGACACCTGCCTTCTTGCTGTGTCCTCACATGGCAGAGAGAGAGAAAGGTCTCTCATCTCTCCTCCTCTTCTCATAAGGACGCCCATCACGAGGACCCCACCCTCAGGACTATCTAAACCTAATTACCTCCCCAAGTCTCACCTCCAAATACCATCACAGTGGAGGGTTAGGGCTTCAACATCTGAATGGGGGGGGGGCGATGCACCCACATTAAGCCCACGAAGACATTATGATGTTAGGCTCTAGTTTCTGCTTTCTTCGTGGGTAGATCAGCAGGTGCGAGTCTAGAAAGTGTGAGGTGTTGTGTATGGAAAGGACAGGGAGAGACCTCTGTTGCCAGGTGGGGAATGTCTACCGCCTGCTCCTGCCCCACCGAGCCCAAGGCCAGAGCTCAGAAAGGTTTAGGGAATGCTACCCCTGCACCCATAACCCAGGGCACCTACCTCAAGTCCTCAGCTCTCCATCAGCTACCCTCCTCTCTGGACCCTTCTTAGCAAGGGCACCTCCAGGCCTGTCTTTCTCCCTGTGGCTCACCAGTGCTCTGGACTTGACCAACAACAAGTGCCTTCAACATCCTGGGTGCACACGTGGCTCTGTAAACAAAGACAGGGCATCCAATTACTCTGGAAACAACCTGTTTCTGTCTGCGGATCAGACTAGCGCTGTTCGCCTTGGGCATCACTACTGATGGATGTGAACTTTCCCCTTCAAGCCCCGCCATGACTCATGATGTGTGAGTGGGGAAGCCTTTCTTCCCCCAGGACCTGTGTGCACATAATCCCACTTAACCCTCTACGTGGTTGGTCTCACGACTCCTGTTCTAAAGGTGAGAAAACTGGGGCTGGAAGAGGTGAGTATTTACCCACATCTCCCAACTTGTAAGCGGTGGAGCCAGAATTTGAGGTCTGGTCATCTATTCCAAGAGCCTGAGCCCTTCCTAGTACATTGAGGTGGTTGCTGTGTGGGGAATCCGCTTTGGCTGGCCCCCCATCCTCCCCAATCCAGAGCTGCACTCAGAGAGCAAACATGAGAGAATAGAAATGGCTGCTCTTGATTACGTTTATGTGGGACTGAGGGCAGCATCCAGCTAGGCCTGAAGTTGGATTGGTGGGTCCGTCTGACATCTTGAAAAAAAAATGGTGGCTGATTAAACTCTTCAAATTGACTCTCGCTTTTAAAGATTCTGCATCATATACAAGTCAGGGGCATTAGGGCTGAGTGTAACACATGGATATTTTGGTGGCTGGGAAATTCCCCGGTGGAAACAAAGTGAATACCCATTGCTAGAGATTCAGGTGAATAAATTATAGTACATTTACACACTATTGCAAAACAATTCACTGAAGCTACACCAGAGCATTTACAACTTCCCTGGGCCATTGCTGAGTACGAAAAGCAAGACGCAAGAAACTGAATACCATTTAATTCAGTAAAACAAACAACTACAAAAGCCCACCTGTACCCTTATAATAAGTATATATATGTGTGTGTGCATGAAACATTATATACATATACGCATGTATGCACAGGTTAGTGTACATGATTTTAAAGAAAAATGTGGAAGGACCCCTCCTGGGATATTAGCACGGATCTCCCCGTGGTTATGTGGATAAAGAAGAGAGAGATGGAAAGGAAAATGGAGCTAACAAGGCAAAGGAAAATAAGAGTATACACACACACACACACACACACCCATGCATATGACATTATTTATGCATTTACATTATTTATGCATTATTATGCATTCATATAAATAAGTGCAGGAAAACTTTTCAAAGTGTTTTTCCTAGAGCAATTGGGCTGTTACCCTCAGATCTGGGTGAATAAAGGAGAGAAGACAGGACCTAGGAGGACACAGGGCACTAGGCCCAGGCTGTGAGACGGAGAAGCCCAGGTCACAGGCTCTCCGTGCCCTCCTCCAACCTAAAGGGTGGCTTGTTTCCTTCTTGGCTTTGACTCCAGCAGAAGGAACTGTGTGATTTGGGGTCTTCCCGAACTGCTGCCTCAGAGGCTCCACCTGGCTCAGGGCTGAGCTGAACAGAAGGAAGGGGAAATACACTCTTTTCACTCTTGCTAGCGCTGGGGAAACCATAACGTTATCATTCAAACGGGCCCCATTTGGAGAGCCAAGGGAGAGCTATTAAGGATTATATCAACAGGTACAAACCAGGCCTGCCCCTGGCGAACCTGGAGACAGGACCACATGAGCCACAACACTTAAGTGGGGGAGGTGGCGGGTGGGGGGTGTCTACATATTAAATTTCATCATCTTCTCCGAGCAAAGTGTTCACATATCTAGTGTCCCTGGAGTCTGGCAAAATGGAAACTACTCTTAATTATGGTACTGCTCCGGGGAGAGGGGAGCTCTTGGCCTCAAGGTCATAAACACATGATGAGGCCAAGGGGGACTTATGGCTGCTACAGGCCCTGCTTGACCCCAAACGTCAAAGCCCTGGGCTGAGCCTGTCTGGGATATCTGCCCGTGGCCTCCATGTGATTGGTCTGGCCTTCAGAAGATGGAAATAATCACCAAGTTTTGCTGCTAGGGCAATTCGAACCTGATGTGTCCAGCATCACGAGCTTGGAACATAAAATAAGTATATGCCAGGGCGCCTGGGTGGCTCAGTCGGTTAAGCTTCTGACTTCGGCTCAGGTCGTGATCTCTCGCTGCTCGTGGGTTCAAGCCCCGTATCGGGCTCTGTGCTGACAGCTTGGAGCCTGGAGCCTGCTTCGGATTCTGTGTCTCCCTCTCTCTCTCCCTGTCCCCTGCTCACGCTCTGTCTCTTTCTCTCTCAAAAATAAATAAACGTTAAGATTTTTTTAAGTATGTGCCTAATATCCAAGTTCAGTGACCAACGCTCCATCCAACCATCTCAAGGAGGTTTTATTCCTCTCCCAGGGTCCTTACTTAATTCAGGGCACCCACATAGAAACTGCAGATTGGACCAGGGGAGGGAGAAATGGAAGGGAGGTGAGAAATTATATTTTCTGAAACCATCTACTAATCTGAAACACCATGATTTAGGGCTACACGCTGCACTTTCCTTGGCTGTGGGAGGAAGGTTATTTTAAATGGCATAGAGAATCAGACTAACACAAAAGGAAGCAGAGTACAGAGGTCGAATTGAGGGAAAGACCCTGATGATTCTGTTCAAACCCTTAGATCAAGCCAGGCCTGAAGCCCACTCCTCAGTGCTGCAGACAGAATAATCACTCCCTAAATTGCTCATGTCCTCATCCTGAAAACCTGTGAATATGTTATCTTACATGGCAAAAGGGACATTACAGATATGATTAAGTTCGGGATCTTGAGATGGGAAAATCATCCTGGCTTCCCCGGGTGGGCTCAGTCTAATCACAAGGGGTCTTTATAAAAGGGAGGCAGGAGGGTCAGAGTCCGAGAAGGAGAGGTGATGACAGAAACAGAGTTTAAACTGACACCATTGCTGGAAAGGGGCCATGAGCCAAGGAATTCGGGTATGTTCTCTGGAAGCTAAAACAGGCAGGGAATGACTTCTTTCCCGGAGCTTCCAGAAGGAACGGAGCCTGGCTGGCATCTTGATTTGAACCACATAAACTCACTTTCAGACTTCTGAGCTACCTCCAGAACTGTGAGACAACACATTTGCGTTGTTTTAAGCCACTAAAACGAGGCAGTTTGTTACAGCAGCGATAGAAAACAAACATACCCAGCTTCCCGATCGCTGGGGCCACGTTAGCTTGTGTTAGAGTTGGTTTTCTGTCCTTGGGAACCAAAGGATCTAGACTAGCCCACCAGCTGCAGGGAGACTGGCACCCCTGTCTAGGGTAGCCCCATCATGCACTTGCTTCCGGGTCCGGCACCAGAAACTGGAGCCGTGGAAGGCGAACGGGGCAGTGCCGTGTCACTGCCTCCTTCCACTAATGAAGGATCCCAGCAGGGCCTGGGTAGTTCGAATGACTTCCCTGGGGCCGCAGATGAGTTTTCTACCATTCACAAGCTCTGGATCTGGAGTCCACGGACGGGCTGCAGTGGTTGGCGTCCCTGGGAAATCCCAGACGAGGACACGGGAGCACGGGAGCATGTGCACGGGGGTGGGGAGTGTGGGGGTGGTTTGTCCCTTGGGGCTCCCTGGGGGGTCCAGAACCCTGTGTCCCTGGGACTGCCTTTGCAGAGGACGCTGGGGGGGCAGCTTTGACCTGTGCCTGTGCCCCTGGGCTCTACGTCCATCGTCCCACACCTTCCCGATGTCCCTTCACGGCCTCACATTTCTCAGTGGAGGAGCCTGAGGCTGCTGGTGAGACCCATCTCCCGGGATGATGCCAGGCAGACACCATCCAGCCGCCCAGATCTGATTGTTTTGACAGCTTTGCCAAATTACAAAGCGAAGGCCCCATTTGGTGATGAGAAAAGCAATATTGTGGCAGGGACGTCTCATTTCTTTGAAAATCAGCGGTAAGTGAATTTGCATCCACTTAGTAGTAAATATGTCTGGCTGCCCCCCTCTCCAGCTATTGCGAGGGATTTAGATGCGTGCGGGTCTGCCTTATTATTTTATGATGGAGAGCAGGGGGAGACGGAGAAGGGCGGAGACAGCCGGGGAGGGAGAGAAAGATTAAGAGCCGTTTCTTGGGGAGGAAAAATTGAGGATGGGAAGTTTTCACATGTTTTGCGAGGTTTCTTAGCTTGTGGCTGGGGTGCCAGGGAATCAAGGTGGGCAAATCATTTCGGGAAAAGGACTAGGCCTCTTTGGTCCCGTGCGTTATGATTTAGAAGGCTCTGAGGAACCCTTGTCATGCCATGCCCTCTAAAACCCTCTTTAAAATTCAGCAGGGAAGGACCAGAGAAAAGATATACAGGCCTTCGTAGAGAGCAGGGGAGCGGGAGACGTTTGCCAGGGCGCCGCGGAGGAGAGTGTTCCATGCAAATCTGTTTAAATCCCAGGTTGGTAGCTGCTGGGAAGACGAACGCTTTATCCTTTTTAAGAATAAAGTGGACGCTATCTTTTTCTGATTGGAGAGAAGCCAGTAACTGAAAGTTTTATGATCTCTGCATAGGAACGCCCTGGTTGACTCTTCTCTTTTTACTTCTGCTGCCAGGATGGAGCCTGCGGGGGAAGAAAGGAGAGCAAGATCGCCTCCACAGCAGGATATGGAAGAGGGTCATCGGCATGTGATTCCCTAAGCGGGAACCGCTGACTCTATCCAAAACGGAGCCGCCAGGGAGAATCGAGACCAAACTTCTTACCTCGGCCTTCAAGGCCCCTTTGATTTGATTCCCAGCTTCTCACTCAAATGAAAGCCCAGAAAATCCCAAGAGAGTCTTCTTTCTTCACCTCTGTTTCTTTATCAGTGGAAGTTCTTCGCTGCTTCTTCCCTCTAGGTTCACTGTCAGGCTCAGGTTTATTCTTTCTATACAACACCGGAACAGTCTGCTACATGGACAACGGTTCCATGTCTCACCATGTGACACAAGAGATGCAAGTTGGCTTGCTCAGCAGGGACAGGACTCAGGGAGGCCAGGGAGGTGTCTTCCTAAATTTTATACCTGAGTTGTCTCACTTGCCCCCGGTTCCCCAGCCCTGTCACCCAAGGTCAACCAAGGTCATACAACTAGAAAAGGACCATGCCGGGAATCAAACCCGGGGGGTCTGGCTCTTATCCACTCCGCCATACTGCCTCTCTAATAATCATACATAGTAATTACTTTTTAACTAATAATCACCGGATGCTTACAAGGCACCTAAATGTGTAAGGCACTGTGTTACTTTATTTGGCGTTCATCCTCTCTGGTCGGCCTCACAACGTTATAAGGCAAGCATTATTATTAACTCCATTTTGCAGATGAAAAAAATGAGGCACAGAATGGCTGAGTGACTTACCCATGGGCACACAGCCAATAAGTAGAAGTAAAGGCCATTAACTTCATGCCCATCCAACTCCAGATTTGCCTGCAAAGGGGTTCAGGACGCGCCTCCCCCAAATATGCCACTTTGGCATAGTGATTATCTTGAGTCAAAGGTGCTTGAGAAGCAGCAGATTCAGGAAGGGCTCTCTCACCTTCCTCCTTCTACCTAAAAGCAGGTCCTAACATTTCCCGTGAGAAAGGAGCCCTCCCTGCCTCAGGAAGCGAACACTCTTATTACCAGAAACCAGGGTCAGTGCTGATTATGGGCCAAAATAGCCTGGATTTTCCATTCGTTCTGTAGCTCTTAGTCACTGTCCCACAGTTTACTGCCTCTAGCCCAGACCCCTTTGCCTTTGTTTAAAATGATACATGCTTTTGGTCTAACGGCTTCTTCGGGTCTGCACTTTCCTTCTGGAAGCTTCCATGTTGAAGCAAAAATATAAAATACTTTTGTAAGCTTGTGTCCTGCTGATCTCTCTTATGTCGATGGAATTCGTAGGCCAGCTGCAGAACCGAAGGGGATAGTGGAGAGTTTTCCTCCCTTACACATTCTTAGCCCCTCGACAGCTTGGTTCCAGGTTCCTCAGCCCCAAATTCACTGACTGCTGCTCTCCATTGAGCACGGTCCTGGGTGCTCAGGATCCTGATCCCCGTCCTCAGAGAATTCGGAGTCCAGTGGGATGACAGATGTGGAAATGGACAACTACAAATGGGGTCTCTCAGCTCTGAGCTTTCTGGTGTCTCGCCTGTAGACAGGGTGGAGCAGGTGCCCGTCTGTTTCAGACACGACACATTGTTGCTCAGATCGGAGGTGGTTGCCCAGCTCAGTTACTTGAAGGCATCGGGACCTGGGTGGGCAGGCACGAGGCAGAATCTCCCCCCTGCTTGAGTGACAGCAGCAAAGGCAAGGCGTTCTCAGCAGCCAGCCAGCCAGCTGCGCGGGGGCCCCCACGGCGTTCACCTGGTGGCTGCTCCAGGCTTGTTTACTGTCGCGTTTATTGAATCTTGACTAGTCTGGAAATAATTGCATTAATATTATTGACACTAATAGTACACCGGATGTATTTATGTCTTGCTTCTCCCCGAGCAAGATTCGATTCATCATCGCTCTTGCACGAGTGGTCAGAGGCAAGCAGGAGTGCTAGGTGGAGGGGGAGTTCTCAGTGGCGTGGAGGTGAGAAAACACCTGCAGGAACCACACCTGTCCAGGAGACAGACGTCTTAGAGCCAGAGGCTCAGGGCCCCAGGCCAGACACCCAGAGGCTCACGAATTAAAACCATCCTGCTCTGGGGGCACCTGGGTGGCTCAGTCGGTTAAGAGTCCGACATTGGCTCAGGTCGTGATCTCACAGTTTGTGGGTTCAAGACCCACATCGGGCTCTGTGCTGACAGCTCGGAGCCTAGAACCTGCTTTGGAATCTGTGTCTCCCCCTCTCTCTGCCCCTCCCCTGCTCGCACTCTGTCTCTCTCTTGAAAATAAATACACATTAGAAAAAAACCAAACTGTCCTGCTTTGGCTCCCACAGCTGGCTGGTGGGGCATTCCTTTGAACGTGGGAGAGGGAAAGTTTGATACGATTTTTGGAGAAGGAAGGTGGGTGTCCCCAGAGCTCTTCTGAAACTGAGCTTCCCCACCGTCCACAGCCAACCACTCTGACCCTTGTGAACGCATCGATGGGGCTGCAGTGCCGGGCGGTTTCCTGTCTGCACTGATTCTGCGGGTTCTGTCCGCTCGTCCACTTGTGTGTAGCTGAGAATCTCAGCTGGAAAGAGGAAGCGTGTGCCTGAGGTCTCCTGTTTGTGTCCAATATTGTATGACTTGCAAATCAAGGTGTGTGTGTGTGTGTGTGTGTGTGTGTGTGTGTGTTGTTTCAGAGGTACAAGTGAACCTCGACTCTCAAAATCTAGACTTTTTATAATTCACTAGGTTTATTTTACTAGCCACTTGGGATTTTAACACAAAAAGGCTTCCTGCTACTTTTTTTAATTCAAAAGAGTACATAAAATGTATATATGCAGTTTAAGGAATAATAATAAAATAAAAGCGCCCATATATTCACCATTCAGCCAGAGAAATAGAGCGCTGCCAGGACCCCAGAAACCCCCTGAGTATTTATCCCCCATCACATGCCTCCCCCTCCCTGCCAACCTTACCCTCGCTTTTGTGCTAATCATTTCCTTACTGGCCTTTTTTTTCTTATTCTTTTTCTTTTTTCCAAAGTTTTACCCGGCACGTATGCACTCCCAAACAATATGTTATTTAGCTCTGCGTGATTTTGAACCTCATATAATGGGATCATGCTGCATATTTTCTTCTGTGCCTTCCTTTTTCTGCTTAATATGTTGTGTTCTCTCCTGTTGTGTGTGAGCAGTAATTTATTTATTTTCACTTTTTTTTAAAAAAAAAAGTTTAAATTTTTAAAAAAATTTTTTAGTTTATTTTTAGAGAGAGATAGAGAGTGGGGGAAGGGCAGAGAGGGAGAGAGAGGAAGAGAGAGGAAGAGAGTCCCAAGCAGGGTCCAAACCGGCAGAGCAGAGTCCGGCTCGGTACTGGAGCTCACAAACCGTGAGATCATGAGCTGAGCTGAAACCAAGAGTCAGACGCTTAACCGACTGAGCCACCCAGGCGCCTCTATTTATTTTCACTTCTAAGTAGGGTTCTGGTGTGCGGCTACACTGTAATATGCAGCAATTTATTTGCCCAAACTAATGTTGCTGGAATTTGGGGATTTTGGGCTTCAGGAAAGTCGCTCTGAATATCCACTCACTGCTGTTTGCCACTCTGAGGGTGGTTCTCAGCACGACAGGGTTGACATCTCCCGGGAACTTGTTAAAAATGCAGAATGTCATTTCTAGGGACCTTTTCTAGCCCTGCAGAATCAGCATCTGCATCGTAAGAAAATCGTATCCGCATTAAAGTTTGGGAGGCACTGCACTAGATGCATAGTTTACAGCTAGGAGTGGAGTTGTTGAGGGCCAGGGCAAGCACCTACTCCACTTTATAAAGACCTGGCAAGCTGTTTTCCAACACGATCGTGCCGGTGCCTGTCTCCTGCAGTGGGGTGTGGTGAACATTCTGTTTTCCACATCGTCGTTGCTTTTGGTATTGACTTTTTAAGTTTATTTTTGAGAGAGAGAGAGAGAGCAAGAGTGCGTGCATGCATGTGAGCGGGGGAGGGGCAGAGAGAGAGGGAGAGAGAGAATCCCAAGCAGGCTCCACGATGTCAACACGGAGCCCGACGTGGGGCTCGAACTCGCGAGTTGTGAGATCATGACCTGCGCCAAAACCAAGAGTCGGACGCTAAACTGACTGAGCCACCCCCGCGTCCCTGGTATTGACTTTTAATCTTTGCCAATCTGGTAGGTGCCAGATGGTGTCTTGGTGTGTTTTTCCTTTTCCTTTTCCTGATTTCCAACATATCCTAGATGATGCCATGGCTCTGGCTCCGAGGACTGCGCTTAGAGTAGCAACCAAGATTCTCGCCTTTTCATGTGTTTATGGACCCTCATGCTTTCTTTTGTAGCCAATGCCCGATGTTTTGGTCCATTATGCTGTGGGGTTGGTTGTCTTTTTCTAATCGATTCATAGGAGATATTCTGTTTAAGACTTTCACAGAGTGGTTCAGGTGTTAGAGCCATGCCAGGGTTGCACACACCGTTTCCTCTTCCCGGTAGATTTCTAGCCTCCTCTGGGGTCAGATGGGGACCGTGGGACTGAGTTCCAATTACAGGAACGATAGCCCTGTTAGTTTGCCAAGGCTGCCCCAACAAAATACCACACACTGGGGCTCTTGAACAACAGAAATTAATTTTCTCACTGTTCTGTTGGCTTGAAGTCCAAAATCATGATGATGGCAGGTTTAATTTCTTCTGAGGCCTCTCGCTTTGGTTTGCACATGCTTCTCTTTAGTTGTGTCTTCGCGGGGTCCTTCCTGGTCTGTGCGAGTCTGTGTCCTAAACTCTTCTTCTTATAAGGACAAGGATATTGGATAAAGACCCACCCTGTGACTTCATTTCACCTTAATTACCTCTTAAAAGGCTCTGTCTCCGGGGCACTTGGGTGGCTCAGTCAGTTGAGCATCCGACTTCGGCTCAGGTCATGATCTCACAGCTCATGAGTTTGAGCCACACGTCGGGCTCTGTGCTAACAACTCAGAGCCTGGAGCCTGCTTCTGCTTCTGTGTCTCCCTCTCTCTCTGCCCCTAACCTACTCACATTCTGTCTCTATCTCTCTCAAAAATAATAAATAAAACATTAAAAAAAAATAAAGGCTCTGTCTCCAAATACGGTCACAATATGAGGGACTGGGGTTAGGAGTTCACCGTGTGAATTCTGGGGGGAGACACTACTCAGCATGTGACAATGGTCTAAGTCTTAGAATCACCCTACATGGTTTTCCAGCCCTTTCTTCCCCTATTGTGGCAACTTGGGAAACCACTTGTTCTGGGTGGGTGTCACCCCAAGAGGGAAGAAGCAGCCCAGCCCCCTGAGTGACTGCTTGGAATAGAGCTGTCTGTCCCTCGGCTAAAACACGGCAGTGAACCAAATCTTCCCTGTGCAAGACCACTGAGATCGGGGGATCTGTCACTGCAAACCCGTATCCTCTCTCCTGACGAACGCAGGTTTGGAGCGAGACTAGACTGAGTTTTCTTGCGGATATTGTCCTTGCCTAGTCTTGGAATTGAGGTGACGCTAGCCTTTTAAAACAATCTGGGCATGTTTCCTCTTTTTCTATTATGTAGAAGAGTGGTTCCTAAAACATTTGGTAGAAATTGCTGATAAATCATTTGGACCTGGTTTTTCTTTTCTGGGAAGATTTTTAACTAATGATTCAATTTCTCTAAAGGTCATTAGACTCTCCACGGTTTTTCTGCTGCTTCTTTGGTGGGGTGTATTTCTTTTTAAAGAATGCATCCATTTTGACTAAACTTTAAAATGTATCACAAAGTTTCCATAATAAACTCTTTTTTTCCGTTTGTTCAATCATTACAGCCTGTGCAGTTATGACCTCTATCTAATTCTTTTTTTTTTAATGTTTATTTATATTTGAGAGAGAGGGTGCAAGCAAGGGAGAGTCAGAGAGAGGGGGAGACAGAAGATTCGAAGAAGGCTCTGTGCAGGCAGTGGAGAGCCCAACGCTGGGCTTGAACTCATGAGCTGTGAGATCGTAACTTGAGCCGAAGTTGGACATTCAACCCCCTGAACCACCCAGGTATTCCCTTTCTGTTTCTTAATATTGTTTATTTTTTCATTCTCCCTCCCCACCATCTTCTTATTTTCTTCTGATTCATCACGCAAGGGAATTGGCTTTTTAGAAAGCTTTTTTTTTCCCCCAAAGAACCAAACTTTGGCTTTGATTATTTTTTCTGTTGCACTTTGGTGTGTGCCTTTTACTTTGCTCATAACTTTAATATTTTATTCTTCTGCTTTCACTGGCTTTCTTCTGTTATTCTTTTGAATTCTTAATGTTTTTATTTATTTTTGAAGGAGAGAGAGAGAGACAGAGCATGAGCGGGGGAGGAGCAGAGAAAGAGGGAGACACAGAATCTGAAGCAGGCTCCAGGCTCTGAGCCATCAGCACAGAGCCCGACGCAGGGCTCGAAGCCACAAACTGTGAGATCATGACCTGAGCCGAAGCTGGACACTTAACCGTCTGAGCCACCCAGACACCTCCAGGTCTATGGACTTTTAGTGGATGTGTTTTTGTTACTAAATTTCGTACACGAATGCATTAGGGTCAGGGAATACAGGATTCTTAGGATTTATTGAAGCAGCTCTATGGTCTAGAACATATTTTTGTACTTATTCCATGAATGCTTTAGAATAAATGCGCTTCCTCCTACGTTGGGCGCATCATTCCATGTACCATCAGGAGAACTTTCTTATTGGCACTGTTCAAATTTTCTATTATTCTTGGTAATTTTTTGTCAGCATGATCAGTCACTGGGATGGATGGATGAAAAATCTCTTACCATGTGAATTTTTAAAGTTCTTCTTGTGGTTTTTGTCATGTTTTGCTTTATATATCTTGAACTTTGTTTTTTCGTGTCTTCTTGATGAGTTGAAACTTTTATCATTATGTACGAAGTCTCTTTATTTTTAGCTATATTTTTGCCCCTAAGTCTGTCTTAACCTAATATGGAGATAGCTTCACTGGCATTCTTTTGTTTAGTAGTTTCTTGGTCTATCGTCTTCCTTTTTTTTTTTTTACTTTAACTTTTATGTTGACTTTCTATTTTCATGTTTTTTCTCCATCTCCTCTAAATCACACTTAGATTTTTATTTTATCTATCATCTATCTATATCTATTTTTAATTGAGAGAGAGAGAGAGAATGGGAGCAGTGGACAGGCAGACAGGAGCGGGACAGAGAGAGAGAGAGAGAGAGAGAGAAGAGAGAATCCCTAATAAGTTCCATGCTCAGCATGGAGCCTGACTTGGGGCTTGATTCCATGACCCTGGGATCATAACCTGAGCTTAAACTGAGATCGGGACACTCAGCCAACTGGGCCACCCAGTCACCCCATAGATTTTTAAAATTTAGTTTGATAATCTTGGTCTTTTAACTGGAAAATCTAATTCATTCTCATTTATTATGATTGACATACTTGGATTGATTTCTACCTTTTCTTGCATGCTTTTTATTTGTCTGGATTTCTATTTGTTTCTCTCCCCCACCTCCTTTCTTTAGGATGACTTTTAAAATTTAAATTAATAATAATAATAATTATTATTATTATTAATTATTCCATTTTCCCATCTACTTGCCTGGGAATCATATGCTCTATGCCTATCTTATTTACTGATTGCTGTAGCTATTTTACATGCATACTTGGCTTAATAAAGTTTAGAATTAATTGATACATTTCCATACCTCTTGGCTATACTAACTCCTTTGCTTTTCCATATAAACTTGAAAATAAGCTTGTCAGCTTCTATAAAGAAGTCTGCTGGGAATTTGATTATGGTCGTGGCAAATCTATAGATCAATTTGGGGAACTGTTGACATCTTGATGATATGACCACAGTATACTCTCCATTTGTGTAAGTCTTCTTTGATTTCTCTCATCTGTGCTTTGTAGTATTTAGCATATAAATCTTGCACCTGTATTTTATTGTTTCCATCAATATTATAAATGATACCTTAAAACTTAAAAGAAAATTCCATTCCCATTTGTTCATTACTAGTACCTAAAAATAAGATTGATTTTGATCTAACGGCTTATATCCTGTGTCCTTTCTGAACTAACTTATTAGAATTTGTTGAATTAGAAATAGAATTAGAATTATTTAGAATAGAATAGAATTGGAATTAGAATTCTAATTAGAATTAGAATTAGAATTTGTTGTAGTTTTTATAGATTCCTGGGGTGTATATATGTAGTCAACCATGTCATCTGTGAATACAGACAGATTTATTTATTTTCCAATTAGTATGCCTTTTGTTTCATTTCTTGCTTATTTTACCCATAAGGACTTCTGACAGATGAGCAGTGAAAGTGGATGCCACCTGATGTTAAGTGGAAATCATTCAGCCTTTTAAAATTAAGTATGATATTAGCTGTAGGTTTTTCACAAATAAATCTTATCATGTTGAAGAAGTTTCTTTTTTCCCTCACTTGTTCAGAGCTTGGTTTTTAACATATTAGGACCCTATGTTACATTTAGCCAAATTATTTTTCTACATCTTTTGGGATGATCATATGATTTTTCTCCTTTAATCTGCTGATACAGTGAATTACACTGATTCATTAATGTTGAACTAAGCTAGAATTCCTGGGATAAGTCCCAACTTGGTTATGATATTATCATTTTTATATATTCCTATATTTATTTTGCTAATATTTTGTTAAGGATTTTTTTTCATCTTTGTTTATGAGGGATATTGGTCTATAATCTTTATTTTATTTTACTTTTTTTCCCTTGTAACGTGTTTGGTTTTAGTATAGCCTAATATTGGTCTCATCTAATGAGTTGAGAATGTCCACTTCTATTCTCTTTTCTGGAAATGTTTATGTAGAACTAGCATTATTCCTTCATTAAATATTTGAAGGACTTGTGATGGGGTGCATGTAGTCATCTGAACATGGAATTTTCCTTGTGGGAGTGTTTTTAACTCTGCAATTTTAACTATGAATTTAATTTCATTAATAGATATAGGACTATTGAGGTTATCTATTGCCTTTTGAGTGACCTTTGATACTTAGTATCTTTCAAGAAATGTGTCCATTTAATCTAAGTTACTGAATGTATTGTCATAAAGTTGTAATATTTCCTTATTATCTTTTTAGTAGCTGTAAGCTCTGTAGTGATGTCTCTTATTTATTTCCCACCGTTGGTAATTTGTGCCTTCTTTTTTTCTTTATCAGTCTGACTAGAGGTTTCTCAATTTATTGATCTTTACTGAGAACCAACTTTTTATTTCACTAATTTTTATCTCTTGTTTTTCTTTTTCCATTTTATTGATTGCTGCTTTTTATTGTTTCTCCCCTTCTGATTTCTTTGGGTTTATATTTTTTTGTAGCTTTTTAAAGTCAAAATTTAGATAATTGATTTGAGACTTTCTTCTTTTCTCATACATGTATATAGTGCTATTAATTTCCCATAAGGCACTGTTTTAGCTGCATTCTACAAATTTTAATATGTTGTGTTTTTATTTTTATGTAGTTAAAAAATATTTTCTAACTTCTTTTGCAAATTTTCTTTGACCCATTAGAAGTGTGTTGTTTAATTTCAATTATTTGTTGATCATCCAAATATCTTTGTTACTAATTTCTACTTTTAATCAGTTGTAGAGAATATACTTTGTATACTTTCAATTCTTTCTAATGTGTTTTGTTTCCCAGAATATAATTTATCCCATGGAATGTTCGACATGTGCTTGAAAAGAACATGTCATGGGCTGTTGTTGGTTGGAGTTGTTGCTCTAGATATCATTTACAGCCTATTGGTTGATAATATTGTTTGTGTTTTCTATAACCTTACTAACTTTTTGTTTACTAGTTCTATCAATTATGGAGAGAAGAGTGTTAAAGTTCCAATTACATTTGTGGATGTATTAATTTCTTTTCAGCTATAACAGTTACTGTATGTATTGCATTTTGAAGCTCAGTTGTTAGGTGTTTACCCTTTAAGACATAAGTCTTCTTGATGAATTGATCCTTAACCATTGTGCAACATCTCTCTTTTTTTAAGGGTATAGGTGATATTTTATTTTATTTTATTTTATTTTATTTTATGTTTTGGTTTTTTAAGTTTTTATTTTATTTAATTAAAAATGTTTGTTTATGTATGTGTGTATGTATGTATGTATTTTTGAGAAAGAGAGAGAGAGAGAGAGAGAGAGAGAGAGAGATACCATGAGCAGGGGAAGGGCAGAGAGAGAGAGAGAGGGACAGAAAGAATCCCAAGGAGGTTCTGTGCTGTCAGTGCAGAACCTGACATGGGACTCAATCCCATGAACATGAGATCATGACCTGAGCCGAAATCAAGAGTTGGATGTCCAACAAACTGAGCCACCCAGGCACCCCTAAATTTTTATTTTAATGTAACACCTCTTTGTCTTTGGTAATATTTCCTGCTCTGAACTCACTTTTGCTACTTTTAATAGAGCCACTCCAATTTCCTTTGATTAATGTTTGCATGGTTTCCGTGAGTATATTTTTTCCATCATTTTACTTTAAATCAAATCATAGCAATCATTAAATGTAAATAATTAAAATGAAAAGAATTAAAATGTATTTTAAAGAAAGAGATAAATTGAATTTTAAAAGAGCTAGACTCAATTATATGTCATCCATAAGAAACGTACTTTTAATAGAAAGACATAAATAGGTTAATTTAGAGAGTATCTACTATGTACCGGATGCTTGCCCGGGCTTTGGGGATACGGTGGGGATTCTACACAAACAAGATCCACACTGGAGCTAATGGGACTTGCCTTCCTGTGACCTCTGACTTAGGTAATCACCTTTGTAAATATACTAAAAATTTCCCTATGCTTAATATGTTCTGTGTTACCCTATGGGGACTGTACTGTCTTATGCTTGCTTGATAAATGAGGGGCACTGAAGTGTAAGAAGGTTAGAAAATTGTCTGGGGTCACACAATAATTGGAGAAGACAAAATGCCAGGAAGTATGTTTTTAGTCATTATCAGGTATTTGTTGGTGGGAAACATTTTGTGGAGCGATCTAACTCATTTTGTCTTACAAACAGTATTTCATTGGCCTAGACTAGTGTCTTATGGGGCAGCTGGATTTGCTGCCACGCTTCTCAGAGGTACTCATTAGCATTTGACAATCTGGGGACACCAACATTGATGCGTAACAATGGTGCGAGGAACCTAGAATAAACAGCCACTAGGTTTGTCTTCAGAGACGTGTGACTATAGTAGCAAATTCTGATCATTTGCCAAGACCTAAAAATCCGCCCCCTCCCATAAACCTCTTATTTTAGAACAGCTTTAATTTTACAGAATCATTGCAATAATAGGGGCGCCTGGGTGACTCAGTCAGTTAAGAGTCCGACTTCGGCTCAGGTCATGATCTCACGGTTCATGAGTTCAAGCCCCGCGTCAGGCTCAGTGCTGACAGCTCGGAGCTTGGAGCCTGCTTCACATTCTGTGTCTCCCTCTCTCTCTGCCCCTCCCCTGCTCGTGCTCTCTCTCTGTCTCTCAAAAATAAATAAATGTTAAAAAATGTTTTAAATAAAACAGAATTATTGCAGTAATACAACAGAGAGTTGCTGTATATCCCATGCTCAATTTCTCCATGACTAACATGACAATGGTATGTTTCTCATAATTAATAAGTTAATTTTAATACACTATTCCTAACTAAAGTCCATATGTGACTCGGATTTCTGAGTGTTTTCTTAATGTCCTTTTTTTTTTTTTTTTTTTTTTTTTTTGCCCTGTTCCAGGATACCGTGTGACACTTGGTAGTCTTGTCTCCTTGGGCTCCTCTTGGTTGTAACTCGGACTTGTTTTTGGTGCCCTTGATAGTTTTGAGGGGTGCTGGTCAGTTATTCTGTAGAATGTTCCTCACTGGAATTTGATGTTTTCTCATGATTCGACTGGAGTAAGATGTTTTGGGCAGGAAGACCACAGAGGTAAAGTATTATCCTCTTCATATCATATCAAGGGTATCTACAGGTAGTGTTGAGTTTCTCCACTGTAAAGTCACTCTTTTCTTTCTCCCTTCCCATTCTGTCCCGTCCTCTTTGGGAGAAATTCACTACGTGCAGATCATTTCAGGCATGGGGAGTTATTCTCTTCTCCTTTGGGGTGGGGTAGCTATATAGATTGCTTAGAATTCTATACTATGGGAGGTTTGTCCTTTCTCTCTACTTAGTTACACTCTGCAGGCAGATCAGCAGCAAAGCAAAAACTGTCCCCTATCTCTCCTCACCCTCTCCCATCTCCTGGTGACTCTTAGTTCTGACAGTCCGTATTTCTTGAGGATTCAGCTGGACCCAGAAAAGCACAGACTGGTGAAGTCTCCTTGTTGCTGTCATTCCCGCAGGGGTCCCCTGTGATACCTTCAGTGAGTTTGGGGAGTCATATTTCTGGTCATCAAATCAATGGTGGACAGGTAGGGTGCTGATGAGCAGAGTAGGTGGGCTGGGGAACAAGCCAACACCTCAATGTTGAAGTGACAAAACAGACTTGAAAGGGTGGGCAAGTTGTGATGTGCGGTGTCAGCTACCTTCCCAGGATGGGGAGTCTGATTAACTGGAGGACCTTTTGTTCGGCTGAGCACCAAACAGAATGGGTTGAGGTAAGCAAATGTGAGAGCAGAGGCTGGAGCGGGGATGAATCCCTCATTCTGTAGGAAGTGAGAAAATGGAAATTCCCAGGGGGGTGAGTATCTGGGATACCTGGAGAGCAGCAGCAGTGGGGCCGGGTGCTGAACGGGGAGAAGGGGCTGAGAGATGGGATTTGGAGAATTGTGTAATGTGGATGCTTTAGTGGTGGTAGGGTCGTCAGTGTAACCCTTCATGTCCGCTCCCCAGGAAAGTCTGGATTGCTCACGGAAGTTGGGTGGGGTGTAGGGGGGACTTGAAGACATGCCACGTTCTGTGTTCAGTGAAGATGTGGAAACAAACAGCACATGCGGATCCTGGCGGTCTCAGAGAATGGGCAATCGGCTGCTATTTGGGTTGTAGGAACGGTAACAATGCCTAAGCTGCAGAGTCTTACACAGTCCTATTCACTGTGACAATTACCCTCCTGTGATTCTAAGTCAATCCTTTGGGGAAAGCAGAAAGGTGATACACATAGGGAGACTGAGGCACAGGGAAGCTGCTGACTGCCCAAGCTCACTGTTGGCTGCACTGTAGGGAGAGCTTGACATGCTGACCACCTCCTCCCCCCACTCAGTGTCCCTTTCTTCTCTCTACATCACATCTATCCACCTTTCATTAGCCCCTCCGAAAGAACCCGTTGTTTAATTGCACAAGGAACGGCAACATCAAAGTTGGAAAATTCCTTTCGAGTCCAGGGCTCTAAAAAACATGTCCAACAAACCAATCCACTTAAAATGCAAATTCCACTGACACTAATAAGCAATATATATACACATGCATTTACACATGCAAATGAGCAGAATGGGGGGGGCAGGACTTTCCTCCACGGCAGCGGCACATGATTATGTTCAAGACACCCCATCAAAGTGAAGCTGGGAGGCCATGTCTCCCACGTCCTCCGTAAGCTCGAGCCTTCCGAGATGCTCGGGGGCTGCGGGTGGCATACATGGTCCTTCGGAAGCCAGAGCGTTATCCAAGTTCAAGGCTCTATTAAGCTGTGTGAGGTGGGTGAAGTCACAACGCCTCTCTGAGCCTCCGTTGCTGTCCTGCTGGTTTCGATCTCCCTCAACCTTCAGGTCCGGGGGATCTCCCTTGGGCATCACTGCAGCCCACGCCGACCTCACCCTCACCTGAACTCAGAGCCCATGCAAGCGTTCAGTCATCCTAGACTCGTGTCTAACACTGAACCCACACTTGCCAAAATGGACCCTCCCCAAAAGATCTCTATGTTCCCTTTGCGTTATGCCTTCCCTTCAAAGTGTTGGGGTTCCCGGGGTGCCTGGGTGGCTCAGTCCATTAAACATCGACTCTTGGTTTCAGCCCAGGTCATGATCTCACAGTTTCAGAGTTTGAGCCCCATGTCAGGCTCTGCACTGACCCTGCTTGGAACTCTCTCTCTCTCTCTCTCTCTCTCTCTCCCTCTCTCTCTCTCTCTCTCCCCCCCCCACCCCCTGCCACTTATGACCACTCAGTCTCTCTCAAAATAAGGAAAGAAACTTAAAAAATTATTTAAAAAAGTGTTGGGGTTCCCAGGAGGCAGGTGGTACTTGGGGGTTTTCCCCGTGGTGCCTTCAGCCAGGCGTGAAGGTTAAAAAAAATAGCCGCCCATAGAAGGTGAGGGACCCTGATGACACTCACATGCGACAGGTTTTCAGCCAGCAGCAACAAGAGATGAGCTTTTCCACATACTTAAATTTTCAATAGTGATGTCCCCATTCTCCATCGAAACACTTTTTGGGCATGTGGAGTGGAAAGAATTTCTTTCTGAATTATTTTACATATTCGGCTGCCTTCCTAAATGATGCTGGGCTCTAGGGGTCTTCATGACAAACATCACTTATTAGAGGTCTGTGTGACAATGTAGATAGATCCTTGTGGGGCCCACGGGAGCTCACAGCTCCCTCGCCCCTTACTCTCAATGCTTTTGTAACCCAAGCTTCCTTGGAGCTTTTGGGGACTGGGGAGGAAGCAAGGCATCCAAATCACATATTATCATTTCATTTGGAGGGAAAAGAGTGTGTGTATAAAAATGGCCAGGACTACATACACCAACATCTTGGAAATTATCTCTTGATGATAATTCATGGACCTCTGGGTATATCAATAAATATTGTTCTACCATGTGCATTAAAAAAAAACGTTGATTTATGTTTGAGAGAGAGAGAGAAAGAGAGAGAGCGCTTCAGTAGGGTAGGGGCAGAGAGAGAGCGAGACGCAGAATCCAAAGCAGGTTCCAGGCTCAGATCTGTCAGTGCAGAGCCCCACGAGGGGCACGAACCCACAAAACGTGAGATCATGACCTGAGCCCAAGTCGGACGCCCAGGCGCCCCTCCCACATGCATTTTAATGTTTGCATAGTATTTCCTCACGTGGATGTTCCAAAGGGCTGAACTACTACTCTATTAGCTGCTTTCCAGTTATTTCTCTGCTATAAATAACGCTCCAATAAACCTCCTTGCACACACATTCCTGTGCACACTTACTCAGGGAAATTTCTGGAAGTAGAACGGCTGGCTGGGAGGGCACGCCCCTGTAAGTTGTTTATACCTGGTTTCCAGTTGCCCTCCAGCACTACTGCCCGGACTTCCCCTCCCCCAGGCTCCAGCTTCTGTAAACTAAGCAGCAGGTGTCTGGCCCCGAGCTCCGGGCTCCCAGGCTGGTGGGAGAGGCGATGCCCCCCCAGCCGCTGCAGCTCTGTTTCTCGGCTCCCCTTCCCGCGGGCTCAGTTATGCACACGCAACCGACTCCCAATAAATACTTGAGGCTTATTGAATGAGAGCTCCATCTCCCCAGCCCCTGGCCACCCCCTGGCATTGCCGGTGCGAGCCTGTCCTCCCCCTCCGGCACAGGCAGGTAATAGATGGCCAGGAGCCCGCCCCAGCCTCCCTCTCCGGAGGGTGATGAGGGGCAGGACAAATGCGAAGTGAGTGGCAATATTTCCTGAGAGCAGGTGCGGCGGAATCTATCACTGGGCACCGGAGTCCCCGCAGACCAGGGGAGGCGTGTCTGTGGGAGAGCGCGTGGGGCGGGACCAGGGGTCAGGGCCAGGAGCGGGGGGCGGGGGCACCCGGGCGTGGGGGGCAAACTCTGGTGGGTCCCTCTCTCTGAGCAGGAAGTAACCTTGCAGGCCCCTGGAGTGAAATAAAAAATAGAAGTTTCTGCACAGTCGGTTCCTGGTGGCTCAACACCCTCACTAGACAGGGGTGGGGGGATGCGGGAGACAGAAAGAGGAGAGAGGAAGTAGGAGGGGGCAGACAGAGGTTGTCTGATAAATGCCTAGGACACTGCAAATTCACTGCTGGACGCTCAAACCTTTTGGGAGTTCTTGCAGGTATGTTAACACCTCCCTCCTCTCTACCTTCTCCCCAAACCTTTCCACCCTCAGGCTCGCTCTGGGGCCCCAGATGAGGTAGGAAGCCTGGCTAATGACCAATGGCTAATCTCCAACTAATCACAGCTGGAGATGCCCCCTCCTTCACCCCCTCCCTCCCACTTTATTTTGTGGTTTCTGTTCCAGCAACAGAAAGACTGGACTTCTTTATTCCCAGGCTGAGCCCGCTGTGGACAAGCCTGTAATCACCAGTGACCTGCTCAGACCTTGGACTCCCCGCAGCCAGGTTCCAAGGTCATTTGGACCAGGTGCCTCCAATCATCTCTGACTGCTGAAGGTCCTGAGCTGTGGAAGATCGATTGTGTTAATGGCTCTCTGAGGGGCGTGTATCCAGACCCTTTGGTAGTGACCTTCCACACTCCCCAAGAATCTCAATTCAGACAGGTGGCTTGCTTGGCCAATGAGACAGAAGCAACCTTGACTCAAGCCAAGCTTGGAGAAGTCCGTGTGCGTTGCCACCAGGCACCTGCATTTCCATAATGAGAACACACCCGGGCTAGTTTTTCCGGAAGGGATGTGAGAGTTATGTGAAAGAGAGCCATGCTGTTCATAGCCCAGGTCATTCTGGAACAGCCAGCCACCGGTCAACCCAGATCACAGCTGCATGAACAAGCTTATCCAAGATCAGCCGAAACCAGCCCAGTTGCCCTTGCAGACTCTTAAGAAATAACAAATGGTCATCATGTGAGCCACTAAGATTCGGGAATGCTCGGTCCGCCGCAGTAGCTGACTGATACAGCTCCTTTACCTGCACATCAAAGCCATTCCAGAGATCAGCCTGAAGGAAGTCAGGCTGGGGTCTGGAAGATGGGGAACCTTGGGAGGCTCATGCTGTATCTCCAATGCCCAAGTTCACGGGGAGGGGGGCGCTGGAGTTGCTTAACGATGAGCCAAGAAATCAAACTTGGACGCTGAGAGTTACTAGGATCCTCTTAGACTCCATTTTGGTTGGCTTTCATCAAATCTCAGAAATAACACATGCGCATTAGAAAGGGAACAAACAAAAGTATATGAAGTTAAATGTCCCACTCTACAGTACCACCTGCTCTCTTCTCTCCCCTGTCTGTCCTCACCCTGATTTCATCCCCTGAAGGGAACCATTGCTAACAATTTGATGTGTATCCTTCCAGATAGTTTTCGATGCACACACACACACACACACACAAATATAGACAGAGTTCCTTGACAAAAAGGGAGTAACAGTAAAATATTGTTCTGTGACCTCCTTATTTTACTTAATGGACCACCAACAAGTCTAGCTCATTGTTTTTAAAAGATGTATAGTATTTCACAGCACGGACATTCTGTAATTTGCCACATCCCTATAGACATCTAGATGGGTTCAAATTTTCTTACTGTAGCTGAAACATATATATAATATCCTCATGCCTATATGGTGCTACTTCTATGGGATATATACTTAAAAGTGGAGCTGCTGAGTCAATTTTTTTTTTTACATCTATTTATTTTTGAGAGACAGAGTGAGACAGAGCATGAGTGGAGGAGGGGCAGAGAGAGAAGAAGACACAGGCTCCAGGCTCTGAACTATGAGCACAGGAGCCCGATGCGGGGCTCAGACTCATGAACCGTGAGATCATGGCCTGAGCCGAAGTCGGACACTTAACCAACTGAGCCACCCAGGCTGCTTGGCCAAGTCTTAATACATATGTCAACTGCCTTTCAAAAAGAGTGGATGGTATAAGAATGTCTGACTTTGGCTTCCACACACCCTCACTGACTTTGGCTAATATCAATCTCATAAGCTTTTTGCCAGTCTGATGGGGAAAAAAAAAAACAATACCTAGTTTTAAATTATTTTTATTATGGGTGAGATTGAAATAGTTTTAAATATGTATTAGCACTTTGCATGCCAGTTTTGGTGAACTGTTTCTGTGATTTGACTATTTTCTCTGTCAGCTCATGATTGTTTTCTTATTGGATATGGCAGGTCTTTATATATTATGGCTATGAACTTTTTATTGTATACATCCCCAATTTTTCTAAATTCATCATGTTGTTGCCTCTTAGACAACCCCATTAAACAATCCCTGAACTGTGGGTCTTAGTTCATTCTCCAGGTATTTGGTGGAGGGGAGGGGAGCCTGGGTGGCTCAGTCGGTTAAGTGAACCAATCTTGATTTCGGCTCAGGTCGTGATCTCACGGTTTGTGAGTTTGAGCCCCGCATGGGGCTCCATGCTGACAGCACAGAACCTGCTTGGGATTCTTTTTCTCCCTCTCTCTCTGCCCCTCCCCCGCTAGTGCACATTCTCTCTCTCTCTCTCTCTCTCTCAAAATAAATCAATAAAACTCAACAAAGATTTAAATATTGTGGTAGGAATATCTAGAGAAAGAGAGTATGAGAACCTCCTCTTCCAGCTTATTTGCACCTGATAGCACCACTAGGGGATTTAAATCCTTCTTGGGGATTGGCTTTGGTGATGTTAGGGGTTATTATGCTTTAAAAAAAAAAACTTTTTTAATGTTTTATGTATTTTTAACAGAGAGAGAGAGAGAGAGAGAGAGAGAGAGAGACAGCCCGACGCGGGGCTCAAACTCAGGAACCGCGAGATCATGACCTGAGCCAAGGTCGGACACTCAACCAACTGAGCCATCCAGGTGCCCCAGGGGTTATTATGCTCTTGATATCTTATCCCATGACCTCCCAACCCATGTTGAAGTTCACCTGCAGCTGTGGTGGGCAGTTCCTGCGTATGCTGCTGGCCTCCTATCTCAAAGGCCATGGCAGCTCTCTGCTTTTCTGCCTGCCATCTTTCCCCGGTGCCTCGGGATCTGTACAATCTGTGGCACTCAGGCACAGCGCAGTCTGGAAGTGTCCAGGGATCGCATGCCCTGGGGGTAAGCTTCAACCACTGGGGGACAAGAGTCAGGACAAATGCTTCAGCTTCTCCATCACTTGGGGGACAATCCCAGGGGTGTTCTCCACAGTTCCCCAGCAGGCTTCCAGCGGGGCGGAGAGAAGGTTGCTATACTAGCTTTCTCCAGAGAAACAGACCAGTGGAACGAGAGAGAGATTTATTATAAGGAACTGGCTCACACGATCATGGAGGCAGGCAAGTTCCAAGATCTGCAGTTGGCAGGCCAACGGTGTGGTTCCAGTCTGAAAGCTAGCAGGCTTGAGACTCGGGAAGAGCCAACGTTTCAGACGGAGGCAGGAAAAGACCAATGTCTCGGCTCAAGGCAGTCAGGAAGCACGAGGTCCTCTGACTCAACTTTCTTGTTGTGTCGAGGCCACCAGTGGATCGGATGAGGCCCACCTACGTCAAGGAGGACCATCGGCTTGGCCTGGTCTACACTTCGGATGCTAATCTTGTCCAAGAACACCCCCGGAATAGTGTCTGACACAACGTCTGGGCCCCCGTGTCACGAAAGTAACCATCACACTTGCCCCCCGTGGCGTCTCTTTATCGATTTCTCTCTCCTCCTTGTCTTGTCTCCTTCACACACTGTTTCTTGTTCCACCCTCTGCTCCCAAGCCGCCTGCTCCCAAGTCCTTGTCTCAGGGTCTTCTTGAGGAGGCCCACCCATCGGACAAGAGAGGAAAGCAGAGCCGTGAGTGGGTTTCACGTGACTTGGTGGTGCTTTTGCACACCTCTGACAAGAGGCCAACTCTTCTCAAGTCCCGGGGTTAGAGCTGGAGCGGGAGCAACCTTTTTGCCTCCAGATGAGCCACCCTTGAGCTGGGGACACAAGCCCGTGGATAAGAGATGAAAATCAAGCGTGCTGTGGCCCCACTTTCTGTTATCCTGCAGCCGGCCGGGAAAGAGAGCAGGGGGCCCCCTACCACATGGCTCAGGGCTGCAATTTCTCAAACCCCCACAGGCCTCAGGCCTGCTGCCCTCGGAGCTGGGGAGGGATTGTGGGTGGTGAGGACTGGGGGGAGCCCCCCCTCAGGTAGGGAGGAAACTGCCTTCTACCCTCTCAGCCACCAAGACTGGTCCAATTTTTTTGTTTATTTGAGAGAGACAGAGACAAAGAGAGGGAGAGAGAGAGAGAGCATGCAGTACTTGAGTGGGGGAAGGGACAGAGAGAGAGAGAGAGAGAGAGAGAGAATCCCAAGCAGGTTCTGTGCTGGCAGCACAGAGCCAGGCTTGGGGCCTGATCCCATGAACCGTGAGAACATGACCTGAGCCCAGATCAAGAACCTGAGGCTCAACTGACTGAGCCACTCAGGCGCCCCTTATATGTCTTTTTAAACAAAGGCTGATAAATGATGGGCATGTGACAATACCCAGGGGACTGGGCTAAGGTACGGGACCTCGTGGGACAGTGACTAGGAAGTATCTGAGAGAAACGGATGGGAATAGGGTTTTTTTGGGTCTGTTTGGGCAGGTGGGCTCTGTCTCCTGGTCTCCAGTGATAAGAGTGTTCTTTTCCTGGTGCAGGGAGGGCTCCTTTCTCATGGGAAATGGTAGGATCTGCTTTTAGGTAGGAGGGAGGTCAGAGAACCCTTCCTGAATCTGCTGTTTCTTAACTGCCCTTGGCTCGAAATAATCACTACGCCAAAGTGGCATATTTTGAGATGCCATGTCCTAAACCCCATCACAGGCATTGTGCTGACAGAAGAGACCCCAGAAGGCCAGATCCTTCCTTGGCACCAACAGGGGCCCCAGAGAGAGGCAGTCCCTTCCTAAGAGGACCAACCAGGTGACCCTGGCCCTAAATGAGTAGCCAGAATGGCAGAGGCTAGCATCACTGACACATCCTCGGCCCAGGGTTCTTCAGGCGAAAATTACCCCCTGCCCCCATCCATCCCAAGCAGATGTTACAAGCCTTTCGCACATTACACTGCAAGGAGGGCGCTGGTCCCGGAAGCCAGACTTGTCCATTATCATCCTGTGGCATCCAGGGCTGGACCACCAGCCCTAGGGGCCTGAACCACCTCCTGTGTGGCCTGGGGACAGCAATGTCTCCTTCCCAAATGGCATCTGTTTAGGAAGCCCTGGCCCCAGCAGGGGTTTCTTGCAGGAACTGTGTTCCGAGACCTGAGCCGTGGGTCACAGTCATGTAGGGTATCCAGCTCCTGGGCAACATTGCCCACGACTCCCCAGGGGTGGTGGGATCTTTGTGGCCTAAGGTGCTTCTTCCCCGGGCCGCGAGGCTGTAACCAGTCTGTGTTTTTTCCTCTCATTCGCCCTCCTTTCCACAAGGCCCCCTTCCAGGCCCACAACCCCATTGCCAGGCTGCTTAGGACACACCAACTTCCTTCTACTTTTTGATTCAAAGCAAGTCCACGTTTCTTGGTTGATCAGCCCATTGAGCTGTTTTCCCAAGACAGCAGAAGGAGTAAAAGACTCCTAATGTTGCCAGCTTTTAAAATAACTGCTCTGGTCAGTTCGCCATCCTCGCGAAGCACAGAGCGAGCCCTGGCCCCCGCAGGAGCGTTCAGTAAGGTGAGGGGGGTGGGTAGTGCAGGAATGGCCGAATGGGGGCGTGGGGTGCTGGCAAGTAAGGCCCTGACCCCAGCCATGGGAGACCTGGGGGATGGGGAACAGCCGGAGGAAATGCAGCATGGGGAGCGTGGGGTGCTCGACCGACAGACAAAGGGCCTCTGGGAGGTGGGCAGGAGTGGTGGGTGGATTGCTGGAGTCCAGCTCTTTCTTTTGTTTCCTGGGGGGAATCCAGCCAGCTTGAGAGAATCTCCTCTCATCCTAGCCAGGAAACAGACCTCTCTGAAGCCAAAGGCAGAACTTGGGGATGATCGCTCACCTGCCTGGAACAAAGCAGGCAGCCCCTTTGGCATAAGGAGGAGGAGGAGGTGGCCTGGATGGCCTTGGGCAAGTCGGCTTCCTTCTCCTGTCCTCCTAGCTGGCCTGGAGCTCCCCGGTTGTGCACCCGGACTCTGGGCAGGCAGAAGAGGAAGCAGAGCTGGGAACCACCCTGGAGAGAAGCCAGCACCCAGCAGGGAAGAAGCTTCCATGCCTAACTGCAGGCCGCAGGGCGGGGTCAGCAGGGAGGGACAGGCAGGGAGGGCAGAGCACACAGGGGCCCAGGAATCTACCTCCTCTTTAATGAGGAAGTAATTCAGTGAGCCGGGATTTCCCATTCGGCAGCTTTTATTAAATGCTGGAGCTGCTGGCACTGTGTTAGGGACTAGGGACCTGGAGGGAACCAGTGGGGAGGGCAGGGGGAACCAAGCGGGAGAGAGGCAAGGTGTTAAGCAGATTAAAGGGGGCGTGGGGGAGATGAGAAAAATAAAGAAAAGAGAAAAAAGCAAAACGGAGCAGCAGAGAAGGAAATCAAGCACAAAGAGGTCCAGATGAGGCAAAGGCAGGGGGCTGCATTTCCGCCCCGAGCCTCTATTGTGTTCCCCTTGGCCTAATCAGGAGCTAATACAATCCGGGCCTCGTGTGAAAGGCCGCCAGTCAGGCCTTCCCCAGCCCTATCACACAATAGCCTCACCGAAATAAATAATAACACCGGCAGCTTTGCAGACTCTCAGAGGAGGGGTCAAAGTCAGGTGCCTGGCTGTGCCCACTGAGGCACAGCTGGGGCTGCCAGGGGCCCAGGGGCCCCTGCTCTGGGCTGAGGGGCAGGTAGGGGGTTGCTGTAATAGAACAAAACAAAACAAAACAAAACAAAACAAAAGCCACATTCATTGTGCAGTGTTAAATACTTTTGTCTGCGTCAACGCGCAGTGACCCTATTAAGGTATTCTTTTCCCTATTTTCTGGATGAGGAAACTGAGTCTCAGAAACGTTAATTCAGGGGTTAGTAAACGATGCCTTGCGGGCCAAATCTGGCCCGCTTCCTGTGTGCGTATATAAAGTTTTATTAGAACACAGACACGCCCGTTCATTTGCCTGTTGTCTAGGGCGGCTTTTCAGCTACATGGGCAAGTAGAGTAGCGGTGACAGAGACTGTGTGGCTAAAATGTTTATTCTCCAGCCCTTTGCAGAATGTGTTGGTGACCCCGAGGCTAAATGGCCTGTTCAAAGTTACAGAACCGGAAAGAGACTGAGCTGACATTTCAATCTAGGTTTGTTCCCGAAGCTCTGCAGTGAAGGGGGGCCTTAAAAGACCCCAAATTGAGAATAGGTGGTGTGGCGTAGGGAGCCAGTTTGGTGGGGGAGGGAGGAAGGTAGAACCGGCCAGTCTGTTCCAGCTCGGCATTGGGACAGGGGCAGAGGACCCTGACAATTGGGGGTCTGCAACAACCCCACCCGCCAGGACCAGCCTTTCTTGGCCTGAGAAAGACCAATCAAGATCTCAGCTTCTGCCGTACCCATCCCTGGAGACTGGAGCGGGTCCAGCAAGCCCGGGGCCAGCCTGGCAAGGTGGCACTGACCCAGGCCCGCGGGCTTCCCTTTGTCCTTGTCTGTCTGCTTTTAGGCCAGTCGGGGTCCTCTGGACTGGATTTTGCCTGGCTGTGTAATTAATGCTCAGCTGAAGCAGGAGGTCGGTCGTGCGCGACCAAGGACAGACAGTGGAATGCCCAACGCCCGGCCTTGGATGACGGGCAGGCCTCTCGGTCTGTGTCATTGCTCCGGCCATTGGTGATCACATCACAGGAGCTTGAACCCCAAGAAAGGCAACGAGTCCATCTGGAAAACTGTGGGCAGAGACACCCTCAGTAGAGGGCACTTGCCTGAAACACACGGCCCGGAAAAAGGGAAAGGAGTGCGGGTGATCAGCCCAGAAAACATCCGAACGTTTCGGGATAGTCTGGTCGGCCTGTTCTGCACACGACTGCTGCCGATGGCAGCAGATGCTGTGACTAATTGTAAACTGTAATGCTCGTCACCATGTCCTTCATTCAGGAAACACTGACGGAGCACCTGCCGTGTGCCAGATGCTGTTTTAGGCTCACAGGCTCTGAAACTCATGTTTCAGAGAAGGAGACCAAAACCCCTCCCCAGTCCACTTAACTGGTGCAAGACCTGCTTTCAAGATGCAGAAATAGTACGAAGAACCAGGCAGGGAAGGGGCTAGAGTCGAGACCTTGAGTAAAGCAAGGTGGCGAGTCATGTGGAAACATAGGGAAAAGTGTCTCCGTCAGAGGGAACAGCCAATGCAGAGGCCCGAGATGGGAAAGAGCTTGGTGTGACTGAGGAACGGAGGAAGGTCTGTGTGCTGGGGCAGAGTCAGCTCTCTGGGGAGCAGCGGGGGGACAGATATAGAGAGGGCAGCAGGCACAGGTCACGTGGGCATGAAGGCCACGGGGAGGACTTTGGCTGTCATTGAGTAGGGGCCGCGCGCTAGAGGAGGGAAAGGGATCTGTAGAGCGGAGGCCAGCCTGGAGGAGGTTTTCTCCAAGGAGGAGTGGAGAGATTAGGTAGTGGCCAGAGGGGGCAGGAACCCAGGAATGCTTTTCTTTTTAGAGATGGAGCTTTTAGGGCATGTGTGCGTGCCAGTGGAAGTGACCCAGGAGAGGGAGAGGATGGCAGTACCAGACAGGGGGATGGGTATAACAGCGTGGCAAGAAGAACAGGGGATACAGGGGACAAAACACAGACTCCTACGACTTACCTACATATCTTGTTTGCATCCCCACTGAGGAGGTGACCACATACCCAGGTTTTTCTGGAGTGATTCTTAGTTAGGCCTACTTCCTGGTATCATTAAAAATAAGTCTCCCGGGGCGCCTGGGTGGCTCAGTCGGTTAAGCGTCCGACTTCAGCTCAGGTCATGATCTCACGGTTTGTGAGTTCGAGCCCCGCGTCGGGCTCTGTGCTGACAGCTCGGAGCCTGGAGTTTGCTTCGGATTCTGTGTCTCCTTCTCTCTCTGCCCCTCCCCAACTTGTGCTCTGTCTCTGTATGTCTCTCAAAAAAAAAAATAAATAAATGTAAAAATAACTCTCCCGTGGGTCCCAATTTGGACAGTAACTTAAGTGGTCATTCTACCTACGAGGGAGGTACTATTTTTACCCCCATTTTACAGATAAGGACACTGAGGCTGAAGGAGGTGAAGCCACAGGCCAAAGGTTGAATAGCCAGTGCATAAAACGGGGTCTGTGACTCCAAGCCCTTGAGGCCTCTACCCCAGTGGGTGAACGCTTGATTCTGAGCACAAGAGCAGATATTAAGGAGAAGCTGAAGCCTCTGGTATGTCCATTCACAAGAAATGATGAGGTTAATAGTGAGGCTTGGAGTGAGGGTATTAGAATCTCCCCTCAAATCATACCTGGCAGAAGGCCAGTCTGCCTTTCCAGGGCAAGAGCCATGGAACATGTGATTTGGTTACAAAGAAAGTGCTCCATGTTTCCCCCCAGGGGACAAGCCCCATGCTGAATTCTGCGCACACCATTGTGTCTTTCTCCTAAATGGTGCTACCACACATTTACATTCCTTACAAGGCATTGTTTCATTTCCATGTTTTTGAACTTAATACGAATGCAATCATAGCTAACATTTATGCAGGCTTACTATGTTCACACACAGCCCTGATGAGGTTGGCATCATAATTATGCCCATTTTTCAGCTGCAGGCACTGAGACACAGGAAGTGTAATGAACAGGACCAAGGTTCCACAGAGAGTAGGCGGCAGAGCCGGGATTCGAACCCGAGCAGGCTCCACATCTGCCCTTGTTACTATGATATGGCGTGAGGTCATGCTGGAGATGTTTCTATGTCTGTCGGTGCCTGTGGCCGCCCTCCATTCATTGGCGTACCGCAGGGCGCAAGCCTGAGGGTTGGGACACGGGGTGAAGTGTGCACCAATGGCTTTTTGAGGCAGGCGCTCTGGATGCCTGCCCACCACTGGTGATTCCCTCTCTCCACCTCCACCGGTCACCCCATTCTTACTGGCAGGGTCTCCTTTTCTGCAAGTGCTTCCTGCCCTCACCCGAAGCCCCGGGTATGAAGGGTGACGGATTAAATTTGAGTCCCTTCTCCAGTGCGCGGCCAGGGCATGCACACGAGGGGACGTGGGCTAGGCGGTTCCGGGAGAGGTTTTCCTCAGAAGGGGTCCTGCAGGGAAACCTGGCAACACCACTATGCCCAGCGATCTGGGCTCACGTGAGTCATGTGAAATCAGGTCCCCCTGATAAGATGTGATGGGAAGGTTGTCCCACATTCGTGATCTTCTTCCCCCCCAAGAACCCGCAACTCCAGTCCAACCGTGAGAAAAACACCAAGCACAAGAACTGCAGTACGTTCTACAAAATATCTGACCAGCGCTGCTCATGACCATCGGGGTGTCAGAATCAAGGAAAGATGGGGAAGCTGTCACAGACCCGAGGAGACTGAGGACACATGATGACTGAGTGCAATGAGGTATCCCACCCGGGGCCCTGGACCAGAAAAATTTGGGAGACCCGAATAAAATCCACAGTTTGCTGGATAATAGGGGGGACTGGGTAGGGATTATAAGGGAAGTATCTGCTCTATCCTGCTACTTTTCAGCAAATGTAAATTTATGCTAAACTGAAAATTTTATTTTATTTTATTTTATTTTATTTTATTTTATTTATTTTATTTTTAGAGAGGGAGAGAAAAAAACACCTGAGCAGGGGAGAGGGGCAGAGAGAGAGAGAGAAAGAGAGAATTTTTCTTTTTAGAAAGAGATAGTGGGAGGGGCAGAGAGAGAGAGAGAGAGAGAGAGAATCCCAAGCAGACCCATCACTGTCAGCACACAGCCCAACGCAGGGCTCAAACTCATGAACTGCAAAATCATGACCTGAGCCGAAGCCAAGAGTTGATGCTTAGCCAACTGAGCCACCCAGGAGCTCCAGAGAGAGAGAGAGGGAGAGAGAGAGAGAATCTTAAGCAGGCTCCACACTCAGCTTGATCCTACTACCCTGGGATCATGACCTGAGCCAAAATCAAGAGTCAGACGCTCAACAGACTGAGCCACCCAGGTGCCCCCACAAAATTAAAAAAAAAAAGCAATGGTGAAAAAGAAACTGTGCCCAGAAAGAGGCACCTCCTCTTTGCAAGACCGTCTCTTGCGCAATAGGGCAACAGGCCATCTTGACACCAGGAAGCGTGACATCAGTCACCCGGTAAGAACAACAGGACGGGAGAGAAGACAGCACTTGAGTGTCTGAGAGTATTGTGAAGCTTGAATTATCTAGCTTTGCAACCTCCCCTGCCCCCTACCTTTTGTTGATGTGAGATCATAAATCCTTCCTATTAAAGTACTTTGGAGGCCGAGTTCTTAGTTTTCTTTTTCTCTTCTATTCTTTTGTGTTGTTTTTTTTTTCTGTTACTTGCAGCTGAAAGCATCCTACCCCGGCCACTCCAAAGCCCTGACTTGTCCCCCCTGGACCAACCTGTTACTTGTCACCTGCCTGTGCCGCCCCCAACTTTGGTCACAGGTTGTGGAGCCCAGGGCCCAGTCACCCTTGTGCATGTCAGTCCTGTGTGGGGTTCCAGCTTAATTAATTGTGTGTCGAGCACAAGTGCCAGTGGGATCCCGGTGGGGCCTGGGAAATGATTGTGTTGGAGCGAAACAAAAGGGAGCCGCTTGCCTGTGACAGCTGATATTAAAATGACGACGACTCACATCGTACCCAGAGTCAGTGCCTTATATTCCTAATAAATAATGGGTTACTGCGGGTTAAGTGTCTGTTGCCGCATTCCAATTGTTGATATTTAATTAGCTCTAAAATTAAAGTGTTCTTTTATGGCCACACTGCTAGGACTGCTTTATCCCTAATTGATTGAGATTAAAGTGTCTCCCAAAGATCCTGCATCCCTTTGTTAGCCCGAGTGTGAGAGGATTTTAATGAAAACGTTTGACATTTCGAAGTGTGACATAAATATCTTTAAACTAAGCAAAAGATGCTGGTGTTGTTATATTTCACAATCATGGTGCTGATGGGTGAGGAAATATTATTTAATAGGGATGAGGTTTTATGAGGGGGATAGTGGCTAAGGGTGATTAGGGTTGGCAGGGATCAGCCTTCTGTTATTGGGGACACATTGGCTTGGGGTTGTTTTCCAGGTTTGGGACCTAGGGAAGGTAGGCTCCAGGAGTAGAGCTTCCTCAGGGCCCCGCTGCTTGTCTGGAGAGCAAAGATGGGGGAAGGATTGTAGTAGGAAGAGGGCTGGCTTTGGAGCCCAGTGTGGGTTCAAATCCAACTCTGTCACTTACAACTGGAATGACCTCTGAGTTAGTTGGTCCTCTGAATCTCAATTTCCTTCTTTTTTTAAGTTTATTTATTTTGAGAGGGAGAGAGAGAGAGAGAGAGAGAGAGCATGCACGCATGTGAATGGAAGAGGGAGAGGGGAAAGGGGGAGAGAGAGGATCCCAAGCAGGTTCTGTGCTGTCAGTGCAGAGCCTGATGTGGGGCTCAAACCCATGAAGTGTGAGATCATGACCTGAGCTGAAATCAAGAGTCAGACATTCAACTGACTGAGCCACCCAGGTGCCCCTGAATTTAAATTTCCTAATGCTCCAATAGGGATAATGGCACCTACTTCTCAGTGCCGTCATGAGAATATGTTGAGATCATGTTGGCAAAAGAACGGAGCCCAGGCTGTAGCAGCTGCCCCCCAGATGGCAGCTATTATTAGCTCCTTATGTAAACTTCTGAATTCATGTTTGAAGATGACTTTACTAATCATCTATGAGTAAGGCAGAGTGAGGTTCTCACTAGTTAAGCCTGCTACTCACCAACTCCAGACCTCTCTGCCTTTGTGACATTTTGAAAGCTGTAAGGGACCCTCATCCTGGCTCAGCAGACAGTCTGAGCCACTTCTGCGCCACCTTCTACTGAAGCATCTTGAGCTTCCAGCCCTCCTCTCTGACTTCGATCCAGCCCAAATCTCAAACACAAATGCACATGCCTTTTGATTGCAACTGACTGCCTTGCATTCATTACCTTGTGCTGGGTAACAAATTACCACACACTGTAGTGGTTTAGACAACACACACTTATTAGTTCACAGTCTGTGTATCAGGGACCTGGGCGTGGCTTAGCCAGGTCCTCTGTTTCAAGGTCTCTGACAAACTGAAATCAAGGTGTTGGCCAGGGCTGCAGTCTCATCCGCAGGCTCGACTGAGGAAAGAGCCACCTCCAAGCTTATGCGACTGCAGATTGGGAATTGAAAACTTAACCTCAACCTCAACCTCAGTAGCACCACAGTATAAACAAGGAGATAACTAAGGGATAACTAAGCCCACAACACACAACATATTGCACTCTGCCTCCCCTCAACCTCTGACTTAAACCCTGTATCCTGATTTCAGCTCTCCCTTCAGACTGTCTAGTCTTGCAAGAATCCAAATGACCAAATCCATGTGGTGAGGATTTTTAAAACCAGGTGAGTGGTGAAGTCTGATTCTATTCCCTCAGAAGGACTCTTAAAGACTTAATTCCACTCCTAACTATGGCTGGAGCCATCTGTACAGTGGTGCCATATCCCTTGAGAGTCCATTCCACCCAGAGTCGTCCCTGGAAATTTGGAAGTTTCTTCCTTAATGGAATCAAACTTGTCTCCTTGTTGCATTCACCAGTGAGTCTCTTTGCACCACTTTAAGTACCCTTGTGATAGTCTAAGAGCCATTTGTCCAATATTCTGCCCCTGGCCTACTCCACACACAGTAGAGTGGCACTAACTGACTCCTTGTGGTCAGATGGAACCATGTGACCAATGAGTTGGGTCACTTCTGGGTTGAGTATTCAATGGTTAACCTGAGACTCGTTATGGCTTTCTTTTCCCTCTGCCATGTTGTTCAGCAAATTTCCTGGTGGTGGCTGTTCCATCAGCCTGGATTCCGGGACAAGGAAAATGACAATGCAGGGGCAGATCCTCTAGGGAAATACAGCAGGAATTAGAAATAGACTTCGAATATTTGTATGACTAAGATTTTAGAGTTGCTTGTTATGGGAAACTCACCTATTCTGTCCCAAGTAGTGTACCCCCCCTTCTCAGTACCACCCTTTAGTTTTATGTCCCAGCCACTGAGGGAAGGGCAAGTGGGATAAACACTAGGGAAATTGGGATGTTTCCTTGCAAGTCTACAGATGTTTGCTCCACTGGCAGTTCGTCGGCTGCACATGCACAGCATGAAGGCTGTAGGAAGCCAGAGTAACAAGCTGTAAACCTGTATAATCCCATATCCTACTGGAGGTGGCATGAAACCTACTGAGATCCTCACCACCAAGAACATAACCTCCTGGAGACTGTACACACTGCAGATCTGACTCGGGCCCCACACAGGTATCGGTCTGCTTCACTGCTACACATTGGCTCTCCTTCAGCATGCCTGGATTTTTAGGGAAAGAAATCTCGTACCTGTGCACATCATGCTGTTCTCTGCGCACGCTGGGCTCGGCACATTCGTTGAGTGGAAACCATCCTTGGCTCTGGTGCAAGGGGGCTGGTTGGAAGGAACATTTGTGTGCCCCTACTCTGGTTAGTCTTCCTCTCCATAGCTTTGTCTATGGACAAAGAGAGGCTGAGAGAGGATACTGGGCCGGAGAGAATACAAAAGGTATTATTTTCTGGAGCTTTGACGATCTGCTCAAATAAATCACTCAGCTCCTGAAGTTCAAACACACTTAGGAAAAATAGCAGATGCCTATTAAGTTTGACAATGAGCTTGGGGAATAGAAAGCTAATCAGAAGCATGGTTCTGACAGCAGTGATCTGGTCCTGCCTTCCTGAGGATATCCACTGATGCCCATTTGCCACAGCACACACACTCATGCACACACACCGCCAGGTCTCACGTGGCAACAGGCATTCACAGCCTCGTTCATTTCTTTACATCTCTGCGCCATCACCTTGAGGGAATGAGAGAACAAAGACACACAGGTTCATATCCCAGGGGAGAGGCCCAGGCGGGAACATTGGAGATACCAATCCTCAGAGGCGTCTGCATGGCCACAAGCAATTTAAAAAAGTAAATGGGGGTCAAACTCTATCAGGGGAAGCCAGTGACAGAATATCCACAGCCCAGGACATAAATTGTGCTCGGACTCTCGCTTCTAGAATTCTTTCTCCCCTCTTATCCTATCATGCAGGATTTCCATCTTCTTTCCAATCCAAACTCCTGCATCCATGCCTGGCCCGCAGACAACTTCGCCTGTTGCATTCACTTTAGGTGGCTTGGTTCCAAGGCAAAACAATCTTTCCAGTGCAACTTGGGAAAATCTCAAGGTACAGGAGCCAATGTAGAGGCGTTCAGGCCCTTACAGAAGAGGGAGGGAACATTGTCTGGTCACCCCCCACTCACAGGTCCCTTCTGCCAACAATTCATCACTACCCACAAAGGCATCCGTGCTCTACAAACCACATACCTCTGAGATTTGCCCAACTGCACCTAGGCCTGTGGTGATCACAACAGGATAAACCATTCTAACTCCAGAGCAAACTCATATGACTGAGTCTGCCCTAAACCAGCACAGAGATTACCCCTAAAAGAGTCTCTTCCTGGACTTGGGTGGCTGTGCTTTGGAGAGAATGTGGGGAGCCCTCCAGCCTGGAGAGACCATTCAGCCATGAGCACGGATGGCAGCTGGAGGGAAGGCTTTTGACTCTGTTGGTGTATTCCTGCCGAGGTCTGTTTTATGTTCTGACTGTCCATAATGGGATTTAATTGTAATGATTTGGTATTGAATTCCTCTTAACAATCAGGGAGAATGGGTCCTGACTGTTTGCAAATGTGTTTGCAAGTAGTAGAATGATTCACCGTGTGTGTGTGTGTGTGTGTGTGTGTGTGTGTGTGCAACTCTGCTCTTGGTGTGCCAAAAGCGAGAGTAACCGGATGCTGGGCCGAGGGGAGGAGGTGGGACCAGACCTTGGTCTTCTAGGCTGTGATGGGTGGGTGTGGGAGGCTGCCCCAAGGCCTTCCCTCTGGCGGCTTGTGGTAGGGCTGGGTTGTGTGGGTGACATGTGATCAATCATATGTGCTCATGTAGGTTCAAACTTGGGCCATGATGGTTTAGAATAACAAATATCATCAATATTTATGTGATATATTGGATAGTGATAAATATTGGAAATATATTACCACTGCTCTCAGCATTTTATGTATATGATGTAATCCTCACAGTTATCCCGTGAGCTAGAGAATACTCTTATGCCCCAATAAGAGAGCTAATGCTAAATCACTTCCTGAGATTACACAGGCACAAAATAGAAAGGCTGGGATTTAAATCTAGGCCATCTGGGGTGCCTGGGTGGTTCAGATGGTTAAGCGTCCAACTTCAGCTCAGGTCATGATCTCATGGTTCATGAGTTTGAGCCCTACATCGGGCTCTGTGCTGACAGCTCAGAACCTGGAGCCTGCTTCCTCCTATTCTGTGTCTCCCTGTCTCTCTGCCCCTCCCTTGTTCACACACACACACACACTCTCTCTCTCTCAAAAATAAATAAACATTAAAAAAATTAAAAATATTTGAATCTAAGCCATCTGGCTCCAGAGTTCATGGCTAAATTACAATGCTGTACTGCTAACTATAAAGTTCAGTATGACCCTGGTATTGATCAGGGGTTAGTGATCTCTTACTGTGTAACAAATCACCCCAGAACATAGCAGTTTGAGAAAATATACACTTATGATCTCAGAGTGTCTGGAGTCAGGGATCTGTGTATGCCTTAGCTGGACCCTCTGCTCTGGGGTCTCAATCCAGGTATTAGCTACGGATGAGATCCCGTGATGGATAAAGTCCCACCATAAATAAGGTCCCATGGATGAGTCTTGACTAGGAAAGGACTCATCTTCAACTTCACTTCTGTGGCTGTTGGCTAGCTTCCAATCCTTGATGGTTGTTGGACTGAGTGTTTTAGTTCTTAGGTGGCTGTTAGCTAGATGTTGCCCTCCAATTCTCTACCCAAAGAAATCTGGCAAGGGAGAAGGTCAACTAGCAAGGCAGACAGAAGTCATAATCTTTTAAAGCTAATTTCAGAAGTGATATCCCATCACCTTTGCCATATTGTGGTCAGAACAAGACACCAGGCCAGCCCATACTCAAGAAGAGGAGATACCAGGAAATGAAGGATCGTCTTAGATGGTCCTACAGTCAGCCCGCCATAGAGGAGCAGAGGCTAGTCAGGTCCACTGCCCACAACCCACATCTTGGATTAGGTAAACATTCTGCAAAGCTTAGGAGGTACAGCTTTCCTGTCAATGTGTAGAGCAGTTCGCTTCTATTCCCGAAGCAGCTCCTGGAGAGGGCCACCTCCTGGTAAGTTTTTTCCCTGTCCCTTTCTGTAGGAATAAAAACGAGTAGACAGAATCTTATTTCTGAAAATGGTGCTAAATGTTGCTATGCAGTCATCAGTTTAAAACAATTTCCCACCAGCAATGTCTGTCCCTAACTTTTCATCTACCTCTCATTGTTGAGAGATTGATCCATTTGTTAATGCAGACATTTATTGAGCATTTACTATGTAGTTGGCCCAGTGCATACTAGCAAAGACCTAGAGACAAAACACACAGTCCCTGTCTTTAAAGAGCCTAACATCCGGGCAGAAGATCTTCAGATGCAGCACAGCTTGAGGAGGAGAAGGCTAAGCAGAAGCCTTTTCGATTATAACCAGATGACATGAGTTATAATAGAGGCTAGTGCAGGATGCCCTGGGAATCCAGACAAGAGTGAGCTCATCCAGGCTTGGAGGGGGCGGTGCTTATGGGACTTATTTTCCGGGGGAGGTGATGTTTGAGCTGGATAGGGAAGGGTGATGAGGAATTGAGGAGGTGGTGGGAGAAAAGGAAGGAATCCCCAGACCCAAAAACACAGCCTGTGCAAATGTCTGGAGTCTTGAGAGAGCTCAGCATTTTCTGAGAATTAGAAGTCATCTGGTAGGGTGTAAGCCCGTGTTATAGGGTGAGGATGCCACAGACGGCCGAGGGCATGTGTCAGGGACTGCTGTAAACAATTCCGCAGAGGTTGGGGGTCCTCAAGACTGCCCTCAAGTTCAATGATTTCCTAGAAGGATTTGCGGAACTCAACAAAATGGTTATACTCGTGGTCTGCTTTATTATGGCAAAAAGACACAGGTTAAAATCAGCACTGGAAAGAGGTACATGGGTCAGGGCCAGGAGAGGCCAGGTGTGGGGTTTCCAGGTCTCCTCTCCCAGGGGAGTCCTACAGATAGCATTTCCTTCTCCCAGCCGTGATATGGGAGTATTGACAATCAGTATGCTACCCAGAGCCTTGGTGTCCAGAGATTTTGTTGGGGCTCAGTCATATGGCATTGGGTGGCTGCCTGAGTGGTTGACATCAGTTCTCGGCCCCTCAGAAGTCAAGCTGATAACCATGTGGCTCAAGACTTCCCCAGCCAGGACCTCTGTAAGTCATATTGAAGCCTGGACTATCTGGCTGTCTCAAGACCCATTCTTATCAGGGAGGACATTTTAAGAGCTTGGAAGTGGACTCCAGGGGCACCTGAGTGGCTCAGTTGGTTAAGCGGCCAACTTCGGCTCAGGTCATGATCTCACAGTCTGTGGGTTCAAGCCCCGCATCGGGCTCTGTGCTGACAGCTCAGAGCCTGGAGCCTACTTCAGATTCTGTGTCTCCCTCTCTCTCTCTGCCCCTCCACTCCCTTGAAAATCAATAAGCATTAAAAAAAAAAGAAGTAGACCTTCAGGAGCCGAGGGAAAAGGCCAATCCGAGGGCAAGGTTAATCTTTTACTACACAAATATAGACTAGGTTCCTGACCTCAAGAAGTATGCATCTTAGTGGAGATGACCGATCCACACACACACACACACACACACACACACAGCTACCAACACCACCACCACCACCAGTAATTAACCAACAATATAGCTACAGGTGGTCATAAGCGCTGTGAGAGAAAGAGCCTGGGATATCTCAGGGTGCCGAGACGGATGAGCAGAGACGTCACGAATGGGGTGGAGAAGAGGTGAAGTCATTGAAGAGGTGACTTTTGAGTTAAGACCTAAAGAATGAGAATAAACGACCATGTACGGTGGGAGCAGGAGTCGAGGCGTTCCAGGAGCTAAAATGGCAGGCACAAAGGTGTAGAAGGCTTGGTGTGGTCAAGGGACAGAGAGGAAACTTGTGCTCCTGGAAACATTCAGCCGGAGGGAGAGGGGCGTGTGACAGAGCTAGACGGGATCATGGTGTGTGAACTTTGCAGGTCACTGTAAAGGGTTGGAAATTTAACCCTTAAATTTCAGTGAAATTTAGTGAGCAGTGAATGTGAAGCCATGAGTCCAGGCAGCTGATTGCATTTGATTTCCAACTCCAGGGAAAGGGTGGAGAGCAGGAAACACACAGAGCATCTAAAAACAAACTCATACAAAACCAGTTATCATGCAGGAATGCACCCTGGGGAGAGGGTCTCTTAGAGAACCGGCTCAGAACACGCTCTGGGGAGAAAGGAAAAGTGATAGATGAGAAGCAGAGAGACTCTCCCGAAGGCAAGAGAAAGAATCTAAGACCCTCATCTCTTGGCAGAACTGGAAAGTACTCTGGGTGTCTGGTGGCTGCTATGTGGCCTGTGATGGCAGGTGGAGGGGCAGAATCTGAGTGACAATCCAGGGACGCTTTCCTGTCGTCAGGAATCCCAAGAGAAGCTCATTGCGCTCTGTGCAAAGTTGGAAGCCTGGGGTGGAAGTCAGCGTGTGCGTGCATGTGTGCGTGTGCGGGTATGGGCGGGAGGTGGGGGGGATCTCATTTCTTGAACCTATCTCTGTGCAGGTGTCATGGCAAGACCTGCATGCGCGACCTCCCCAGGGGGGACAGAAGAGGAGGCAGAGAACCTTCTTTTGGGAGCAAAGTTACCACCTGCTGGGTCTCCATGAATGCACCCAGGGAAGAAGGGACTGCAATGGCCTCAGCCTTTTCAGGGGACCCCCACGCTCTCCAGGAAAGTAACAGAGGCAGCTTAGAGGGTGGTGATGACCCTTGTGCCTCACGGACGCTCCCACCAGCTCAGGGCATGTCCGCGTCTTATAGCCAAGATGTCCTGCAAAGCCAGACCCCCCCTCTACTCCATCTTCACTGTTACCTGGTCTTGGAGGAAGACCATTCTGGTTCCTTCTTCCTTCAGGGGCCCAGGATAGATCTGTGGCTGGTCATGATGGGGGGAGACAAATAAAGCAGGGTAATGAGATCGCGGCATTGGGAGGCCAGGACAGAACATTTCAGGCATCTGCCTCAATGCCACTCCATCAGAGCGTCCTCTCCGACCCCGCTATACAAAATAGAGCAGCCCCCCGCTGCCCCTTCCCCATTCAGGCTTCCAGGCTGTGCCTCAGATTTCTGCCCGACTCTGTGTCACGGGAGGCTGACCAAGGAGACGGCATCACCCGGGTCCCCCTGCCCTCTGACTTCCTGTTGGGCTTGGCCAGTGGAAGTCTCTGGGAGGTGGGAGGTCCCTCCTTAGTGGATGGCAGGTTGGCTGAGGTCCTGCTGGCTTTCAAGCTCTGACTCTCTCCAGGTTTGGAACCTGCTCTTCCCTTGCTCCTTCTGGCCCCGGGAGCGGAGCCAGCTGGCTTCCCACTTCGGCTGGTCCGGGTGACGGACCCTCCCTGATTGCTTCCTCTTGACCCTGCCCACCTCTTCTCCCCTGTGTGAAATCTTCCCTGTGATGCCAGTTGAAGACCCATCGCTTCCTGCCTCATTCCTGACTCATGCCTCCTCCCCGCCATGATCTTTATCCTCCCCCCTCCTGCTTTACTCTGCTTCGAAACACAGATCGTTGCCTTACGCTGAACTGTATATATGTATCAGTCTGTTTCTACGGTCTTTTTTCCTTACTACCATGCAGGCTGTGTGAGGGCGAGAGCTCTGCTTTGTTCGCTCCGAATCCCTGGTGCCCAGGATACAGCAGGCACCAGCTGGACGTCTGTCGAGTGACTCCCTGACGGTGAAACACCCATCTCATTCCGTCATCCTTCTGCCCCACTGGCCTCTGGGGTGCTTCTGTAGAGAGCTGAGGTTGGCTGTGGGGTGAGGTGCTCGGAAACCCAGGCCCCAGGGCGGGGGAGAGGGGGTGAGAAACTCAGACGACACCGGAGGCAGGGAGGGCGGGAGCTCGTGGGGAGGAGGGGTGTGAGGCCTCTCTGTCCGGGCCACACTCACGCCGGGGAAATAAAACGCTTTCACCTTTATTAGCACTGATAAGAATAATAGTCCATTCTTCAGGCTTTTAAATCTCACTCCATCATCATTTTCCAAGCAAAGCTGCTGAGCAGAGCGGGAACCACAGGCCTGAGGAGGTTAAATCATCCTCGGTGGCTGGGGCGCCCGCCAACACAAGACCCTAGGGAGAGTGGAAGTCTTCCCTGGTCACCTTAGAGACCACCCGCAGGGAGGGGAAGATTCTTGAAGTCAAGGGCTGGACCAGTGCTCTTCAGACACTGTGTCTCTGTCCCCAGCTTGACCCAGCCCCCCAAAATACTAAGAATTCCAGGGGTGAAGCCCACCAGTTGTCGGCCCAGACGGCCTGGGTTCAAATCCTGGCTGTGCCCTTATTAGCGGTGCGACCTGGGACAAGTTATTCGGCCTCTCTGGCCCTCTGTTTCCTCACTTATTATTGTTTTTTAAACATTTATTTTTCAGAGAGAGGGAGCATGCGTGCAAGCAGGGGAGGGGCAGAGAGAGAGGGAAACACAGAATCCCAAGCAGACTCCAGGCTCCGAGCTGTCGGCCTAGAGCCTGAAGCGAGGCTCAAACTCACGAACTGTGAGATCGTGACCTAGGCCGAGGTCGGATGCTCAACCGACTGAGCCACCTGGGTGCCCCTGTTTCCTCACTTCTAAACTGGAAGAGATAGTAATGGGAGGTAATCATGAGACTATTGTAGTGTTTAAGCGAGTTAACACAGGGAAAGTACTCAGACCATCGTCAGGCACATGGTAAGTGCCCGCTCCTTTGGTGGCTATTATGATTATTAATCAGAAACTTACTCGATGTCAAGTGTAACCCAGGCAGGATGTCATCATCCCTGACGAGTAGATGAGGACACTGATGCTTGGTGAGTTTAATCACCTGTATCCAAGGTCACACACACCTTGTTGATGGGAGAGCCATGATTTAAGAGAGGAGGAGGGCTTCCTGGGGGCTGCACCTGGTACCTTTCCCATGCTGCTCCCCAAGATGAGTCACAGGCTACAAATTCGGGCTGGGGCTCAGTCAAGCTGTCAGAATGCAGCTGAAGCCCTGGGGAGGCAGAGGACGAGTGGGGCTGGGGATCCACGAGGCAGGGGACCCTGCTTCTGGGAACCACACGTCCCTATGTCCCCTCCATCAGTAGGGAGCATCCCCACCTCCCTGAGATTTAAGTCCCCTTGGGAAGGTCTTGTCTCTTCCGGGATGACAAAATGGGGTAACTCAGGGGACAGAAGCAGATGCCAACAGGCCGGAGAAGGACGGGGTGGGGGAGGCAGTGAGGAAGGCGGCAGGGAGCACACACCACGGAGGGCAGATACTCAGGGACACACATCCGCTCACCGCGGACAGCACTATTCATATTGACCTACCTTATTTTCAGAAGCGAATTGACCTTGGCTTTTAACAACTTATGTAGGACAGAGAGGTCTCCGGAAATCTTTTCACATGATAGACAGCCTGGGGCCCCCGTGTTTGTGAGCACGTAACTGTGAGGCTTCTACCCTCCCCCAAGTGCCAAGGTCAGTGGCAAAGCCTCCAGCCTCAGCAGGGACCTTCAGGCCCATGGTGGGGGCCGGAGGGCGGGACGACGGGGTCCGCTCTTGCTTTTGACAAACCGATCTGCCCCAGACCTTCTGGCTGGGGAGGGAACGGATGTCACCCAGGACAGGCGAGATTTGGAGATTTGGAGGAGGGTTAGGAAAACGGAGGCTTCTCCCAGTGAGACAGACAGGAGGGCACTGGGAAGGACAAGTCCCCAAGATAGGTTTCCACCAGACAATTCTGCAAACCAGCCTGGCCTCCTCTCTCCAGAAGAGTGGCCCTGGAGGAACCATCTGCCCCTTCCAGAAGAGCCAGTTGCTAAAAATGTCAAGACTATTTACTCACAGAGCAGGTGACAAGAATGCCTCTCTCCAGTAATTAAACAGGAGGGAGCACGATGTAGAGCTAAGGTCCCCGTGTCTCGGGGGCAGAGTGACCTGAGCAGTGCAGATGGGAGTCATCGTGGGGCCCTCGTGGGCCCCCTCCCCCCAGTGGCCATCATGGGGGGTGGGCTCGAGGCCGGGGAGAGGAGAAACCCCTGTGAGCCCCCGGGAGTGACGTGTGTGCTGTTGGGTCCTCTGCATAGAGAGGCAAGTGCCATGGCTCTTAATAAAGGGAGGGAGGTGAGAGTTATTACCCGTCGCGTGAACCCAAGATGAAATTTAGCAGCCCGAGGTGGGCCTTCACCGCTGATAAAGATCCGTCTCCCTGCCAGCTTCAAGTGCTGCTTTAAAAGCTAATGTATAATTTAAATGTGCAGTTTGGGAATGGGCTTCCACGGGACGGCAGCTGAGACTCCAGGCCCTGGCGGAGAGTCTGGATGGCAGAGGGACTGGCGGAGAGTCTGGAAGGGTGCAGGCTCTCTGAGAGCAGGTGACCAACATAGGGAGGGCGTCAGCTGCTTTTCTGCCGGACAGGGAGCCGGAGTGTTCGGGGCAGAGCTTCCCTGCGAAACCCCGAGCTTTCCAGGAGCAGTTGGGTGAGGTGACTTCCCTGGCCTCTGGGCAGGTCTGGCCATGGGACAGAATGACAGGGGTGTCCCCCAGAGGGAGTGCTCCCCGGAAGGAGTGCTCCCCGGAGGAAGCGCTCCCCAGTGGGAGTGCTCCCCTGGAAGGAGGCTGCAGGTTAGCAGGAGGTGGACCTTGTTGAAAGAACTTCAGGCAGAGCCGGGCCCTCTCCACACCTCTCATGGGCCGAATAGGGTCCTCCTTCAAAATTCATGTCCCCCGGGAACCTCAGAATGTGTCCTTAGTTTGGAAATAGGGTCTCCGCAGGTTAACTAGTGAAGATGAGGTCTCACTGGATTGGGGGGACCCGACATCCAACGACCGGTGTCCTTGTAAGAAGAGGAGAGAGTGCAGAAAGACACGGGGCGAGAAGGCCATGTGCGCACAGAGCCCAAGGGTGGGGTGATGTGCCTCCAAGGCAAAGAAAGCCAGGGACTGCCCGCAGCCCCCACAAGCCGGAGAGGCACGGACCGCCGCCTCCGTCAGGGCCTCCAGAAGGAGCCAGCTGTGCCAATACCTCGATTTCAGCCTTCTGGCCTCCAGAACTGTGAGAGAATCAATCTCTGGTGTTTTAAGCCCCCGGTTTGTGGTACTTGGTTGCAGCAGCCGTGGGAAGTTGACGGACCCCCACATGCTCAAGTCCTGGAGGGCTGGCCTGTGACGGTCAGCTTTTATCCAAAATGCCCTAAGGGTGTTCTGGGTACCTGGGCCCAGCCCTGGACATCTGTATGGCTTTTTGCCCCTTGCTGGATTCTTTCCCAACCTCCCATAGCTGCATGGACCAGGCAGGACCCGTGTCCCAAATCCCATTTTGCAGATGGGGAAATAAAGGCGCAGGGGGCTAGGGCCCAGCTCTGGCTTTCTGTGCCGCACTTGGCGACGGGTGGAATGAGGAAAGGGTCGGGTGCATCTCTCACTCTGCCTGGATCACGCTGGCCAGCCCCAAGAGAGGCGTGGAGGTCCCGGGTCTCTCCCCTCGTCCTCACTGGCACCCGGCTAATGTCCCCGTCTCTCCTGCATGATAGGGACCGAGCTCCCCTTCCCCCTCCCTTACCGCCACCCTCAGCTGCCCAGATGGGAAGCCTCACTCACCTTGGTCTCCCAGACACCAGCTCATGGACCCAGGCCCAACCTGAGGACAGAGATCTGCTGGTGGCCTGTGGGAGGGCTTCTCGGTGAAGGCTAAGGGGCCCTTGGCTTGTCACTGGCCGTGCAGGCAGCACGGGCACCCCGTAAGCACATCGATAATCATAAAAGGAGGTAAAGTTTATTGTCTGGGCCGTTCCAGGTGCTGGAAGGAAAAAACAATGTATGAATTGCAGCGATGGAAGATTTACTGCACCTGTCAGCTCAGATAGAGGGGTTGGCTGGAATTATTGCAGCCCGCAAGAATTGTGTTTTAGGATCTGCCCCAGGTATTAATTTGTGGCGGGCTTATCCTGTCAGGAACATACAATGCTCATGGTGTCGAGAAGTAATACTTTAAAGGGCCTGAGCGCCAATTGGTTGGGAGTTGGGCGTCGGAGCCCTGGAGGCAGCTGATCCCCTTAGCAGGGTTTTCCAATAAGTTCCAGATGAAAAGCACGAGGCCGCTGAGTAATCATCTTTGGAGACTCTCAAACTAGATTTGTCCCCGTCTATTGTGCGAGCTCGTGGATCATCTTCCTCCCTGATGCCCAGAGCAAGGCCTTCTCTGCTGCTCACTCATCGGGCCCGGGGCAGGCTGCAGGCTCCCAGCTGATGGCCCTGACTCCCGAGTCCCATGTCTGCAGGGTCCCTCAAGACCCCAAGCCCCGCAGCCGTCTATCCACGAGTTCAAAGGGAAGGGTGGAGACTCCAGGGAGGCCCCTGCTGCCTGCAGACTATTGAGGAAAGGGCGTTCTATGACCCCCAGTTGCCCACCCCCATCCCAGGCACCTCTTTTCTTGCAGCCTGGGGATCAACTCGGTCCTGCCCGAGAGCCGGTCACCCCGATCCTTCTACCCTTCTCTTTGGTCTCGGGGAGTCCCCGTGCAGTCTGAGTTTTGCCAAATGCCACATCCCCACACAGGAAACGGTTCAGAGGAGGAAATGGCTGGCGCTCTCCTCTTTCAGGTTTGTCTCTTACTGTGCCCTGAAGGCCTTCACGGCCTTGTGAAATGCTTCACCCCCTTCCTCTGGTCCAGGCCCCTCCTGGAGCCGGAGCGGGGCAGCGTGGGGAGGAGGCGGATGAAGAGACGGGAACTTGGCAGGGGCCACCGGTGCCTACCTGCCCCCCAGCGAGGCCACAGCAGCAAGCGGGAGCCGGCTGGAGTGGGGACAGTCAACCCCAGGAAGGACCGCACCGGAGGGAAGGAGTTAACATCGTGCCGGCTATTGGGGAGACGGAGGGGCTGGCTCAGATGACATCTGGGGTGTCACAAACCATCGGAAGACCCAGGCGGCACCAGGCCGTCGGCACTCCGGGCTGACGAGGAGGACGCCCAGGGAGAAGTTCTGTGGTGTGGTGCAGAGTCCGAACCGAGTCCTGCCGGGCTGGGGACAGCTCCAATCCAGGGATGGCTGGACTTGCTCCTGTGCATCAGCGGTACCTCTGGAGGTCAGGCTCTCCCTCTTTCCCTTTGTTTCAGGGAGTTTCTCTCCTCCATCAGGGCAGAGTGCCAGGCGAGCCCTGCTGAGCACATGGGAGTGGGTCATCAGAGGGGAGAAGTAGGTCTTTCCCTCGAAGGGCTTGCCTGGGGCTCACCAGCTCCAGACCAGTGCTCCAAGGGCTTGGAAAGGTAGCTTGAGCAGCCCGGCCTGGGTTCTGGACCCGAAACGGCCCAGCATGGTGGAGGCTTTCTCCCTGCCTGAGGCCGGCATCCACCGGGGTCAGCGTGGGGAGAGCGGCTGGGGCTGGAACTCTGCCCTTGAGTCCTTCTTGGGATGCCCAGTGGACACTCGCCATCCAGAAGCTGCGGCTGGAAGGTGACTGGATCAGCGTCCCCGAGCTGGAGGCACCAGCCAGGACTCCTTGTGGAGGAGAGAGGAGGAAGGGTCAGTTGGCTTCTTGATGAAGCGAGGGCCACTTTTTATTTGAAGTTTATGTACTTATTTTTGAGAGCGAGAGAGCATGAGCAGGGGAGGAGCAGAGGGAGAGGGAGAGAGAGAGAATCCCAAGCAGGCTCTACACTCAGCGTAGAGCCTGATGAAGGACTCGACCTCACGAACTGTGAGATCATGACCTGAGCCGATATCAAGAGTCGGATGCTTAACCGACTGAGCCACCCAGACGTGCCACGAGGGCCACTTTTGAATGGTGACGTCAGCCTTGGAGGATAAGAGGTCTCACTGAGTCACTGGTGGCCTAAGCTGCCATGAATGGCCAGCCCCTCACCCTCTCGGGGACAGAGAAGCCTCCTGCTCTGCCAACGGGCCAGTGGCAGGCTCCACTTTTTAGGTGGCTTCCTGAAAGCCCCAATCCCTGGTGCTGCCCGGGGAGGGTTTTGGGGGGGGGGAGTTGCAGAAAGGAAGGGGCAGAAAGAGCTGGAAGAGGGAGAGGAGAACAGGCTGGTTCCACCCTTGCTCTTGACTGAGGTCAGAGGAGGTGGTTCTGGCCTGGGTATAAATCTGTCTTCTTTTGGTTTAGAGCAAAAAGTAAAGGGTACATGGGGTGCAGATGTCCTCATGACCAAGAGCAATTTAAAGTGAAAGAACAATTTTCTCACATTGATCAGACATATCACAGGTGTGTTTTCCTCCACCCCCCCCCAACCCCTCCTCCCCCCACCTTTAGACTCAGGGAGAAAGAATGTGTTTCCAGGGCCCTGAACTGTGGCTTCAAGGCTGCACCCAAGGTGCCCTTGGTCTCTGGAGATCTCTGACCTCCAGGGAGTGGGGAAAGGGTGGGTAGGGGAGGCAAACATCTATCTCCAGAAATCCAGTGGGTGGGTTTTGTCGGTTGGGTCCACGGGCTCCAGGCCCGGACTTGCTCACCTCCTCAGCAGGACCTCTGCTCGGTTTGGGGAGTGACGACTGGTCACGACCTTGGCCCCATCACTGAGCCTAGGACCGGTTGAGTGATGGACCCACGCGTCCAGGAGAGGGAGTTCAAAATCTCAGCTTTATCCCCACAAAATCTGGATTGGCACGGGGGCGGGGAGGCTCACAGTGGGCTTCCACAGGCTCCCGGCTGAATTGCTAATACCTCCCAAATGGCAAGCCGCACTGGTCTGGAGGAGGAAATGGCTGCCCAGAGGCTCCTCGCAGAGGTGCACAGATCAGACGGCAAACTTCCCATGGATCAGAAGGAGCGAGTGAGGCCGAAGGGGCAGAGCTGGTCATTCCTAGTTGGATCATCTTCCCCAACAGCCTGACGGACACTGAGAAGGAGCGAGTGAGGGGGCAGGAGAGGTGGGAAGGGCTCACCTCCAATATTCTCGCGAGGGCATTGGTGAGCGGGTGGGGGGTCTGTTCAGGACACTGCACTGCGTTGGGCTCACCACACTCTAAATGCCACCATGAACCACCCCACTGCTTTTCCAAATTGTCCCCTGGATGAGCCTGAACTGAGAGCCACTGAGTCACGGAGACCTACACAAGGGGAAGGCCCACCCCTTCCCACCAGTTTCAGGTGAGACCCTGGTTGGTAAGCCCCCACCCCACCCCCTTAGGGTAACTTGCCAGAGAAGAGGCAGGTCTGGCCCAGGTGTGAGGCAGGAGAGAGTGGGTCTGAGAGGCTCAGATGACAGAGGGGAGGGAGGAGACTAAGGAGGTGGCCCTCGGGTGCAGGGCGAGGTGCACTGGGGACTTCGGAACCCAGAGTGAGGCATTAGCACGGGCTGCAGAAAGCACTAGGAGTCCGGAATGAAAGGTGCGGCTTGCTTAAGCTGCAGGTGAGACATGAAGTGTTCTTTCCACTCTATGCAAGAGCCACGTTTCCCCCTTGGCTTCCAAACACCCCAAAATGAGCCCTCAGTGGCATTCTCGGGGCTCCCTCGCTGCTTATTCTCCACTGCTGAGAAGGACCTTCCGCTCCTGTCAACCCCTCTGCTCTGCCCTGGAGGTAGGGCTGTGGCGCAGTGTCTCCCTGAATCCCCTGGGGCTGGCCATCCTGGGGGGCCACTCAGTGTCCTGCACAGAGGAGAAATCCAGCGGTCTTCAGATGCAAGAATGAATGGAGGAGGAGATGACTTAGACTTCTCGTTGCCCTGCCTCCCTTCCTCCCTCCTCTCCAGTCCACCTCTGACTTCTACGGCTTCTGCAGAGGCAGGTCCCTTTCCATCCCAATCCCAGGTCTCTCTGGCTTGGTTTCTGCTGGAAACAGCTGCCTCAGTGGCCATCCCCCATCCATGAACCACCCTCTGGCCTCCATCCATCCCCAGGAATGCTGAAGGCTTCATATTTACTTCCTCTTGCCTTTCCTCTTGGCCCTTCCCCTCATCGAATCTGTTCTGGAACAAATTATCCAGCTTCCCCCTCGTTTTCTGGTCTGAAATCCCCATCTCCTAAACAGCTCCTCTTGGATCTCGACAACCCTCCCTCCCTCCCGCCTCTCGCCCAGCCCTTTGGCTACCTCGCCCTTTGGCTGCATGGCCCCTTCTTAGAGGGCTCGCCGCACACGTCCGTCCGTCTCATTAAAACCGTCCCCACCTCTCCAGGAAGTCCCCACCATCCTCCAGCACCACAATTAACTTGTTTCAGAGGCTCCCTATTTATACATAAATGCAAATGCGGGCCCTGCCTGGGGAGATCCTTTCATCTAGAATTATTTTGGTGGGGCGAGGGAGGTACTTTTGTCACAGTAGGGTCTGGAGAGGAGTTCAGTATCTCATAGGAGTTCGTATTCTCGCGTAGAATGAGATTGCGCAACTTGGTAAGGGGAAACAACGTGGGTGAGAGTGAGCTGCCCGTGGCTGGCTGTATTCAAGTATTGAGTGGCCTCTGAGAGGCCTTTGAGAGTTCACAGGGGTGCATAAAGAGTAATTAAAGGTCCGAAATCTTTGGGCAGAAGGGGAGAAGCCAATCCAAGTGCCCACTGCGGAAGGGGTTGGGGGGCTGGGGGCCACGAAGAGGGTTCGTACGGCTTCCGTGCGCTTTTTTTCAATCCCTCCCCCTCCCACGAGAAGACACAGGACAGCCCCCCACTCGGTGCGCGGCACACAGCGGTCTGTTTTTAAATAAATGAATTTGATTAGATTGCTCAGGCACTCTTTCTGCCCCCACTGCATTTTGCAGGGATGGCCCCACTAATAGCTTCCATTCCGTGGGCTCTTCTTCCATGCTGACCTTGATGCTCCCCGCCCAGAACCTGGGAGGACCTCTGCGGCTGCCTTGACCCACAGAGTAGATGGTAGTGACACTGAGTGACTAGACTATTAAGAAATGCCAAGGCCCTTCCCCCTTGATCTCCTGCAGACTCTTGCTCTCGGAATAGCTGCCATGTGGTTTGGAAACCCAAACCCGCCCGTGCAGAGAGACCCCACGAAGGCGTGCTGGCGGACAGCCCGGCTCGCTAAAATCCCAGCCGGCAGCCGGTACCAACGACCAGACTTGCGAGCGAAGACGCCTCCAGATGATTCCAGCCTCACGCTTTTGTGTTGCCCTCCGCCCGCTGGTCCTCCCAGCTGAAACCCCAGACATCGGAGAACAGAGGCAAGTTCCCACTGTGGCCCGTCCAAGTTCTTGACTCACAGAAATCCTGAGACATAACAGAGCGGGGATCGTACTAAGCCACTGAGTTTTGAGGTGACTTCTACCCAGTAACAGACCGTTGCAACGATCCACAGGCAATATGGAGCCCTTTGCTGGCCTCCCTTCTGTCTGGCTTACCCGTCACTGCCTCTGGCGAGAGTACAGCCTCCCCTGACTGTGAGTGGTTGCCAGGGTAACTGGGTCCCCTGCACAAGGTGTGGGAGTAGACTTTTCAAGGAAGTGCCTGTAGCTGCTTTTCTTAGAACACTTGTGTTTTCAAAGCTTGACCATCGCAAAAAAAAATCTAAAGCTCTTCCTTCTGGTTCTTATTCTAGCACCAACTCTTACTATTTTAGACACATTTGTTGTAGACTGAACCCCGCCCCCCCCGCCCCCGCCAAATTGAGTTTGAAACTCAACCCCCAAAGTGATGGCAGTCGGAGGTGGGACCGTTGGGAGGTGATCAGGTCATGAGGGCAGAGCCTCCGTGCATGAGGCTAGTGCCCTTGTAACCAGGACCTCAGAGAGCTCCTTCCCCCTTCTGCCAAGTGAGGACACAGCCAGAAGACGATGCCTATGAATCAGGAAGATGTTCTTACCAGACACGGAGTCTGACAGAGCCTTGATCTTGGACTTCCCGTGTCCAGAACTGTGAGAAATCAATGGCTATTGTTTTGTCTTGTATTTTGTTAGAGCAGCTGGAGCTGACCAAGGCAGCATCCTTGGTCTTCCCCTCTGCATAAGAAGCAGGTTGGAAAAAGGGGAACTCTCAGGTCTCCCTTCACTCCAGGTTCTAGAAGTTGATTTGTTGACCCTACTTTTTGAGGAGGCTCTGAAGCTGACCGAGGGCTTCAGTGTTTGGTACAGGGACGGGGAGAGGCCAGCGATTCCAGGGAGCAAAGAATTTCTCCCTCCTTCATCCAATTATTGAACATTAATGTGCCAGGTCCTGGATCTAAGTAATTAATAACCCTCTGAGCACGTTGGCTTTCTTTATTATTTCCTTGTCTCTGCGGAGGGTCATTTGCAGATGATTAATCTAAATCATTATTTAGATTCTGTCTAATCATGTTTTCAGACCAGCATTGATAACCACAGCTGTCTGGTCTGTCTGAGAGGTGATCATCTTCCATGGAAGGGGCCTGCCTTGCTGATGTTCACCCTCCGAAGGGGAAGGGGTTCTCCCCAGAGTCAGGACACTTGAGTTGATTATGGCCTCAGTTTCCCCATGTATAAAATTTCCCACAAGAGACCCCGAAGCCAGGTTGGTTAAAGGTCATTGGTCTCATGCTTGCTTCCCAGTTGTGTGACTTGGGAAACTCCTGCCCTCTCTGAAATTCCAGCTCCTTGGAAAGTACTGTCCCTTCCTCCAGAAAACCTTCTGCCTTTGTATTTCCATGCTCCTCGATCCCAGCCTGGCCAGCTCCGATACATCCCTCAGGCCTCAGCTTCCATAGCACTTCCTCCAAGAAGCCTGCCCTGAATCCCTCCCTGTCTGCTGCTCCCAAGGCTGGTAAAGCAGCCCACCCACGGGCTCATGTGCGGAAGATACTGGGCCTGTCAGAGCCGCAGAACACACGTCTCCATCCCTGCTGGAGTAGAGATGCCCTCAAGAGCAGAGACCAAGTGCACTGTGCTTCTCGATCTGTTCCCAGCCCCGAGCACAGCTCCTGGCCCATAACAAGTGCTCAATCAATCTTCACTGAACAAATGAGTAGAGATAACGCCAACGCCCCTGTCTGCTTCTCGTGATCTGGTAGCATGACAGAGGAACAGGCTTCCCCAAAGAACAGGATACCATGTGAAGACTTATCGTTGCCAGCATCTAAAGGCAACTCGGATCTCACCCAGAGCTGCAAACTCTGAGCAACTTGGATGGAAGTGCCACTCCCTGGCAGGGACAGCAGGGTTCAAGGGCAATACCAAGGCTCCTCAATGGTGTGGAAAGTCTTTCCCGGCAAGATGGGAGGGAGAATTCTCCGTCCCTCCCTCCCCAGCTCTGCCTTTCCACTTCCTCAAGGTGAAGGGTGCCCAGGACCTGGGGGCCAGGGGAGGAAGGGGGCTGAGTCCAGGGACGGGTCCGGGGACAGTTCGGGGGTTCTGTCTCCCATCTGGGGCTGCCAGCCAAAGGATGGTTGTGAGTTGCTTTTTAGGGATAGGGGAGAAAAAAGTGATCTGTGGGTGGGGAAGGGAAGGCTGAGGAGAGAGGTGGACGTCCCAAGCACTGTCAACCTTGGGCTGGCTTCCAGCAGCTTCTAGAGTACCGGGGAGGCTGGGCAAAGCACTCGGAGTCATCTCGAAGAGACCTTGAAGTCCTTTTCCTCAAGAACCAAGCTGCCCTTCCCCACCCCAGACGAGGCTGCAACTCTATAAACTCTTTCCAAGTAAAACCCCAGGGTATAATCGGGTGTGGAAGGCAGAATCTAGTGTGGGTATTACGCTGTGAAAACCCCTAACTGCCTGGCCTGGCAAATGAATTAGCTTGTTAAACAAAATACATACATCTGCATACATTTGAATACATGAATAAGATCAGCTCAGACCCTGCCCAGGCCCAACTTCTCCCAGGGGGAGGAGGAAGAGGAGGAGAAAAGAGGAGGATGGGGGGGGGGGGCAGAGGGCTGGGAAAAAGAGGGAAAAATGCTGTACCTTAAAGAGCCCATGCCTTTGCATGCTTTACTTATAGATTAAATACAAAAAGCGTCTCCCTGCTGCATTAAAAACTACCCATCAAGGCTGAGGACTCGAAGGAGCAGTAAAATCAATCTTGCTGCATAAAGACAACAGCAAGCAATTGGCATGACATTTTAAGTAAATGCTACAGCCATTTGTAAATGTTCATTTTCCGGGAGACCCCATCTATTATATGACAGCTATTTTCTTAGCATCCCAGTGTGAATTCAGTCGGTTTACAGATAAGCCCGTTGAGGAGAGTGGATATCAAGATGTAAAGTGCTATAATACGGACGATTTGTTACCGCCGCACCAAGTCACTCTGTCATTACGTATCTGCCTCTTACAGGGGTTGGGATCCACTTGGCTATTCTTGCAGGTTGACTTTAGGAAGCCAGGGGGTCTGAAGTTGGTGGAGAAGAAGCAGGTGAGGACAGAGGAGGCACAGTGGCCCTGAGGGAAATCACGGACGACGAACACGGAGGAAGACAGGAAGGGACTTGATACGGTCCTCGGGGCACAGCCTTGTCCTCTCCGGATGCTTCTCCTCCAGAGAGGCCCAGGTGGGAGACACAGTTCCCCACTCTGAGCCCGGTAGTCCGCAAGGTCCCAGTTCCCAGAGGGGAGGGTCCGCCCAAGGCCAGGAACATTCACTATGGGGCCGACCGTCTGCTGCTTCCCCGGGCACGTAGCAAAGATTGGCCCCTTGAACTGGGCTCCAGAGAGAACCCCCTTCCCTGGGGTTTCAGCCCCAGCTCCCCGCACCTCCAAGCAGAGGCGGCCCATCAGGGCTGGGGATATCCTAGCAGATGCTCCGGAACTGCCCAGGTTGAAATATGGCCCGAGAGAAGCTGAGGTTCCCCGGGGCGTCATAACTCACCGCTTACTCTGACAAGCCAGACGCTTCCAGGGAGGAAATAAATGACCTCCTCCGTGAGCCTGGAGTTGCGCTGAAGAGGTGCCCAGGGGGGTGGATGACGGATCCCGCCAGGCTCCCCCCGCGGGCTGGTGGATGCGAAGGTCCCCTGGCCCTCAGGTGGTGAGGAAAGCAGTGCCTGGAAAGCCAGGCCCAGTTTCGGAAAGGGCGGGACCACGAGGCAGGTCGTTGAGGGCGCAAACCTCAGGGGACAAGTCATCGGGCAAGTCCCCTCCCTGATGTCACAGGCTCTTGTGCTTCCGGCCGCTTCTCTCCAGCTACTCGTCTGCTCGTTCACTCCCCAAACACTTGGGGGCCTAGCAGGTCTTTTCCGAGGCACTCCTGACCCTCCTTGGGCTTTACCGTGAGCGCAGGGCGGCCTGTTAAACTTTAAGGGCACAACCTGTATCCCCTGTGCCTCCTGATGTCTGGCACACAGTGGGACACAAAGAGCTGTTGAACCAGCGAATGAACAAAGAAGCAAATGAACGAATGCCTGCACATATGTACTCCTCCGATATGGGTCCCCAGGTGGCTGGGGCCGCAGCAGGGCCTCCCCTTGGGGCAGGAGGATCCCGCCTCTCACTGTGGTGGGTTTGGACCCAACTATAGATACATCTCAAGGTTTTTTAAAATTTTAATTTAGTTTTTGAGAAGAGAGAGACAGAGTGTGAATGAGGGGAGGGGCAGAGAGAGAGGGAGACACAGAATCCAAAGCAGGCTCCAGGCTCGGAGCTGTCAGCACAGAGCTTGACTCGGGGCTCAAATTCACAAACCGTGAGATCATGACCTGAGCCAAAGTCAGATGCTCAACCGACTGACGGCCCAGGCAACCACCCCCCCCCCACTCCTTTGTTTTGGAAGTGAGACCACTTGATGTAAAAAAGTCCTTCCAGCAATTAGCTCCTGTGACTCCAGCAGAGATAAGAGGCCAAGCAGGATCTGGAGGGAAGTTTGCACCCTGTAGGTTAGGTGGGGGAGCGGCATCTGAAGGGGGCTGTGGCTGGCCCAAGGTCCGTCCTCAGTGATGGTGGCTGTCATTTTCATCCCTCAGGATCCAGACGAGGAAAACAGCCACCACGGAGTTGTGAGTCTGTCCAGAAATTCTCTTCTGGACTCCGATCGGGCTTCCGGATGCAGCTGGCTCAGAACTGCCCTTTCCCAGGCCCATTCATCCCAGCTCCCAGCGAGAGAAAAAGGTCCACCGGACCTCGTCAGAGGAAACTCCCTGAGGGGTCCCACGTCCTGAAGGCGGGGGACGCCAGTCCTCTGAGCCACCTTGGCCGTGACGTTCTGAGCCCAGCCCTGGGGCTTCTGGGGCGCTCATTCTGCATGGAGGCTTCGTTTTTGTGGGAGGGGGAGAGTGTTAGAGGCACGTGACACGGAGCCGTAGTGGTCCCTGGCAGAGGGAGTGAGCCGTGTGGCATCAGGCGGTTGCTCTGAGTCACGCACGTTTGTGTCCCTGGTGCGCGGTGTCTGAGCCGGGAAGCGTTTGGAGTTCACGGAGAAGCATCTAGGTGCAAAACTCAGTTCTTCTTCTAAGATAAATAGACGAGCAATTGCCAGCCGAGGCGCCACAGAGAGTACTTAGCTTAATCAAGGAGTGTCATCCCCAAGGTAATTTAGAGGCTCCATTCATCACGGCTCTTTCACCCCCTCCGTGTCACCGCTGCTAATAGTTCGTGCTAAGGCAGAAAGTTGCCAGAGAAACTTTGAGCCACATTGTCATGTCCACCCAGCCAGGAGTTGACATCCAGGGAGGCCCAGGGACTGATGAATCAGAAAGGCCACCAGCTGCCGCCACACCAGTTAGCCTCAGCCAAACATCAGATGGAGCAGGGGTGGGGTGGGGTGGGGTGGGAGGGGGCCCTTTCTTCCCTGGGGCTGCAAGTCCTTACGAACTGTGAATTCCCGTTTTTTACAACAAGCCTGGGAGGGGGAACTCAAGTGGCATCCCTCTCGCCCCTTCATACCTGGGCAAACTGAGGTAGGAGAGAGTAATGGTCATCCAACCTATGTTATGGACGACGATGGGTTTTGAAGAAGCTGCATTGGAGTCCCTTAGGGGCTGCGGGGCCTTCTGCAAATTTCCCGATCTCTCCGGCCCCTCTGTTCTCACTACTAGAAAACGGGCCCGGTGACCCCTACCTCACTGGGCAGGAGAAGAGCAAACGAGCATCCTTGTGGCCGGGACAGAACAGACGTTTAAAAAATGGGAGCCAGTGGTGTCAGCAAGATGGCGGAGTAGGAAGCCCTCCTTCCCCGTGAGCACACCGATTCGGCAACGATTCACAAGTTCCCCCATCGTAAGAAGTGGGAGCCGGCTACAGAAAAAGCAGGGTGGCTTACATCAAGTCACGCCGTAGGTCAGAGTTGGGGGACGAGGTCCGAAAGCCCAGTCTCAGCTCTTACCGTTTCCATAGCAATAGATCCCAACCTGGTGACGAGTCCGCTTGATTTTGTGACATCCCGGAGTATATAAAATTATCTGAAGGCCATCACAAAATAATCAAATCGCACGCTCTCCTGTGCTCTCTCTTGGTGGGGATGTCACAAAGATTTGACAAGAATGACAAGATGTCAGTTTGGTTCCTAAGGAGTCACACATCCAGGTTTAGCCTGTTGAGATGATTTTTGCCTTAACTCTGACACGGGAGAAGTTCGAGTCTGATTCAATTGTTTGCGCCTTTCTCATTAACCCTCGGATGGCCGACTCCATTTGCCCCGGACCCTCTGTCTCCAAAAGCCACGGGTGTCCCCCACCCCAGCTCCAGTCCATTGCTTCACCCTCAGAAGCTCTCTCCTGCCCCCCACCCCCCACCCCCCGTCCACCAGACCTGGACAGGGGCAGAGCTTCTCAAACTTTGATGCTTGGAAGAATCACCTGGGAAGCTTGAGGAAGTGTGGGCTCGGGTTCAGCAGGTCTTGGGGGAAGCTTAGGATCCTGCATCTCTAATGGGCTCCTGGAGGCTCTTGATGGATGGCTCTTTGAGTCCGACGCATTAGCACTGATTCTCCCACTCTGGAGGGCATCGGACTCACCTGGAAGATTTGTCTGAACGGGTCCCTGGACCCACCCCCACGGGGTCTGGTTCTGTTGGTCTGGCGGGGGGTGGGGTCTGAGACTCTGCAGACCTATCGGGTTCCCGAGGTGATGCTGTTACTGGTGGTCCAGGGAACCACGCTTCGAGAAGCACTGCGCTCACGGCTGGATGTGGCCGGGTGATGCAGACCGTCCCCCCATCCCAGCTCCCAGGCCTTCCCGCGCCCTTCCCTCCGCTCTCCCTGCACGAGGCTTCCTCTGTGAGACCCCCTTCTGTCGCAGGGCAGAACCATCTCCTCACCCCTGCACGGAGTGCGTACACAGAGCTAGAAGGAGAGAGACTAATTTTGCAAAATCTGCACAAAAATTGGCTGAATTTATGTTTCCCCTGCAAGAGAAATGCTGTCGAGTGGAAATAAAATGCAGGATTCCTGGGCACTTCTATTACCTCTTCATGTCACCGGCAGTGACTGATGGCCAAAAGTAAGATTGCAAACGGAATCGCTTTCGCTTTGCCCAGAACAAACTCCAGCCGGAGACGGAGCCTCCTGCAAATCTGTGCTTCTCCTAAGCGTCACCGACAGCCGCCGCCGGGAGACGAGCCAACTTGGAGGAGAGAGCCTTCACCCGGCCCAGGCCCCGGGGGCCCGTCCTTCACCTCAAAGCAGGGGCCCCTCCAGGCGAAAGGAATCCAGTTTGATTTAATACAGTTCATTTTTCTTCCTTGTTTTAATCACGGAGTAATAAGAAGAATAAACTTGCCTTTATATAGTGTCTTTCGTTGCCAGTGTATCACCGAGCACTTTACAGATTTAATAATAGAGTTTCAGAAATAAATAATGGGAAATAATAATAGGAAGGATAAATAACATATTTATGGAATTGTATTGTGGTTTATGGCGGTAAACAACTCCTCAGACAGCCAGCAGCCGGAAATTAAGAGGTTTGGAAAGGAGGAGGGGTAAAGAAAAGAGAGATGCCTTCAGGTATGATGTGAGCTGAGCCGGGGGTCCGGGGGCCCAGAGAGAAGGGAGGGGAGGGGGCTGCCAAGGGTGGGGGGGTCCTGGGAGGGGGCTCTCTTGCCATGCAGGGCTGGGAGGGCAGCATCATAAGGAGTATGTGCGTGGAGGAGGGTGGAGGGTAAGGTGTGTGATGCCAATTAGAGATCGGCCCCATGCAGGGAGGGGGACGAAATAAGAGGAGACAGAGTGAGAAACTGCGCCAAAGTGGCCAGACCTTTAGACCCCACCTGGCTCTGTCATGATGCAAGCCTGTCCCCGAAGACTTTGGCCTCAGGTTAGGCAGCTGGACACACTTCCAGCTCCAGACCTTCCTTGGGGAACCTGGTGGTACATTATCTCGTCTGCCACGGCCACAACCTGGATGGAGGCCCTGGAAAAGAAGAGAAGGTCGTGTGGACATTTCTCTCACCACGTTGACTATCCCTCCCTGGGCTTCCAACTGGTGCCAGGCTGGAGGGACCAGCGGGTTAGAGGTATAAGGGCAGGCAGGGGACAGGAAGAAGGGACAGGCGCCCGCTCCTGCTACCAGGCCCAGGAGCAATGATCAGAATTTGCTTCCTGCTTTTGTCCTGCTTGTTGATGGTTCTAAGATTAGAGCGTTAATCCGTGAAAATATCAGCAGGCTGAGTCTCCTGCCTGTTTTTTGCCTGGCAAGACTCTAGAAGCTTTGCATATATTGTCTTTTTTGTAGCTGGGGAAATGGCGGTGCGGAGGCTGCATAGCTTGGCCGGGGACAGTGGGCAAGGGGTGGCCAGGTCAGGGCCCCTTCCCGGCCCCACTGAAATCCGTTCCTTCTGCAGACCAGAGGTTTCGTCAAAGCCAAGATGAAGCCACTGTCAAGTGCTCAGGGGCCATAAGTGTAGCGGTGGCCTCCCGGGACCTGTTTCTAGAGGCCACAGACCTCCCTGAGATGCCAGTCTCAATCTGGATGAAGGGTCAAGCTCAGCAGCTGGTGCCTCCGGGGACCCGGGACGGGAGACAGAAGCTGCTGGGGACAGGTTGGTCCTGAGGCCCGGGCTGGCTCTCGGGTGCTGTGCTCCCCACGCAGGGGGGCTGCATCAGCCGTGTGCCCCGCTTCGGCACCAGCCTCTGCCCGCCAGGTGGCCACCTGGCATTGTCCTGGCCCCTTGGAAGCTCCCACTGGGGTGTTTTATGTTCCCCTCAGAAAATTCTGGACTCACACAGGCTTATGAACAAGAGGTGCTCACCTGGCTGGCGCCTCACATGCGCTTTAAATCTATTAGTCCTCTTCATTGTCTCGTAGGAGGCCGATCGGTAACTCAGAGTGCCTGTCTGTCTCCGCAGAGCGTCTCCAGGGTCTGGAGGCTGAGCGGCTGTAACTCTGGGCCCGGCTTGGGGGGCAGGAGGGCAGGAGTTTGGTGCTGGGCGCCTCCCTTTCCAGGCCCCAGCCACCACCGATTCATCCGACGCGTGTTTCCTGAGCACCCACTGTGAGCCAGGCACCGTCCCTCGCCCTCTGGGTGTAGCCGCAAACCAGCTGGGCAGCACTGCCCTCTCCGGTAATCCTAGGACTGACTCTGTATTTACAATCGTGCCAAGAGGGGCAAGGCTCTGGGTAGATGCCTGCTCCGTGGACATTTATAGAACCTCAGGGACCCCATCTGCCAAATGGAGGGCATCTTGTGTGCGGTGGCTCGGCAGCTGTCAGCCCTACCCAGGAACACAGCAGGCTGTGCAGCCCAGTCCCCAACTCTTGCCTTCAAACACTGCGATCTGACTGTTGTCATGGAGGCATTTGTCACCATGTCCTCCTGTCGGGGCGCTGGCAGGTTGTGCCGGGATCTCCAGCTGGGAGTATTGGAATCCAAAACTGATTTGCATGTTACTCTGTTTGAAGAGCAGGGCCTCCCTTGCGGCCTCCATCCTGGCCGGTGGGGGCTTCCTGCCGGGGACCAAGGCCAACCACCTTAGGACTCTCGGATGTCCGCTCCTGGGGCTTGGGTGGTGCTCATAGCCAGGCCCCCTGCAGGACAGGGTCTGGGTACAAATCAAAGAGTCTTTAACCTGCAGGAGCCTAAGTGCAAATAGAAGAGAAAGCTGGGTTGATAGAGCAGCGGATGGCAAGTGTGTGCCCAGTCGCTGCTCTGTGCAGGGACCAGTGTCACAGAGCCAGAGGGAGCTGGCCAGGTCCCCATGCCCATCCCCGGGCCGGATGGGTCTCCATGTTGAGCCTACTTTCTGTTAACAAGCCCAGATGGCATCCTCAACGTGGGCTCCAGAGCCCCGCAGATGTGGCTCCAACCCAACGTCACCGCCCGTGTGAGTTTGGGGCAAGGTCCTGAGCCTGTCTCCATTTCCTCATCTGTCGAATGGGGCTAATCAAAGCAATGGTGATTTTGGAAGATTTGCGAGGTTGAGGAGTAATCTTCGAGGCTCGAGGTGAACCCTAGGGGCACTGATCTTTCACCCACCTTCCCCTCTGAGCTTCCGGACCCAAATGGGGATCCGAGTGGCCGGCTTATTAGTGGAGGTCAAAGACTAAAGCAGAGCAGCGAACTCCGGCCCCCGGGCTAAATCCAGCCATGCTGCTGTCTGTTTTTGTAAATAAAGTTTTGTCGAAACGCCACCATGCTCATTTGTTTACATACTACCTGTGGTTGCTTTTGCCTAGAGTTGGGTTATTGGAACAGAGATTCTTTGCGGGGACAGAGCCAAAGATATTTACTCTCTGCAGTTTAGCAGGAAGCATTTGCAGACCTCTGCTCCAAAACCCAGGGGTCCTGAAAACGCTGGGCTGAAGCATGCTCCAAGGGTCAAAGTTGGGGTTTCCTACTCAGAGTCCAGAACTTTGTCCAGAGGAGACCTTGGCTGGCCAAGCAGAGTCTCTGCCCGCCTGGCAGAGTCGTTCGTGGGTGTGATGGACAGCTGGCACCCGGAGGTACAGAGTGGTGGCCCCCAGGCTGGCCTAGGGAAGCCGGCCCCTGCTCCCACCTCAAGCGTATTGACTGGGCTCAGACAGGAAGCCAAGCGAGGGTCTGCCCTTCTCATCGGGCTCTTGGTGGGCCGTGCCAGGGAAGAGAAGGACCCAGTGCCCTGATCGGGGACACGGCCCGGCTGATGTCAGGTTTCTTCCAATCAGATCTAGCCTCTCCTCCTTTGGGAGGAGTGAAGAGTCTTTCCCCAACAGACCCTTGTCAGGAAGTGCCCCGGAAGGTTCTCATCTTTAGAACAAGGGGGAAACTTAACAGTTGGCCTAGAAGGCCCCACGTGCCTGAGACAGTGCAAATGTTCGAGAATGGCAGTTTTTATTTCTATTAACCACCATAGTTATAAACCCGAATGTCTCCCTGCTGCTTCTCCTTACTGGTCCTAAGACAACCTTCTGCCAGTTTAGAATAAATCTACTTACTTTTCAACGGGACAATGTTTAAAAATCTCTGAAGCCCCTTGCCTCGAGTCACCAAGAGGTCAAGTGGCAGCTCGGTCCAGCTGGGTTCCAGCAGTGTCCATGGTGTGAAGTTACCTCCCCACAAATGAAATGCTTCATTGTCTCCGAGCTGGACAGAGGACACTGTTGAAATGGATACATACCTCTAAAGAATATATAGGAATCCCAGGAGCCACAATCTTTCATTAGAGCAACCTATTCACAGAACTTTCTGGATACTGTTGAAACTTAGCACCCCCAGAAGAGAGGGAGTTCTCGGCGGGTCCTCCCCGAATTGGGTAAGGTGAGAAGCAAATGCAAGTAGGTATCGGAGGTTTCATTAGGCTGATGCCTCTTTCTGGCTGCGATTATACAGTTCCTCACCCAACTTACAGGAGCCACTTACCTCCGTGTGAAATGGAAACATACCCCCGACCCATGGGATTACAGGGCGACCTCCGTAAACGTGGTCCCGGCCCCCTGGCCACGTGTGGCGGGGCCCAGTGCCCGTGTCTCGCTGTGCAGACCCACGCCTGTCCCCAGTGCGGTCCTTGTATTACCCCATGTACACCTTTGATAAATGGCTGTACTTTTATATTCTAATTGGTAACAGAAACAACACCTCAGACGCCCAGGAGAAGCCCCAAGTCCCAGCTCAAACGGGAGATGAAAGGGTTTTTGATGAGAGGGAAAGACTCTTAGAGGGAAAGAAAGTGAGGGACGCAGGTGTGAGAATTCTCAGACCGGGGATAAGCTTGTTCTTCAAGGTGGGGGAGCGGGCTTCCCGGGCCTAGAAAGCGGACAAGAACAGCGGCATCGGTGGGGGGCAGGTGAAGGGCAGGGGGTGCAGGGGGTTGGAAGCAGGGACAATTCGCAAGTGGGAAGTCAGCACGCTTGTGTGTCCAAGGAGAAGACTGAGATGTGGCCAGACTCCGTTTCGGCCAGCCCCGCGGGTCTGCAAGTAAAGCTTCCCGTAAGCCGGACCAAACTGGCCCAGACGTGCTCTGCACCTGCCAGCTCCTCTGGGTTCCTTAGCTCCTCTGACACCTCCCGTCGCTGGTCCCCAGCCCCCCACCCTTCCAGGAAAGCAGAGCTCGTGCCAGGACCGAGAGCAGACAGAGCGGTATCTATCGTTGTCACGGTCCTACAGACGGCCGTAGAATGTGTCCCGGTCCCCGGGTCTTCATCCGAGTCAGTGCTAGGACCGCCTGTCCAACAGGCTTCCAGGCGGTCTGCAGGTATGAGAACCACTTTGGGGGCCGAAGGCCACAGGGAGCAGCAGCAGGTGGTCTTTGGAATCAGCCCAGGGTTCAAGTCTCACGTGTGCTTACTTACCGGCTCTGTGACCTTGAGCACGTTCCTTAACTCCTCTGAGACGCAGTTCCTTCATCTGTCACATGGGGATAATATAACATCAGGGGACGGCTGAGAGAATCCAGTGACGTAAGCCAAGCGTGTTTGGGAAATACCAAACACCCAATACATAAGAGGGTTTAAGTTATTGCTGAGACTAGATCACTATCAAAGCCTTATTAGGAAGATCAGCCAGAAAGGAGGAGCATGGTCTCCAGTTCTGCCACCCCACGCGCTGGGAGGTGACCCCGAAGACAGGGAGCCTGCTCCCCCTGTCGCCACGATATCAGGGAGGGACGGAGACCGTCAGCAGGCCCGAGGGAGACGGCACAGACCAGCCTCACCCTCCACTGGCCTGCTGGCCACCACGGGCCTGTCCCAGAAAGATGTCTGGTCCAGAGCGAAGCCAGTGGCCAAGGGCGGGGAGGGGATGAGAGAGAGCCCCCCACTTACAAGGTGGATTTCTGGGACTATGTAAAAGGTCAGGCCCGCAAGGAGGAAAGGAAATTCTCTTATGCGTTTCTCTGTTTACCACCTACCTACTATTTAAATTGTGCAGCTGCAGGTACAGCCTGAGAGGTGAACCCCATTGTCGAAGGAGGTCCTGAGACCCCCAGAGGGAAGCATCCTGCCTGAGTCAATCCCGGCTCTATTGTGACCTGCTTAGTGCCCCATTGCTCGGAAGGCACGCGGGTGCGTGCAGACCTGGGTAGGTAGCGAATGTGCTAATCTGAGGACTGAAAAAGCCAGAGAGGGACCCACTTAGGGGCAGGTCGGCCCGGTCTGAGGAAAGCACCTGCCAGCATCTGGCCTTCTAGAGCAGGGTTTCTCAAGGCGGGCTCTGCTGACGTGTGGGTGGGACCAGCCTGTGTCTGTGGCACGTTCCGTGGAGGTGTGGGCTCGAGGGTCTGTGAACCCAGCGGTGGGCAAGGGTCCGACAGACAGACGAGGTCGATGTCCTCCCTGCACGCTACCGGGCGTCTCAGAAGCCTCCTGCGCTGAGTATTTAGTGCTTGGCCTCAGCTCTCGGGCTTCCAGGCTTCCTCTGGCTTTAGTTGGAGAGGCTCCACGTGGAGGAGGCCGAGGAACGGAGGGGGGAGGCTGGGAGGACGGGTCCAGCAGGCGGAGGCCCCCACCCCACTCCTGCCGTGCGTGTCTCCGGGGGGCCCTGAGTTTTCCTGGGAAAAAACATCTTTTGCAAGGGCCGGAGCTGGTGCTGGGGCTTCTGCCGGCGAAGCCAGGGGACGCGGAGGCTGAGTGGAAGAGAATGTTATCACAGAAACCTGATTTTTCTACACACTCTATCAGCTCCCCATCTGTTCCTTGATTAAATGTATTACTGTGTTCCCTCCCCACATGCCCGCTGCCAGGATGTCTCCGGAGCCCTGATTACATCTGTGGAGAGAGCCTCAAACCTCACAGATGAGCGGGCCTATCGATCAGCTTGGCAGCTGACGTTTGTTTTAAAATCTGGAGGGGGGTGAGGAGCAGGGGCAGAGCTGACTGGGGTCGGGGGGCTTTCGGGGAGCCTCTTACTCCAAAGGGAAGGTCCTCTGTCTCCTTTCTCACCCCCACAGGTCGGGCCCACAGCTTAGGTTGACATCAAATATTGATTCCTAGCTCTGTGACCTTGGGCCAGCCACTGCCCCTTCATGGCCTCAGTGTCTTTCTCTGTGTCCTCGGGGATGTTGGAGCTGGTGATTTTAGAGAGGCTTCCAGAAGCAACAGTCTGCGGCCCTGAGCCTCGAAGCCCGGGGTGTGGGCCGGCAGCCCCGTGTCCCCTGGGCACGGGCAGGGAATGTCAGCTCTCAGGCCCATCCCAGGCCCACTGACTCCAAATCTGCCTTTTAACAAGACCCCCGGGGGCCTCCCAAGCACGTTACAGTGTAGGAAGTAAGCTTCCACGGCTCCATCCGTCCGACTGCTTCCGAGACGAGCATGTAGCAGAAATCCCTCAAAGGGGACGATTCGCCATCTCCTCTGGCCTCAGAAAACTTTTATGGGGATTTTCTTCCTGCACCAAAACCTTAACCCTGACAAGGAACCAGCTCTGAAGTCCTAGCCCCAAAATGACAACATTCACTGGCTCGACCACCGAACGAAAGCTTGGGGATGAAAAGCCACTCAGGTCCTCCTTCCTGCCCTTGGGGAACGCACTGGTCTGGATGGAAAGACACCAGAGAGAGAGGCAGGCCCTGTGGGACGGTTGCCGGGGCCCTTGCTCCCTCACCGTGGGGTCTGGCCAAATCCCCGAGAGCAGTACCAGCCCCTGTGACCCTGCACTTGTTTCCTGGAGCTGCTGTAAGAAATTACCAGAAACGGGGAAGGGGAGGGGGGTGGGGAGCTGAACACAACAGGAAATGATATTCCCTGGCAGTTCTGGAGTCCAGGCTCTGAAATCCAGGTGTCACAGGGTCACGGTCCCTTGGGAAGCTCTGGGGACGGTCCTTCCTGGCCTCTTCCGGCCGCCGGGGGAATCCACCGCCGTGGATTCTTGGCTTGAGGTTTCATCACACCTATCGCCGCCTGGTCTCCACATCACCGTCTCTCCTTGTGGATGTCAGAGCACCTCCGTCTCTTTCTAAGGGCAGTTGCGACGGCATTTCGGGCTCGCCCAGATACTCTCGGATCTTCGAGTCTCAAGCTCCTTAATTCACTCACATCTGCAAAGACCCCTTTTCCAAATAAGCTCACATGGCAGGTCTGAATTTGACGTGGCTGTCCTGCAGGGGGCTATGTTTCAGCCTACCACATGCCCTAATCTAGTCGTGGTCTCACTGGGGGATCCCGGGTGAGTTAGTTACTCAACGTGGCTGAGCCTGTTTCCTCCCCGTGAATTGGGACCAGAATCCCCCTAGGGCAGCTGCATGCCTGAGTGTGCCTCCCCCCCCCTCCCCGCCCCAGCCGCCCCTCCAGGGGGACCTGTTCCACGTGGCCAGGCCACCCTGCCCCTAGAGTCTGTCAGTGGGTCTGGGGAGAGACTAAGAATTTGCATTCCTAACAAGTTCCCGGATGTTGCCGAGAACCACGGGGTTAAAAAAACTGCTGCGTCTCAGGTAGCCTAACAAAGTCGCATCCAAAATAGGTACCGAATAGATCAGTGTTGCTTGTGGGTGAACCGGCGACACCAGTGACACCCGTCAGGGCCGCTTGGTAAATCGGAAGACAGTGCGGCAGAAGATCCCGTGTCCAGGAGAAGGTGGGCCCCTTGGGGGCAGGGCTGTGTCTGTCCATCTTGTCCACAGATTGCTGCCTGTGATTTAGCCTTCGTGGGCCACGAGCCAGGACGGTGCTGGGCTGGGCCTTGCCTCTGGCAGCCCTGGCTCATCAAGGGGCTTGCCACATAGCCTTGACGTGTAAACTGACAGTGACCAAACGTGCACGCGTGGACCGAACGTATAGGGAGGTAAGAAAGCATACAGAGGAGCGAGTGACGATGCCTTCTGAAGGAGGCTCCAAGGAAGCCGTGATGTCCTGCGGGGTTTGGGGAGGGAAGTAAATTTAGCGGCAGTTCTGGAATAAGTGGGCGAGTTGTTGGCAAGGCCACAGCATGTGGGGTTGTAGGAAACAGCAGTGTGGCTAGATCGTCATATCCAAGAGCTGGGGAGTACGGGAGATGGGCCGGGGGCCTCGGCAGGTCCTCGAGGAGAAGAGCCACTTGGGAACGGGGATCTATATCCTGTAAGCAACATGGGGAACATGCCAGGGCTTTCTTTGAGAGGGTGACTTGGTCAGCTTCGGGCCGAGGCAGATCGCCCCGTGGCCGTGTGGGGGGTGGGTGATGGGGGGGGGGCCTGGACACGGGAAGATCACATAGGCAGGTGGCAAAACAATTCAGGCCATGGAGGAGGAAAGGCTGGCTGGCTGGAGGCGTGAGCAAGCAGAGGGCAAGCCATCAGTGAGGCCATTTTCACCCTGCCTCAGAAGTGGGGGACGCGGAGGCCCATGCCCGCGCTGCCCCGGTGCCCTTGGGCAAATCACACCGGGAGCACCAGCTCTGCCTTCTCTGGGGAGCACGTCTGAGGTCCCCCCGCACCTCTCTCCTCCGGCGCAAAAGGCGCCACCTCTGTAATGACACAGCAGCGGGTTCTGCTGAGTATCCCCCAAATGTTAAACTAGTTAATTTCTGTGGGGATTTCTCTTTAAGCCAGCATGACACAGGCTTTAAATCAATTTGAAATCCGTTGTCTACAGATCCACACAGAGAGGGTCCGTGGAGGACGGGCACCAATTATTCTCATCAGTCAATGGGGACAGGACAGGCTGTGCATGGGTTTCGGTTGTGGCGGGGAGACAGGTTTCCACGGTGGGGACGGAGTTAGAAACTCGGGGCCACTCCGGGAAGGCACAGCGCCGAGCGCGCGTGGATGTCGCCTCAGAGCGGGGTTGGGTGAGAGATGGAAAGTCATGTAAAAGAATTAGGGAAGGTTTGGGGACACTGAGATCCACACCAAGTTCAGCAGGTGCAGGCTCTTTCCCTAGGATTTCCTCCATTAAACACAAAATGTTGGTAACGGAGGGAAGAAAGGGCAGGGTCTGGGCTGGGGGGTGACGGTGGTGGTGGTGGTGGTGGAGGGAAGGTCAAAGGGACTCATTAGCAGCCATTTGCTGCCTGCTTTGGAGCTCAAGATCACCGAGAGTATTTATGAATAGAATCAATCTTGCCCGGCTACAAGGAGACAAAGCCAAGTTCACTGACTCCACCTCCCTGCCCACATGGCCCTCTTCTCCTTCCGAACATGGCTCTGTAACAGTGCCAACCTTGCCAGCCTCCCACCCCAGGGAGGTTTCAATTTCTCTGCCCTGAAAGTGAAGGACTTGAGTAAGTCGCTAGTGTGACGCTGACCCTGGCCAGACCACAGGTGACCTGGGGGAGGAGGACAAAGGTTAAAGCTTCCAGGAGGGGCAGCAGACTTTGTCCACCCGGGGATAGCCCCACATGGCAGCCAGCGCTGCAAGAAAGAGCTCCCCTCCACCCACTCCTGTGCCCCAGGGAGGGACAGTCCTCTCCTTCCCCCTGATAACCAGTCAGGTGATCCAGAGTGGGCCAATCCTAAGAGCTGGGGCCAGTCAGGTGATCGGGCTCAGCCAATCCTAACAGCTGGGGCCAGTCAGGTGATTGGGCTCAGCCAATCCTGACAGCTGGGGCCAGTCAGCTGATCGGGCTGGGCCAATCATACCTTCTAGCTTGGTCTCTGGGGTGCCTAGCGAAGAGACACAGGGACAGTTGGAATGCGTTTGCAATGGGTTCTTGGAGCTGTGGCTGTGTCCCGAGACACAGTGGAAGTGACCCAGCCAAACGGATCCCACTGCCCAGCCTCCAGGACCCCCTTGCTCCCTACTTTCCAAGTATTTTTGCGTTCTCCCATCGACGCTGTGCACCCCAATATCCTTCTAGAACATTCCCATGGCATAGTTTTCTGTTCCCCACAACCAGAGCCCTGTTGGATCAGAAGGAGGTTCTTCAAAGTCTGTGAAAGGCAGAAAAAATAAGTTCACGTGGAGGGTGGGATGCAGTGTCCTTTGCCTTCCCCGGAGGCTGGAATGGGGGAGCCGAGCTCCTCTCCTCCTCCTCCTCCTGCATTTTCTGCCACAGCGATTCCCTAGCAAGCTGACTTGGATCCTCCTTTCTCTCCCTAAAGAGAAGCTCTTTTATGCCCAGCTCCTGCTGTGGTCGTGACGCTCCAGCTACAGGAAGGGGAAGCCACGGGCCCAGCCTGTGCCCCACAGCCAGCCAGAGGGGGCTCTGAGATTAACGGCGAAACATCCCGTCTCAATGCGGAGAGCAGCAGCCTGGCCTCGGTGGTGGCCGTGGTGGTCTCCAGGAGGTGGGCGGGGACGAATCCTAACGCCTCGTGCCTGCGGCCCCCCGTGTCTGCGGGATTATTATTATTCCAGGCACTTGACATGAATGAATTCGCTGACTCCTCCGCACAGGTCTATACAGCAGGTCGGTGTCGTCGTCCCCACTTCAGAGTTGGGAAGGCGTGCGGAGGTTACACAACCCGTACGAGGTCATGATCCAGGAGCACGTGGAGGGATTTGGACCTGGGCATCTGGCTCCAGGTTCATGAGCCTGCAGAAAGCGGAGGAGGAAGGGGGGGGGGGGGGGGGTCTCCGGGCGCCAGGGGGCGCGGCGGGTCCGGGAGGGGGGGGTGGGGTGAGGGGTGTCTTCCCGGCCTCCACTGATCCTTCCAGACAGGCGTGGGCAACACCCGGTCCCCAGGGCGGCCTCCCTGCTGACCGGAGTCCAGCTTTCCTTGAGTGATCTGACAAGTGTAACCGAGGACTTCCCTGTTCCTAATTTGGCAGTGGCCGTGCGGTCGGTATTGTCATTCTCTGTTAGCGGGAGCAGTAACAGCCTATTCCTGCGAGGCCTGCTGAGGCCCGCGTTGTCTGCTCTGCCGACTCACCCGTGGCTCCGGGCTTGGGGGCAGGGAGGGAGCCCCGGGGTCACAAAACCTAGGCGACTGGTCTTTGGAGGGCAGGGGCCCTGGGGTCGGCTCCCCTACCCTCCCTGGCCTACTCTAGGGTCACGTACACTCTCCCCAGAAGGGCATTCAGGTCTGTGCCTGGGACGGTTTGCGCCGAATTTCTGGGAGGAAGGGAAAACGGACCAGCACTGGGGAGACTGCAGTCAGAGCAAACAAGCACCTGTCAGATGGAGGCTGCCTGCCCCCAGACGTCCAGAGAAAGTGGCCTGTGTTCCTTTCACCCCCAAGAGAGGTCACAGCCACATCCTTGTGGCCCCCGCCATCTCTGGAATCCCACCCCGTGCATCTGACCTCCAAACCCAATACCCACCCACTGTCCCCCGCATGCCTCCCTGGGCCAAGGGAAACTTCTGATCCCCACCAGAGGGAGCAGAGCCACTGCCCTCCCCTCCTTCAACTTTTCCAAACCTTTGGGGTTTGGAGAGAAGTGGAGAAACTCCACAAACAGTCTGCAACCTTCCGGTCTGGCCAAGACGACAGCGTCCGTGACCATCGGTCACTTTGTCCCCAGTGGGACTCGGTCCCCTCCCCGTCTTGCCTCTTTTGCTTATTCCCCATCCCCCTGACCTCGAAAGCTCGGCATTTTCTCGTGTTGATCAGGCAAGTTCCGCCCTCCCAGGTCCGTCTCTGCGTCTGTCTCCTGTGTTCACAAGGGCTCCGTGGCACCCGCTCCACTCCTTAGACAGCAGTTAAGATTAGACACGGGGACAAAAAAAAAAAAAAAAAAGGAATCTCTCCTTGGAAGACAGGGTCATTTGAGCTCATTACAACCCTGCAAGGTGGCCACCGCTCACTGCGCTGCCCACGAAATCGGGGCCCAGAACATCTCCGCAGCCCGCCCGGGGCTCCTCGCTATAGAGTAGCAGGTACCAGATGCCCTCAGGCTGGACTTCAGAGAGTTCTCTGCAGGAGACAGAGGAGGGGGCGAGGCAGCCGCCAGCCCTGCGCTGGAGGTGCGGGGTGGCGGTGAGCACTGGGCGCAGATCTCTGGGTGGCCTCTCACTTCTAGAGAGGAGGCACCTGCTGGCAGGATGATCAAACTACCGGCCCGTGGCAGTGAGGAGGGTCAGAGGTCAGGAGAGAGGGGCTGAGTGAAGCAGTGAGTGAGCCCTGAGCCGGGAGGGGGCAGCTGCCCGCCGGCAGGGAGGATGAGCTGCAGGGGGAGGCAGCGCCTGGGGGGCCAGGCTGAGCCGTGCCTGGAATCCAAAGTGCTTCTGGGTTGCCTGACCTCAGTGCTTTAGGTTTGGCTCGGCCACGTGGGGCTGGACACCACCTGTGGCCTCCCGGGTCACCGGCCTGCCTGGGGCTCCAGTGATCTGTAAAACTCACAGACCGGTGCCCAGCCGCCGCGTCCTCGGCCACCCCGGCCCCCAGTGGCACTTCCCGCCTCCGTACACCCTGCCCTTCCGCAGACTCACTCGCTGGGCCCCTCCTGGGTAATGTCAGGGAAGGCCTTCCAGATTCATCTTGCGTACTCCTCACTCTGGCCGCTCCCTGCAAAGTGCCTGGCAAATGAAAACCCCACGGATCAATGGCAGAAAAATGAGTCTCTGCTCACCCTCGCCAGGGAAGAGGCTTTCAACTCCCCCACCTGGGGTGCCAGCGGGAGGGGTGGGGTGCTTTAATCTCTTAAAACTCTGTTTTCTCTTGGAGCACGCGTCCTGTAGCTCGGGGCCGGCTCATTAGTATATCTGTCACCAGCCACTGAGGCAGCCACGAAATATCGATGCAGCCACTGAGATGTGAGGGCGGGTGGTGGGATGCGGCCCTGACCGTGGATGTGCCTCTGCGTTAAAGCAGGTGGTCAGGTGCCGCGTGGGGCGCCCGAGTTAGGAAGTTAGGGTTCATGGTCGTGCACCTCTTCGTCTGCAGCCTGTGAATATCCGGGAAGATTGCGTTTGCGCCGCGGCTGGAGGTAAGGAGCTGCCGACGCCTCATCGAAGGCTTGGAGAAAAGCGTCCAGCTCGGAAACAGTTTGCTTCCTGGGCTCCTCGGAGCGGATTTTCCTCCCCCTTTCCCTTGCGGTTGGCGTAATTAAGGCAGTGGGGGAAAGAATCCAAGGAGAGAGCGGCTTGGGGATCACGGCAGCTAGGAAGGCAGGCCTTGAGTCCCCCGAGACTTGGGTTTGAATCCTGGAGCCACCAAAATCTTTGTGACCTCGGGCAAAATGACTCTGCCCCGAGGGGTCTCGGTTTCCTGGCAATAAAGCTTCCTCCCTCCAAGGCCTGCGGAAGATCACGGGGTAGAATGTTGAATGCCTGGCCCCGGTGGCTCCCATCAGTCAGTGTTCTAGATTCCGGCCGCAGAGGCTGGTTTAAGCAGTGAAGAAATTTGGTAAGAGGATACGGGGCAGGCTAAGCTCCCTGGCGAAGCTGCCGGAACCACGGTCAAAGTCACACTGCGGGACGGGTCTGGTGAGGACCCTCCACCTCCAGGGGGTACCAGGTGCCTTGGATTCAGGGTGCCACCGAGCCTCCACACAGCTGCTGTCCTCTGGGAACCGGATGGTGACTGAGGGCCCCCCCACGTCCGGGTTCTACATTCATCCTGCTGGTCTGTGCGGCAAGCTCCAGGTGCAAAGTCCCTGAAGGGTGCAGCTGGTTGCCGAGTCTGGTCGTGAGCAAGGGAGCCTGGCAAAGTCAGTCTCTGGCACGTTTGGATTACACACCGGGGACTTTTCTCCAAACAGAGGGAGGGAATTGGGATCCTGGGTGGCGACTTTATGCTCTGCTGTTACTGGAACCGGGGCACCCCCAAGGCCACCCTCACGCGGTGTTCGTGTCCGGTTCTGATCTGTCCATCCTGTGCCGGTGGCCGAGTCACCCCCAGGCAGACCTCCCCCAGGCAGACCTCCAGCTGCATGTCCCCACCGCGTCTCCCCAGCAGGCCTCTGCCGGTGGCATTCCATTGACCGGGACAATGGTGATGTCCCCAAGGAAGAGATCTGGTGCTCCTGACACAAAGTGCACAACTCTGTTGTATTCTACAGAGGATTCTACAAAGGAACAGAATCCACAGAACCCAACGACATGGGTATAAGACACACACACACACACACACACACACACACGTGCCCGCATGCGCTGGCGTGTATGTATAAGGAGATTTATTATAAGGGATTAGCTCGCGCGATCATGGAGGCTGACGATTCCCAAGATCTGTAGTCGGCATGCCGGAGACTTGGTATAGTTCCAGCCTGAGTCCGAAAGCCTGAGAACCAGGGCTGCTGACAGAGGGAGTTCCGGCCCCCGAGAGCATGCTGGAGACCGGGAAGAGCCAGTGTTTTGGTCTAAAGGCAGGGATCACTGATGTCCCAGCTCAGGCAGGCGTCAGGAGCCCCCTCGTATGTATTTAGCCTTTTTGTCCTCTTCAGATTTTCAACGGATTGGGCGAGGCCCACCCACATCAGGAAGGCCCATCTGCTTTACTTGGTCCTGCCGAGTCAAATGTTAATCTCACCCAGAACAGCTTCCCAGACACCCAAAAAACCGTTTGGCCAAATGTCTGGGCACCCTCCCGTGGCCCAGTCCAGGCCACACAGAATCAAGGATCATATCCAACCAGTAAAAAGAGCCCCAGCTCTAAGCACAGAGAAGCAAGGGGGGAGGAGACGCCAGGTTCCAAGCCACGTTCCTGAGTTTAGTGATCAGTTTCAAGGGCGCATGACTACCGGTTCTAAGCCCGCCCTGGACCCAGACGCCTGAGTTCCAACCCTGTCTCTGCCAGGAAGTAAGGTGGGCTCTGGGTGCCTGTGTTTCCTTGTCCGTGAGGGAGGGATAATAACACCACCTTCCACTTGGGGTTGCTTGGAGCCCTGAGTGGTTCATATATTTGAGATGGTCGGAACGCTGTTAGACAAACAGTAGGCGCTCTGTAAATGTCAGTTATCGGTACTCTCCCACCAGAGGGGCGATGTTGGGCTGTAGGGTCGAGGGGGCTTGATGAGGCGGGGAGGGCGGTGGTGAGGACATCACACAGAAATGTCACGGGGGCGGAGACCCGGCAGCCAGGCTCTGCCCGCCACCCCCAGGCCCTGCCCCGCCGGGGTCTTGTTGGACACTCGAGGCTGGAAAGGTCTAAGGGTGGGGAGAATTCTGCCCCGTGGCTCAGGCCCAGCCCTGGCTGCTTCGGGAAACGGAATTTCCCGCTCAGCTCCCGCCTGTCTTCCCCGAGGTGTCTCCACGGGCCCCAGAGTCTGGCGCTGAGTCTCGTGCCCATGCTGGCACTTGGGAGTTGTCAATAGCGCTTTCTTGAGCTGGCGTGGATCTGTTGGCCCCAGCACACTTGCCCGTCTCCCCGAACCGGCCCCTGGCCGTGGACTCTGACTCCCCTGCGGTCTTTCAGTTGCCTCGGAGATCTGCTTCCTTGCCAGTGTTGGCCTGGGATAATCTGCCCCCACTCTCTGCCTCCGCTTCTGAGAATGCTGTTCTGGCAGCTACTCAGAGATAAAACCCCTTAAACGGATTGCTGATCCCCGTAGACTATGAGGCAGAACTGCGTGAGGCACCTGCCCCGAGTCCCGGGCGCTCTTGCCGAGAGCCTGGGGGAAGTGGAGGCAATCACAGGGCGTCTCCCCTCTTGGTAAATATCACAGGGGACCCTCGCACGTGGACCCAGAGGCAGGAGGAAGACGGACTGACTCCTGGGGCTTCCAGATTTCAAGTCCCTAAACCACTTTCCTTACTTTTGGGACAAGGGGTGCCGCATCCCTAAGAGGAAGCGACTGATGGCACGGGAGCCCCTGGGGCCACCCACACTGCCCCTCTTTGTTCAGAGAATGCCCACTAACAGACAGACGTCAGTGCCCACTCAGCACGCTGGCCAAGCTGTGGGAGAGAGTTTTGGGTTTCCCAAAACTCGGGCGTCGAGATGAGGATTCGGGTTCTGGTGGTTTCTTTGGGGGCTGACCCAGGAAGTAGGGGAGGGGCAGGGGGAGTGAACTGGGGAGGAAGGAGAACTAATAAGGGTGCGATCGTGAGTGGGCTAGCCCTGCAGGCACCCGAGGCTCGTCCTGTGCAGGGTGGGGCCCAGGAGCGGGTTGTGTCCCCACCGATCCGTGGCTCTTGGGCTGACTTCCTCCTGGAAGATGACGGGTAAGCCCCCCGGGGCTGGCAGCCTGCTCCACGCCCGAGACCCCTTCGGGCTGAGCGAGGGTCTTGCCTGCAGGTGCCCCTCCCCCCCCCCTGCCGCCGCTTCCCCCCCCCCCCCCCCGCCCACATCCACTAGGAGAAGCCCAGAGACTTCTCTTTACTTGCAAACAGGCAGCCGGGGGTCATTCAGGACTGCCCCAGGTGGGCCCAACCAGTCAATCCTGCATCAGGCCCCCCCCCTTCCTGGTCTCTCCACCAGCCCCCCCCTCCTGGGGGTGGCCTTTCACAAGGCCAGGGACATTCTGTTTCCTAGGAGAGGCAGGGAGCCGGCAAGGGCCAGGCATCCAGCTTCCGCAGACCGAGGGGAGGAAGGGAATGGAACAGAGCCCTGAAAATACCCCTCAACTGTTTAAGGATTGGAGATCTGCACTAAATCTCAAGAAAAAGGAGTAATTACGCTGTCAGCAAAGGTGATATAGTTTTTAAGACTCCGTTCCACAGCCGTAATTTTTCCTCATCCTCCCCGTGTCTCCCGGGGGATTTAGGGGCCAATTACCTGTCAGTTTGCTGAGAGGTGCTGTTCCCAGACAGGAAGGCATCACCTGCCGAGGCTTCCGTAAACCCTACTTGACAGCATGGGTGCCTGGGTGCGGGGAGCCGACGGCCGTGAGGGTTGTGTTGTCTTCAGCCGGAGAGGAGTGTCCCGGGATCTTCGGGGAGGAGTCGAGGAGCTCAGAGCACGGTTCCCCTCTGACCTGCCCGGAGTCGGGAAATGCCCGTCTGGACTCTCCCCGTGAGGCCAACCTGGCTAGAGACCTGGTGGGAGCTGGGGGAGGAAGCAGCAGCGGCTCTGGGGGGTAGGGGCCCTCCTGACGGAACCCAAGCTTTTGAGCCCAGTAAAAGGTTGCTGGGTTCCGTCAGGGACAGAGGGAGTGGGGTCAGCCCAAAGGGAGCACTGGCCCTGTGTGATGGTCAACAGTTACCTAACCTCTCTGTGCCTTAGGGAAAAACAGGCTGAGGATGGGACCCACCTCATTGGGTTATATGAGGTGGCCCTACCCCTATCTCATGCCTGGTTCCTGCCAGAGAGGTCATCAGCCTCTCTCGAATACCTGGGTGGATGGGGAACTCGCTAACTGGAAAGGCAGCCCATTTCTGCTTTGGCTTCTTGACTGATCCCGACCGGGTCAGCGTCTTCTGTGGCTTTCACCCACGGGTGCCATTGTAACCCTCAAAGGTCACCTGTGTGTCCCTTGTTAAGCTGTAAGGCTCACCTGTCAACACTGCCAGCCCACACCCCAACCCGACCAGGGGGTCACACTTGACCTCTCCTTCTTCAGTCCTCGTGCTTGAGAGCAAAGTTTCTGCTTTGCCAGGAATGCCCTGGACCCCTGGCCGGGTGACCTATGCTAGGATGCCGTCCTCGGCTGTCAGTCCTGAACTTAAGAGATGTCTTTGAGGATCAGTGGAGTCAGCCTGTCTTTATCCCTGTTTCTACTTTCTCCTCGTTCTCGAAGCCATGAATTCCTTGGAGCTTCTCTCTAAAAGAGCACTGAGACACTTGGCCAATTAACTTGAGCTTCCTTTGGTCTTTGGGCTTCTCTCCGGGGTGTGTTCCCATTCCTGCCAGCAGAGGACGCTGTGTTCCCTGTCTTCACAGGTCCCCAAGAGAGGCTGGGGATTCAGGATGGTCCTGCCACCAGGACCGTCGCTTCTCCTGCAGGGTCCCCTTGTTGTCTCAAGGAACATCCCACCGAAGGGAGAGTAAGCTCCAGGGGTGTGCGGGGACACTGGCAAACCTCCGTCCACATCAGCACCGTGCGAAACCAGCATTTTGTCTCTACGTCCTTTGTCCTTCCCCCAACCCAGGCGGGGCTCAGCTTCACCATCAAGACACAGTATAGCCTAGTGGTTAAGATCGGGGGACCCTGGAGCCAGACCAGCGGGTTCAAATCCTGACTCCCCTGTTCCTAGGCCGCGTGACCACTGTGCTATGCCTCAGTTTCCCCTCCTGCACAACGGGGATGATACCTGGGTTGTTGTGAAAGTGAAACCAGTTAGTACCTGTAGAGAGCATTTAAGGCGTGCCTCACAAGGGTCAGCCCATAGGAAGACTGTTACGGTAATTTGTCTCCGGCCCCAGACTTGCAAGCTCCCCAGGGTGCAAAAGCCGTGTGGGTAATAACCACACCACCCTCCTTAGAGCATGGTCTCGTGATTACTGCTGTTCCACACTGCCCACCCCACCCCTGCACCCAAGCTGCTTGTCAGAGGATGCCTCCCACTCTCCCTGCGATCTCTCCCTTGCTGACGTTCCGGTGGCTTTTACTGAGGCTCGTGGATGGACATTTGGAAGCCCAACCTACTCAGCTGACCTGCTTGCCCACCTGGCCTTGACCTGGAGGGTTCACCTCCTTCAGGAAGCCTTCCCAGGTCTGGGAGGAGAGAAATGGGCTTCACCCACAAAATCCCCTAGACTCTGTGCCACATCCTGATGGGACTTGCTCACATTTGTCAGGTTCACATTGTCCAGTTCTGAGTCCTTGTAACGTATTTGCCCGGGGTTTGAGCAACCAGCTGCAAATATCTTCCCTTCTCCCTGCTTCCGTTTCCGCGTAATCGCATGGGTTTAAAGACGCAAAGTCATGTCAGTCATTCTTGACTTCAAAATGGGCGGTCTGGGCATTCTATAGAGACAGCGCCCCACCAAGGCGGTGAACCTCAGTCTGCGTCGCCGTCCGTGATGACCAGCAGGTTCTTTGCTGGAACACCCAGTGCAGTGTCAGAGCTGGGGCCCCTGGGGAAGTGGCTGTAGAATAACAAACAATGTCAGCGCCAGGAATTGGAAGGGGTTCTTGAACCCGCCCACGCGGCAGGTACCAGTCGGACGCACCAGCATCCAGTGGGCTGATCTTGCCCTCGGCAGGCAGGTCTCAGGGAGCGTCTGGAGTTAGAGCGTCCTGGCCATCACCTGCCCAAGGCCCTTCCTTCATCAGAACCAGCCTCCCCGCCACAGAGCTGTGGTTACACATGCAGCAGTGGTGTAGACTTGAGGTCAGGCCAACCTGGGTGATAACCCAACCCGGCTGCCTGGGACCTCTATGACCCACATGACCGGCATCACGACCTCAGATTCTCTGTCGGTCACGTGGAGACAAACAATATCGGCTCCAGACTTAAATGTGATGTCAGGCCAAACACTCAGAAATGCTCAGGAAATGTGTCGTTTCTATTTTTACTGGAAAGCAGAAGGAGAGGAGAGTCCACCGCCATTTTCCCGCTTCTCTCATCTTTGGGTGTTTGGTCTTAGCCCTGCCGGGACACCCAGGTTTCTGGACGGGGAGGGAAGCAGGGCCCCCGGTACCTGAGAGCCAGCAGCGCTGCTGAGAACGACGGAAGCTGAGTGTGTTAACGCCGTGCACGATCCAGGCAGTTGGGAAAATAATTAAGTGCTAACTTGTCATTTTTTTTAATGAAGTTCTGGAGTTAGAGATTTATAATTGCTAATGAACCAGGCTAATAATTAGTTGCTTTATAATAAGGGTGATGATCACTCAGACGGAGGCAGAGAGAGCCAGGCTCTGGCCTAATTTTTCTCCTGTAATTATGTGACGTGCCCAACCGCCTGGAAGTCCTCTCACCCTTCCGTCCTTCTTCTCCTGCACAGTGCCAGGCTTCCCGGGCACTGTCTCCACTTCCCACCGCCCTCCAGCTCCTGGACTCTGAGGGCCCGGCAGTTCTACCAGGCGGCCGTCCCCGCACTGCCTGCCTCCCGCACCGTCCTTGACACCCCTGTGCGCCCACCCATCCTCAGGAGCACGGTGCGCTGGAGGGCTGGTTCCCGCAGGGTGGAGGGCCGGGCCCGGCTGGCGGCCAAGCGAAGAGGGTGGTGGTTGAGAAGACACTCGGGATTGGGCTCCTCCCACCGTCCACCTTGGAGAGAGGGTGGAAGTTCCTGTCGTCCCCCAAGGTGGCTCAGAGCCAGAGGGAGGCTGGCAATAGGCCTGTGCCTGTAGCAGGCTGCGAGGGGGCCTGACGATGCCATGAGTCCGGCCACTCCAGGTGATGGAGGGGAGCAGTTAGCGGGGAAAGAAAGCCAGCTCAGACAAGTCTCAGGCTGCAGGCGTCTCCCCGGCTTCTCAGCGGCAGAGCGGAAAGGGCTCTGGGTGGGATGTCATGAAGTAGGGTGGAGGGCCTCTGTCCCCCATTCCCCGGCTGAGTGAGCTGGGCAAGCAAGCCTCTTGATATCTTAGGACCCAGGCGTGGCTGGCTGTAAAGTGACAGAGCTGGCCTGGGAAGGCGGAGGTCTCCTCCAGCGCTGAGCCTCTAGGGCTTGAGGGCTCTGGGACCTTGAGGGCATGGCCGTAAGAGGAACGCAAGGGGACACGAGCATATGCCCCAGCAGCCCTTGGGACGGGGTGGGGCTCACAGGAAGAGAAGGTCAAGGTGAGAGCTGACAGACACAGATCCAGAGGGAGGGCCCCTCTCACTGTGTGCTTGTGGCCCTGGATTTATGAGAACAGACATTTATGCTGCTGAGGGATAGACGGGATCTCCGAGCAGCTGGTGTCTTTATCCTTAGGTCCTCGGCAATGATTTTGCATCAAGCAAGTAAACCATAACCTGGAGAGTTCATTCATTCTTCCTCGATGGGAATGGTTATCACTCCACCCGCACCCACACCTCCTGGGGCCTCCCAAGGCTAAGGGTGCTCTCTCCGATGAGACCAGGAACTCACACAGCAGACGCCGTGCACGGAACACGAGAGATCCAGTCACCCGATGTGGACTTGCATCCTGGGGCCCTTGACAGAATTCAACGGAGCGGGGGGGGGGGGCGGGGGGGTCTGTGAATTTGAGTGGGAATAATGCACCCTTATTTCCACTAACCTTAAATAACATTTATCGCTTCCTTTTTTATGAATATGGGTGAAAAACCACAGAATACCCACAGCCCTGGAGACGTCTGCACCAACAGAAAACACAGATATTTTCATATCGCATTACGGCTTGGCAGATATCTCAAAATATTGTTTATGTTCATCACTACTTTGAAATTATGGTAGTTATTAGCCCTGTAGCTAGATCTTGTTTTTTAATGTGTTAACAAAAGACCACATGAATTACCAAGTATTCGGTTTTGAAACTACAAATTGCGACAGATTTTTTTTTTTAATACTCTGATAGCCGTGTTTCAGTATAATTGCTTTCCTTTATGAATCTATCTATTCGGTCCTCCCTCCTCCTTCTCTCCATCCCACACTCAAGACCCACCCTTTCCGCCATCCGTTCCCAACATGGGGCGGGCTGGAGATTGGTCGTCGATAGAGATGGACGCTTCTTGCTGGAGGCTTGACGCAAACGAGGCCAGAACTTCGGGAAGGAGCAAAGGTGCTAGTGTGACCCGGGGACTAGGAAGGAGAAGACACCAGGGAGAAGGCTGGGGCCCTGAGACCACTGTCCCAGCTGGCTCCCTGCTGGCTGAGGTCTGAGTCGGGCACTGGGCGGACAGAATGCCAAAGGAGAGCCCACCCTCCTGGTTCCCACCACATTCTGGATTCTGTACACGTTGGATTCCATCGCTGGAACCAGAAGAAGGGAACAGATGGAGTTCTGGGTATGCTAGGCTGTGGGGTTCGGGGTAGGCAATGCTGTGCCCCCAGCCCAATCCACAACCCTCGTTGGATTCCTGCAGTATGGCGGCCGGGACTGCAGAGAGTTCCAGTCGCAGGTCCAACTGGACAGTGAGATTTCTGGGTGCTGACTCTCCTGCCCGCTCCCTTCCAAGATAAAGAGCATGTTCCAAGAACACACTTTTGTTCATCCATTTGGCAAATATACTGCGAATCTACTCTGTGCATGACTCTTCACAGCCTTTGCTATCATGAGCTCGGCATAGAGCTGGGGAGACACCCATTAGGCAAATAGCATGTCCATAATTAATGACAGTTAATTAATAAATAATAATGACAAATAATTGATGCTCAGGGCAGTGAGTGACTCAAATAGAGAAAGTCATGTCTTATGGCAAGCCCAGCTCTCAGTGGGCGCCCAGAGACTGCCACTGTTACATGTTACCTGCTTCTGGTTTTTCTGTTTTGCAGCAAACGTCAAATTCAAGATTAGCTTCCCTGGACCTACAGTGGTTACCACACACCCCGGATTTTTTTTCCAGCACGGCTCTGATTTCGAGAATTCCTCTCCTTTGTGCCCAAATGCCACTGAAATGCCAATATCCCAGCAACGGTCACGAGTCCCAGATTACCATCTTTGACATACGGTTCACACACGGATGCCCTCAGGCTCTGGGTCCCGGTCTGGGGGTTGGAAAATGTACCGTTGGGGGTGTTCGATTGCTTCCTGCCCCTTCCCGGCTCAGCCCTCCCATCCACCTCAGACAGTGCTACGGCAGGAAATGAGAAGTCATTTCGAGATTAGAGCAAGCAAAACAAAATGCGGAGGTAAAGCTGCGGGAGAAAGAGGTCATATAATACATTCTTGAGCCAAATGGGAAAGAGTGTTTCTTCCCTGCCATTTGTATAGATAATTGAGCATTTTCTGTTCCCTCACCCAGCACAGTCCGTCTTCAAAGACTCTTTGTGTGCATTGGAGGGACTAAGTTATGAGCAGATGGAGTAATTGGGCAAATTACATGTGGATGTAAAACTCTTTCCACTTGGAAGCCGTGGGGCTCGGTAGGGAGGCAGCCAGTAGCTGCACTGGGGTGGGCTTGGGCAGAGCTGTCACTACTTTTGTGTTTCAAGTGAGAACAAAGATCTCGTTACCAATGGCAGGTGTAGAGTAGACTTCCAATCCTCTAGGAAAACGTCTGACTCACGGTCATGGTCCATAACAACGACAGGCAACAGCTTCATTTATTGAACACATACTACGTGCCCGGCCCCTTGGAATGTATTCCTAGGTGGATTGCCTCGTTTAACCCTAACAGCCCCATGAAGCGTGTACCGTGTGCTGAATGCGAAACTGAGAAAATGAAGGGGGTTCAACGTCTCATTCGACATCGCACAGCAGGTGAGTCAGGGAGCTAAGATCCAAATCTGCAAGCCTGACCCTGGCCTCACTCTGAGCCCAGATTTGCAGCACTGGGGGTGCTATTAAGGGCAGAGACACCCCCAGATTCGGTAAGATCTAGGCAGAGGGAAGGGACAAACTCTTAGGCAGACGTTTAGAAAGACTGTAACGTAGCCTGGCAAAGGCTGACTGGATAGAGAAGGGAAATTGACACTTGGGTATATCTCCCCCGTGCCTGGTATAGTTCTGGAAGCTTTACCTACACTTTTATTCAATTCTGAAAACAATCATATGAGGTAGGTCTAATGATCCCCCTTTCACAGATGAGAAAACCAAGGTGTACCATGACCTAAGATTAGAGTCTGTGTGGGAAGAACCGGCCTCCTGGCTCTAATGCCCGTAGTCTAGTCATTTCTTCCATTTGTCCAGCCAGCAGGGAAGGAGGAGGCAGGAGGCTGGTAAAGAACAAGTAGCAGAAGCATCACAAACTTAATTTAAGAATTGGCTCCGAGTTGCCTCCTCCAGGAAGCCCACAGAGATTGGTATTCGTCCGCTTTGGTTTAACACCATGTGAGAGCCTTGAGCCCAGCCGATCTGCTAACAAACACATGTTGAAACTGGCAGAAAGTACACGCACACCGATTTTGCTGTTATCTTAAAAAGAGCAGGTGCTCTCTCTTGATTGGGGTCACCCCGCCCATCTCTTTGGCCCCAGTTCATTCCTGTCTCTCTCGCTTTCCTGCCTTCTCTCATTAAGAACTGGAAGGGAAATATGCTACTCCGATTCTCCAGCTGCCTCCACGCTGCTGTTGGGCTCCAGAGCACAGTATTTAAATCCTGTTAAATAACCTGTTTTCATGGGCAATCACAGCCAGGTTAGTAAATTCCCCACACGCGCACTCTTTAGACAGAACCGACATCCCAGGTCCGCAGAAAATTGGCCATTGTCCTTTAATGGTGGAATTGAACAGCGCGAATGGTTGCGCTTTTAAAAGAAAGTTGTTCCCATTCAGACAGAAAGTTCAGCCTACTGCTCGGGAGATTTCCAGTTCATGGCCCATTTCTCTCCAGGGATAAAAGAGAAAATAAGTACCCGTGCAGGGCAAGCGATTAATTTCAGCAGCGTGGCTGGAGGCACCTGCTGATGGCTGCTGGCTCTTGGGCTCCTAATCGGTGGCCCTGACCAGGTGGGGGGGGAGGTGGGGGTCCCGTCTCTGGGATTTCAAACCCCCAACTTCTTGGCTTCCTTGGGGCTTTGAGGTATAGAAGGAATATACCTCTTCTCACGCTCCTGAGGATGGGGCGGCCGTCAGCGGGAGAAGCTGGTGGGCAGTTGCTGATTTTTTCCTAAATCTCGGTGGCTTTGACCCCGGCTTCTCACCACCACCACCTCCATGACTTTCTGAGGCACCACGGTGTGTATGGCTCCATGCTAAGGGGACCGTGGAAGGGTGTCAGGGGCGGCATGGCTTTGCACGTGCTGGGGACTTTAGCAGCATCTGTTGTGGCTTCTGAGATGGCTCAGGAGAGGTTCCAGATTGCCTGGTCGCTAGAGGGTGGTCCAGGTGTTACGTTGCTAGTTCTTGCTACGCCCAGAACCCCCCAGAAATGGCATCATCTTCTCCCGTTTGCGCCAAGCCAATTACATCTTGTGAATCAACCTGTCATCTGTTAAGCGGTATAACGGTCCCAAATCTGGTGGCTTAAAACAACAACCACTCACTCAGTTTTGATTCCACAGGCTTCTAATTTGGGCTGGAATCAGCTGATCTGGGCCTTTCTCTTTGTGGACCAGGCTTCTCTGAGCTCAGTGGCCGATTAGGCCCGTGGCTGGAGGGTCTAGGATGGCTCAGCTGGAATGACTGGGGTCACTCTTCGTGTCGTGTCTCATCTTCTGTGGGCTAGTCAGGCTTCTATCATGTTACATTGTCTTTCTTGGCCAACGCAAGACACAGGGCCAGTCCAGAGTCAAAGGGTGGGATAGTAGGTGACACAGCGCCCCTCCCAAATTCATGTTCACCTGGGACTTCAGAATGCGATCTCATTTGGAATTGGGTCTTTGCAGGTGGAATGAAATTAAGGTTCTCCAGATAAGATCATCCTGGATTTAGGAGGAGCCTTAAACCCACTGGCTGGTGTGCCTATAAGAAGAGGAGAGGACACGGGGACAGAAAGCCCCGTGAAGTCACCGACAGAGATTGGAGTGAAGCCTTGGAATGCCCAGGATTAATGGCAGTCACCGGATGCCAGGAGAGAGGCAGGGAATGGCTTCTCCCTGAGAGCCCTCAAAGGGAGCATGGCCTTGCCGACACCCTGACGTTGGACTTCTTACCTCCAGAAATGTGAGAGAATAAATTCCATGGTGTAAGCCACCCGGGGTAGGATCACTTGTCACAGCAACCCTGGAAAAATGATACGGGCAGGAGACAGACCCCATCTCGTGCTGCAAACTCACACTGTAAGTGCGAGGGGCAGGGGGATGGGAGAAGTGGAGCCGTGTTTGCAGTCTTGCACCTCGGCTTCCCAGGCTCTGCTGTGTTCCTGGCAGGTGCTCTCAAACCAAAGAGCAGCCATAGATTGCCAGGCGCCAGACATCACTTCTCCAAGCGGGTGCCATTCGGCCCCGGGCTCCGGAGGGGGTGCGGCTCTGGGTGCCGACGCCCCTGTGGCTGCAGTTCCGCAGCTCCACACCGCCTCCCTCTCGGCAGGGGCAGGGGGGCAGGGGCAGGGGCAGGGGAAAGCAGACAGCCAGGAGATCAAGGCCGGCAACGTGCTAGGGACCGCACCGTGCCGCTGGCACGTCCTCCATGCCTCAGGTCCCGGTGGCCCGAGATGACCAGACTAGACCCCTCCCTAGACCCGCGTCGGGGCCCCGTGCGTGGGAAGGATGCCTTTGCATCGACTCAGACCTCATTCTGGAAAGGGGGCTTGGCAGAGGCTTGTTCTCATCCCACCGACACCTCAGAGAGAAGCTTGCTCTCTTGGGAGTTCAGACTGTAGTTCCTGTGCGGTTATCCACATGTTTGCTGAATACCCATCTGGCGCCCGTGTGCTGTGTGGCGCAGCGGGCGCTGGGCGACCGGAGCCTGCCCTTGAAGGTTGGCACTGGGGCTGTCGCCATGGGCTGGGGTTCGGGCGTCATCACACACACCAGGGACTGGGGCGTCGGAAGTCAGCACCCAGGCATCGGCAGGCTGTTCAGGGGCCCCTGCCGGGGAAATGAGTAAGTAAACAAAAACTAACCCTCGCTACAGCAGGTGGAGGGGCCAAAAAGGAGTCAGAAAGGTGCTGTGGGAAAGGGCTCCTGGCGGGGGGCGGGGGGGTGAGTGGGAAGGGGTGGTATTTGAGATGAGACGTGAAGAAAGGGGCGTACTCTATTCAATAATGCCCCCCCAATTCCTGTTCTTCCCAGAACCTCAGAATATGAACTTATTTGGAAACAGGGTCATTGTCAATGTAATTAGTTAAGATGAGGTCATACCGGAGGAGGGTGGACCCTTAACCCAATACGATCGGTGTCCTTGTCAGAGAAGAGACCAGCCATGCACAGAAGGAGGATGGCCATGTGGCTATGGAGGCAGAGATGGGAACAGTGATGCCACAACCAAGAATTTCCAGCAAGTACCGGAAGCTTGAAGAAGCAAGGAAGGGGTCTTTAAAGAGAGTGTGACCCTGCCCACACCTTGATTTCAGCCTTCTGGCCCCCAGAACGGTAGAGAACCAATGTCTGCTGTTTTAAGGCACCCAGTTTGTAGGGTTTTGTCACCGCAGCGACAGGAACTCATACAATTTAGGAGCATCCGGGGCAGAGTGGAGACAGTACGAGGCCCTCGCAAGACAGAGGCTGGGTCCTTCGAGAGCAGCAGGGAGGAGCCAGGGAGCAGGATGGCCCGGGGCTGTGCAGGGTCTGCGGGCCACCGTCACCATTTGTGTTTAATCTTAAGAACAGTGGAGAGTCATCACAGGATTTTAAAAGAAGGAAGAAACAGGATTTGAAGTTTATTTTTAAAGATCACACCAGCTGCTCTGTGAAGAGTAGATTTGAAGGAGACAAGAGTGGAGGCAGGACAGCCTCTCTGGGCCACAGTCTGGAGCTCCTCAGGTGGTCGGACATGGAGCCCCCACATGGCCCGCAGCCCCCCTCCCAGCCCACGTATCCCGGAGCAGCGAAAACGCATGTCCACGCACACTCTCGCACACGAGCGTTCACACCAGCATCGTTCACAATCGCCGAAAGGTGGAAACGACTCAAACATCCATCAACTGATGAACGGATGAAAAATCCGTGGTCTATTCACCCGACGGAATATCATTTGGCCATAGAAAGGGATGGGGCACTGGCTCCCCACGAGCCAGGGCGTGAACGAATCTCGGTTACACGGAGCCGAATGGAAGAAGCCGGTCTCAAAGGATCATGTGTTGTGTGATTCCATTTGTACGAAATGTCCAAAGAGGTGAATCCAGAGACAGACTGTGTATTAGGGGTTGTCTAGGGCTGGCGGGGAGGTGGCCTTGGGGTGTGACAGCTAAAGAGATGGACGTGGTGGGGGTGGGGGCAGGAAGATCAAAGCTGGAATTTGGACACATTAAAATTTAAGTGACCCAAGTGGAAATGCCAAAAGACGATAGCGTATATAGGGCCGGAGAAATGAAATTGTAGGGAGAAGTATTTAGGGCAATGAAATCGTCTAGAAAGTACTCATTAAGGAGATAAAGAACCCAGGAGCCTCAGGATTCCAACCTTAGGAATGGGTGGGGGAGGCAGGGGAGGAGTAGGCATAGGAGATTTTGAGGACGCGTCCACAGAAGCAAGACATGTGGGGTCCCAGAAGCGAGAGAAGAGCGTCTCGAGAGGAAAGAAACACCAGGGGTTGGCGACTGTGTCCTTGGCAATATGCACCTTGTTGATGGCCTCGATTAGGTGCCTTCAGGGGTGTGACAGAAGCCAGATTAACGCAGGTTGAACAGAGAGCAAAGGGACCGGGTGCTTCCACACCCTGTTGACGGCAGCCTCCATCACAATGTCCATCAGCGGATGTGTGGGTAAACACAACGTGCTCCAGCCGCGCAACAGAATACTATTCGGCCACGAAAAGGAAAGAAGTTCAAATGTGCGTGACAGCATGAATATGTCTTGAAAGCATCATGTTGAAGAGGCCAGACACAGGGGCCACGAGTTGCGTGACTCCACGTACGTGAAGCGTCTCGAATCGACAAGTTCACAGACAGAGCAAGTAACCTAGAGATTACCAGGGGCTGGAGGAGGGAAGACTGAAGCATCATGACCTCACCATTGCAGAATTCGTTCGGGAGGATGAAAAAGTTCCGGGAAAAGGCAGTGGTGATTGTTACGTATTTGGATGTACTTAAATGCCACCGAGTGGTAACTTAAACGTGATGAAAGTGGCCAATCTCATGTCACGCATATTTTACCACAATAAAAATCGATGTTGAAGAAGTAAATGAGAGGTGACAACATGGAGGTGGTGAGGGTAGGCCAGGAACTTTGCGAAGTTATGCCAGGAAAGGAAGCAGAGACACAGAGCAGAAACTTCGAGGAGGCTGGAACTTATTTGGAAACAGAATGTGCACGCACAGGGGGAAATGAGTCATTCTGGGAGGAGGAGGGACAGGGAAAGCGGAAGGTCCCTCGGAAGTCTGCACACAGGGCATCCTTAAATTCTGTGCTCTGGCATCTGTGTGCCTGCCTTCTGTCCTGCTGGGAACCTCCCTAGCTTCTCCCTCCCCGGATCAGTGGGACATCTCTCCAGCCAGCTGTGATGAGCCTGCATTTGCCATCGGGGCTCTTGTTTTTGCTGTCGGGCCACCGATTCCAAGCTCGAAACTGCTAAGGACAAGGATTTCATTTTCTGTCCTCCCAGTGTGCCGGCAGAGAGGCGCCTCTGGTCCATTAGGAAGGGACTTCCAGCCCCCTGACCCCACGCCGCCCTTGTTTGAACACCTTCTTCCTCCCAGTGGCCACATGGTCAGGTCCCCTGTCCCCCACCCTCCACAGACCCCCTCCTGGGCTCGGATCCTTTGGACTTCCAGAAACGACTCCTTTTACAGTGCCAGCTTCAGAATCCTCGCTCAGGACCCCACTCAGCTGGGTCCACTCTCCCCCTCCCGGCACCCCACCCCTCCCCCACCGGCAGTCGGCTCTGCTCTGAGCCAGGGTTCTCAGGCTGGGCGCTGTGGACATTTGGGACTGGGTCACTGTTTGTTTGGGGGCGTTTAGCAGCCTCCCTGGCCTCTACCCCCCTGACGCCAGTGGCACTCACCCCAGTTGTGCCAACCGAGCGCGTCTCCAGACCGTTGGCCTCTGGCCTCCAGGAACCGTCATCCAGACTGGAGACCTTGATCTCCACCTTCTGCCTGCCCCTTCCTCGGCCAGAGGAGGTGACCCCGGCTTTCAGCCCCTGCAGCCTGGCATTCATTTCCCAGGCTCCCTTACTCTTTCTAACTGCTCTCTAATTGCCTCATTTGCATAAACCTGCTCTCCTCCTGGGCTGCTGAGTAGCTCCCTAGCCAGGCCTGATGGAGTGGCGTGGGTTTCCTTTCCCCCAAGCCCGGAAGCATGGCACGTAGGTCCCCTTCCCTCCTGGCCGTTCGCACAAGAGGGCCTGCCAGCGGGTGGTTGACTGGATCCGGGGGCCTCTGCACCCCGAAAGGTCCCAGCTGACACCAGTCCTTGCCTCGTGCTATCCTGGGCAAGAGCCGGCCGGTGGCTCTCAGCCCTGGATGCACCTTTTGGTCACTTTCAAGGAGCCCAGCCTCGGTGTGGGGGTGAGGCCCAGGCATGGGTGTTGATTATACTCCCCACACAACGAGAAGCCCAGCTCCATAGTGGGCAAGGATCCCCTGGGGGACTTTTCTAGAATCAGGTTCCTGTCCCCCCCCCCCCAACCCCGAGATTCTGCTTCTGGAAGTCGATGGTGGGGCCAGGAATCTTTAACCAACAGCACGTAAGTGGATCCTGATGTAGGCAGCTGGGGAAACAACGTTCGGGGCACAGTGCTGGGGGCTCTGTGCCCTTCGCTATTGTGTGTCTCAGCTCCCCAGATCCTCGGCACGCTTCCTGGGGTGTGGGCCGAATCAGGGGCCCTGCGCGTCTCCGTGGGCTGGGTCCGAGATGTGCGTCAAGTGAAACCCTTACGAGGAAGGATTAGGAGACAGCAGGTGGGTGCCTTATCCAGGGCATGGCGCTGGGGGCCACACTCCAGGCTGCTCCCTTCCCTCTCCTGCCCCAAGAACCCTCGGGGCCACCGGTGATCCGGCCCTGAATTGCTCTGAAGAGGAGGAGGACAGGGTGTGCTGGGCCAGGAGGCCAGGGAGCTGGGGGCTGTGTCTGACTCCTCCCTGCCTTATACTTAAGGAAACCGAGTCCAAGAGAGATTAAGGTCATACAGCTAGTAAGCGGTAGAGGGGAAATTCAAACCCAGGGCCCACGTTCTTCGCTTATGTGCCACGTGGACTCCCGATACAGATGCCTGAAAACAGCAGACAGCTGTTCGTAATGTCGGTTTTCCTTTATCGGTGGACCTGATCCGCAGGATGGTGGCTGCGACCTGTGGTCATTAGCTGCGGGCCTCCCTCAAGCTCTTTCTCTCCTTCTCCCCGCCTCCCCACTCAGGGAATCTGCAGCCAAGCCGCCGTCCGCCCCAGGGCAGCTGGTGAGGGTGGCAGGGTCGTTGACCCTTGGTGGGTGCTAAGATCTCTCTCGTTTGTTTCATCCACGCTGTGTGCAGCGATGCAGGCCAGGGGCTGCTACCGCCCTCTCAGGCCCCTGCTTCCCTGCAGTGCCCCCCCCCCCCCCATCTTCCCCAAAGGCCCCCCCCCCCAGCAGAATGGATAGCCTGATTGTCAAATTCTTAAGACAAAGGAAGCAGAACAAAGGCAGGTGGCAGTAATAAGTGGCAGGAGGCTGCTCTTTGGGGACTGGGGGAGAGCTGGGTGAGGACCGTCTATGGCGACAGAGAAGGTGATTTCCAGGGTCTCCGTGGGGACACCAGGCAGCTGCTCCCAAGTCCGAGCCGTGTTCCCGCCCGGTCCTTTCCTGGGTGGGGATTGAGGTGGGAGTCAGTCAGGGTGGTCTCGGCTGATGCAGGGTCACAGGCAGGGGAGAAGGCACATGATTCGGCCCCAGGCCTGCCCCCCCCCCCCCCCCCAAGCTTCAGCGAAGGATCCAGAAAGCTAAAAGTCTCTTCTCTCTCTCTCTCTCTCCCTCTGTCTCTGTCTCCTCCCCCTCCCTCTCGCCACTGCTCCTCCTCTTAATTGTTTTGTGTTGGAAAACCCTTCCGGCATCTTGACCCTCCCTGCCTCCAAAAGGCAGTAACCACACTGGCCTCAGAGCCCCCCCAGGCCGTCCGCTCTGCCCCGCTCCTTCATTGCCAGGCAGGCAAAGTGACATTTTTCTCCTGGAAGGGAGGGTGAGCCTGCCACTTTAGATTCTCAGCAGGTACCACCGTCTCCACGTTCTGGGCCTGAACTGCCTCGGACAAGCCGCGTTCGTCAGAGCAAAGGTAAGCCTGAGTTCCGGGAACAGGACTCGGGTGGGCACTCCGAGCCGTCTCCCGGCTTCGCGGGTGGGTCACCTTCGCGGTAGCGCCTGACAGGCCACTTCCCGGCGCTTCGATGGGCCCTTGCTTGTGTGCATTACCTCCCCTCCCCACACACAGGTTAGGTAGCCCAGGGTCAACGACTGAGGCCTAGAACGCTGATGGGAAGGGGCTCCGCCCTCTGCCCCCCGTGGATCAGCATCTCTTACCCTGGGGTTTCTCAGCCACGACCTCGCTGACATCCGGGGCTGGATCGCGCTCTGTACTGCGGGGGGCTGGCCGGTGCCCTGCGGGATGGTGGGATGTCGAGCAGCGTCCCGGGCCTCCAGCCACCGGATGCCGGTAGTCCCTCTTACCTCCAGCTTGTGACAACTCAGAATGTCTCCAGACCCTTGCAGATGTCCCCTGGGGGGAGGCAGAGCCGCCCCAGGTTTACAGGCTGGAGGTGTGGGACCCCTCTCCCGGGAGAGCCGCAGGGAGATGAGCTCTTCTTCCAAATTAACATAGAAAAAGTCCTCAGTGGGCCTTGTTCTCGGTTCACTCTGACACCACTGTAGTAGGAAATAGCTGAGGGAGAGGGCCGTATCTCCCCGACTAGGAGAAGACCCTCCCAACTTTCCGAAGACCCCAAGGAATGTTCCAGAAGGTTGGGGGAGCAGCGGTCAGCAGTTCCCGCACTCCTGGGCTCCCTGATGGAGCTGAGACCAGCTCCTGTCCTCGCTCTCCTCAGCATCTGAGCATGGCTTCCTCCTCGGACTCCTGCATCAAGGCGGGATTCCACCCACCAGCTCTGTGACCCTGAGCCAGTTTTATGGCTTCTCTGGGTGTGTTTCCTCCTCTACAAAATAAAGCTAATAATACTTAGAGAGTTCCGAGATCAAAGAAAACGTGTGTAAAGCCCTTGGCACAGTGCTCAATGTCGGGCAGCTAATGTATTTTGTCTAACCAACTAGGAGCAAATCCTTCACCTTCTGGAATCTTCCTTCACCCTCACCTGGGCCATAGGAAAATAGCCGACCTTCCCAAGGAGGCAGAGCCCGGGGAAATCGCAAGCCAAGAGCCAGGAGTTTCGGCAGGGACCGCCCTGAGGGGAAGAACGAAGACCTTTTCGTGCTTTTGTGAGTAATTAAAAACAGTGTTTGGTCTCCATGGTGCAAGCCGGGAAAGAGCTGTCACAAAATTAGCTTCAAAGGTGGCGGCGTTCCCCAGATGTTTGCTCCTGACTCTTGCTTCGGAGTATCTGACTCCCCACCAAAGAGCTGCTGTGGCTGCGGGCAAGGCCGGGCCCACTCTCTCCTTGAAAGGGATCAAATCCTCTCTCGGAAATGTGATTTTCATTGTGATAGTTCTTACTCCTGTTGAAATTCATTTGAGGCTGTGAGTCCGCTCAACCCGCTTCACTCTCTTAATCCTGTGACGATTAAAGTGATGGAAGAAATCATGCTTCTGACTACGGGTAGAGGAGCTGGGGATTTGAATTTGGACAGGCGTTGGATCGTGCAACCGAGGGTCCTGGAAATGATGTGTTAAGGACTCCAGCTCTCCTTTAAAGTTCTCTTATGGGCCCACATTTCCAGATACTGCTGGGAATCTTTTAAAAAAGCATAGTTCTGTCTTCAAGGGGCATACAATCTACAGCTTTTAAGCAATGGATGTGGCCCAGCTCTCTAGCTGCATAGAGAGCAAGGAAAGAGAGAATCTTCCAGAGAGGCAGGTTGGATGGAAGAAGCTTTGTTCCTACGCATTTTACTTAAAAAAAATTTTTTTTAATGTTTATTTATTTTTTGAGAGAGAGAGACAGAGCATGAGCAGGGGAGGGGCAGAGACAGAAGGAGACACAGAATCGGAAGCAGGCTCCAGGCTCTGAGCTGTCAGCACAGAACCCGACGTGGGGCTCGGACCCACAACCCGTGAGATCATGACCTGAGCCAAAGTCGGGGACGGTTAACCGACTGAGCCACCCAGGCGCCCCTGTTCCTACGCATTTTAAAGCCAGCAGAGTCTTGCTTGAAATGTCCTTCCCCACACCCATCCACACCCTTATTTGCAAGAACCATTCTACTTTATTCTTCAAAACCCCAGGACGTGCCACCTCTTCCGGGAAGCCCTCCAGGAATACCCCCAAAGCACGAGTGGTTCTCCCTGCTCTGTACTGCACTTACTTATCAGCACTGCTTAAGTCTGTCTCCTTTTTCATTTCGGAGCTCCTCAAAGACAGGGATTTTTTTTTTTTTTTCTTGCTTGTATCTCTGACCTTTATCTGGCGATTGATTTTGGCTATAGAACCACCGAGAGATGGGGACCTGGCCTTGTGGCTTCCGGAGGTCCCTGTGTCCTCTTGGAGTTTCAGAACTGCCCTTTGTCCACAAGATGAATCCTTTGGCCATTTAGTGAGGAAAGTGAACGGATCATTTCCTGACCTTAATATGCAAACTGAGATTTTTCTCAGTGGTTAATGATCAAAGGGCTGCCCGGCCTCCCTAGGCACAGGACCGGGAGGGCTCTGTAGCTCCCAGGCTTCATAAATGGCTTTAAACGTTGAGATAGCCCAGGCCTTCATAATTAAATTTTACCCATTAATCTAAACGGGATCTCTCTGAAGCACTTCCTCTGAGCCCTGCAGGGCTAATGCAGCGAAGCCTCGGTCAAGGCGCAGCCTCTTGGAGAATGGAAATTGAATGGCCGTCGCCACTTGCAGGTGGGACCCTGAAAGTGGCCGTGTGCTAAGATGCCCTGCTGACCTTGAGGGGCGTTGTGTCGTGTCAGTGGGCTGTCCCCCCTCGAGGCCTTCACTGGACCAGCCCCCATATTGCCAGGACCACCTGCAGCTCTGCCAGGAGACTAAGTTGACCGCCATGATGGTTCAGGCTGGCTTGACCGCTCACCACACCCTGGCATCAGAAGGAGCAGGAGAGGCTCCATGAGTTCTGTCACTCCGCACCGGTTGGCAGGCGTTGATTACGTTGAGCCTGTTGAGGAGAGCGGTGTAGGGTACTCACTGTGATTAAATCAACTCTGCCTCTGCTTATATTGTTGAAGTCCATAATTCTCGAACTTTCCTTGGTTCCACCCTCATCCGACAACTCCTTCCTGGCAACTTAGGAGAGGGAAAGCCTCAGTCCCCAGGATGGGAGATACTGAAATGGCCTTTGGATTGTTCTTTAAGGAGACCTGGTGGGGTTATGTCTTCCTTAAGAAGCTCTTGCTTTGTGAGCCGTGTTTGGAACAGGGTAGAAAAGAACTATTATTTGTTGAGCACGAAGCCAGACCCTCTCAGACTTCCACGTGGGAATGAGCCCCCTGGCGTCTTGTTAGAGGCAGACCCTGAATCAGTAGGGCTGGGGCAGGGCGAGGGCCTCCATTTGCAGTGAGTTCCCTGGTCCAGTGCTGTACCTAAGAAGCAAAGGCTATGAACGTAACCTCCTTCCCCCTAGCAGCCTTATGTGGAGGACACGGAGAGTAGTGCTTCATACGCACCTGCCATGTGCCAGGCAGGGAGATCGAATGCGCCAGGGGCTGACTTGGAATTTTCAGTGGGCAAGCCGGGACCAAATGGTCATTCCACAGAAGAAAATTTAATGCTCTTGCCTTTTACCGAATGGGCAAACTGAAGACAACAGAGATCAAGGGGACGGAAGACCAAGGGAGGAAAGAGGATAATGGCTTGAGAAAGTCACAAGAGCCTTTCAGTAGTTCTGGGTTAGGAGGATGTCATTCTGGGTTATTCTTCCCACTTTTTGGAAATGGAGCAGTATGGTGGCCTCCCCTCCTGGACACAATGCTATGGAGTCCACCGGCTTTGAGGCTGGTGGTAGTGAGGCACACACTCTTGCCCTCGTGGGGAACTTTGGACCTCACCCTTTAACCCAAAACTCAGTACACGTAAGAATCGCTTCGGGGAGCTGGTTCACACCCGGATGCCCAGAATCTGCAGTGGGGCTGGACATCTGGATGTCAAGCAAAGCAGCCTGATTGTGATGCCCAGGTGACCCTGATGTAGGTGACACAGGTATCTCTTCTGGGGAACACTTGCCCCACACATTCAGATGAAGAGAGACGAGTATCTCATGCAGCCACGTGGACCAGAGAGACCTTAGAAACCCTGATCATCAGAAAGCAGAGCCTTTACTGAGTTTTTAATTATAAATGGCCTCACGCACTGAGATATGCTCTCTGTCCTCCAAAACACTTGGACATCAACTCACGTTCTGAGACAAAATGGAACAAAACGATTACAACCATTTGGGTAAAGAGGAAGTCAGTTTTCTTAACCATCATACCGTGGGGCAGACTAGATGCCTGGTCTGTGAAATCTCATTTATTCTTCCATCAACCCAAATAGCTAGACATTATTATTATGTCCATTTAGAGCTGAGAAAATGCACCCAGCAAGGTTAATGAATCTGTTCAAAGTTGCACGTGTATGTTGCTGCAGAGACCGAAATCCATGTAGCCCATGTTCTTTGCTGATACAGTATCACTGTGCAGACTCACTGGAAACACTTTGACCCATCTGTCCAGGCTGGTTAAACGTAGCCCCAGCAGGGGTGCCCAGGGAGGGCAGTGAGAGGCCACAGTGCTCCTGCACAGACGCATTCCTCCATCCACTCCCCCAAATATGGCTACTCGATCCCGTGTAGCGCATTGGCACAGTGACGACGTACCCAATCCTCCCCGGGCCTCCCCGGGCCTCCTGTTGCCTGTGTCTGCTGTGAACTCCCACATGGAACCCAGAACTTGCCCAAACACTGTGCTTAAGACGCCTGACCAAACTTCAGCCCTCCTTCCACCTGGGATGGGCTATGTCCCCTCTGCTCCCATCCTGAGCTTCTGGCCAAGAAGAAACAATCCTGCCAAGCCTTGTTCCTCCCTTCTCACTTCCCTGGAGCCACCTCTGTCCCCTGTCGGTAAAGCTGTCAGTCATCTCTGTTAGTTGCAGTTGGGCGCATTTACAGTGGCGAAGTCGCCTGAATGAAGTCTGTCCTGCCTCTTTCAACAAGAGGCTGTGCTCTTTTCCTCTCTGGCCGGCTTCCTTTTGAACACAGAGATGAGGTCAGAGAAGGCTCTGGAAAGTGGATGTGGGTGTTGGACACCAGGCTAAGGAGTTTGGACCTCATCCTATGGGCAGTTAGGGAATAATTTTGCTTGTGAAGCCAGGCGGAACAAGTTAACATTCTCTTACTTGAGGGTTCTGAATATTAACAAGAGCCAGCAGGTCCCCTGAGTCTCCTCCGCGAGCGTTTCACACCCCGGTTTCCGACAATTCTTCAGATGACACGGTTCTGAGCCCCTCCCTGCGCTGGCTCTCCTCTCTCGATGCCCTCAGACTGGTGAAAGCCTCGTCTTCTTAAAATATTCTTCCCGAACGGTTCTTCTGTGTGGCGATGAATGTTAAAGCCCTGATAAGCTTGACCTTTATAAGGAAGGCAGTCTGCATCAGAAAACACACGTATTGACTCAAATGTGAAAACTGGGACGACATAGAAGCGGTTGAAGAATTAATTGACCTGTAATGGCTTTTGGGTATGTCTGCCCAATATCCCTCCCCTGCAACCTGGTCATGAACCCAGCTTCTGGGCCACGGGGCTCGAGCAACCTAGTCCAGACTCCTTCCCCACGACGAGGCCAGGCTGAGCCATGAGAGGCTGTTCCTGGGATTTTTCCATACTGAGACTGCTAACAGACGCCCTCTTTCCTCTTGGGTCTCTGCGAAAATGAGGTAATCTTAAAGCTGCCTGTGGCCATATTCCCCAGCAAGTAAGTAAAGCTTATGGGCAAGCCAAGAAAAAGAAGTCAAGAGGCAAGTGGGATCCCAGATAGAGGGACGGGTAAGAGTCTGGACTTGCAACATAAGAGTTCTTTTTAACCTGAGCTACATCTGGCTGTTCTGATTCCCAGTGATTTGGGGCAGAGGGGGTGATGAGGGCGTGGTAACAAAGTGGATTATGTCACCCTCCTTTAGACCAGGAAAAGATGGTCACCCGGAATTCTGCATGGGGCAGGAAGGACATGGGAGTTTTCTGCTGTTGGTTAATAGCCACTGTTGTCCCGGGATGGGCTGGCTTTTTCCTTCATTGAGATGGACCAGTTTATCAGTGTCAAAGGCCAGGGGATGCTAAAAAAAAAAAAAAAAACTCAAGGTGGTAGACACAAGAATGTACCCTCCCAAGGGAGCTAAGAGGTCTGCATGAATTAAGACACACTCTACATAATCATGAGTTGCATCTGTGTCCCTCGCCCCTGACTGTACATGAGTCACTAGGAAGCTTGAAAAGAAAAAAACAGGCAGATTTCATTGGTTTGGGGGTGGGACCCAAACACCGAATATTTTAAAAGCTCCCCAGGTGATTCTCTAATATAGTCAAGGTCAAGATTAGGCCAGCAGTTCTGAGACTTCAGCAAATATCAGGTTCACCTGGAGAGCTTGTTAAAACAAACTTTGGGGCTCCATCCCTGAGTGTCTGATTCGCCAGGTTCGAGGAAGGGCCCAAGGATTTGCCTTTCTAATGAGTTCCAGGGTGAACTCTTGTTCTGAGAACGAGTGGTTTTAACTCTGATTGATACATTAAGCCTTAGCGAAGAAAATACACAGGCGTCTTTATTTCTTTAAATATTTAGTTGACTAACACATTGCATCGACATGCAATAATTTATAATTCTGGATGATCTCTTTTCATGATTATTTTAACCAAGTGCTATAGTTTCTACTTTTTAAGGAAGGATAATCAGCAGGTGCATGGGACTAATTTGCATGTCAGCCCTTCTTACGGGGAGCCCGGCTCCTTGGCCCACTGAGCCTAAGTGATTTGGGATGGAGGGGGAAACCCACTTTCTTGAGGGGTAGCCTGCCTGTACTGTAGATAAAACGCCGGACAGAAAACATTTCCGGGCCTTGAGCTTCCGAATCAATCCCTAGGGCTTAAACCACGAACCTTCCTAACAACAAACATTGTGCTCAGCTTCGCAGAGCATCCATGCTCCCTAAGTGACAAGAACACCCCATTGTGAGTCCTGGTGGGTGGCAGGTGACCAACATTTCCGTTCTCCACCCTGGGAGTGGGGCCAGCACACACACCTGGGGTCTAGCACGTCAAGGCTCCCAGCCAGAACTTGAGTATTGAGGGAGACATCCAGGGTGGTGGGAGAGGTGAGTAAAATCTTCGCAGCACAAAGGCTTAAAGACTCGTGGGGCTGGGGCGGTAAGTGGTGACTCTTTGGCCGCAGTGCCCTGGCCATCGTGTTCTGCCTGCTCTCCTTTCACTCCTGTTTGTGTTTCCAGCCCATGTCTCCACCTTTCTTATCACCTCTATGAGCCTCCCACTTTCTTTCTTTTTTTCTTTTTTTTAATGTTTATTTATTAGAGAGAGAGTGCAAGTGGGGGAGGAGCAGAGAGAGAGAGAGAGAGACAGAATCGAAGCGGGCTCCAGGCTCTGAGCTGTCAGCACAGAGCCCGATGCGGGGCTTGAACCCACGAACTGTGAGATCATGATCAAGAGTCCGAAATCAAGAGTTGGACACTTAACTGACTGAGCCACCCAGGCACCCCGAGCCTCCCGCTTTCTTTCCAAAGCAATCTCTTTCTGCAGAAATTGGGGTTGTCTTCTGTGGCTTGCGGCTGAGAACCCATCCATTTTGAGCACCAAAAAGGTTCCTAGTGGGTGAATACCATGATATCGGCATCAGAGTTTTCAGACTGGCCATGGCCTGGGGAGAACAGAGGCACTGGTCAAGGACCACCCCAGGGACATTGTGATTTGCTGTTGCAGAGGAAAGTCTGAGGTGGGGAAGTTTAAGAGGCTAATGGAAGTAATTTGGACAAGAACAAGGGACCCGTGTTGGCCATACAGGGCCTACAGAGGGCCTACAGAGGTAGCACAGTAGAAAGTTTATAGAAGATGGTACCTAAGAAGCTTCTGGGTGGCCGGGCCTTCCCCACAGTGACGATTGCGCCAGATGAAACATTCTATTGTTGGAGTAGCAGCAGCAGCAGCAGCGATGTTTTAATTAAATCATTCCTGCCTTTTCTCTTTCTCCCTAGGCTGGTGAGAGGATTAACTTTTCTCCCTGTTTTTAATGTTGGTTAAATATCGACAGGGCCTCGCAGGAGAGCTACGAGCAAAACGCCACCACCATATTTCATACAGTCTGAGACACCTCCGATTGTAAGGTGCGTCATTATTTTATGGACCAAGAAAGGAAAAAAGGAAAAAAAAAAAAAAAACACTGGCAAATAACTTGTTACGTCAGTTGTAAAATGTGTCCAATTCCAGGAATATTAAAATACGAAGAGGCTGTGCCTTAGCATCAACAAAATATGATAATAATAATAATAAAATAGTAATCTCAGCTCTTATTTATGAAGCACGATGCCAAGCTCCTGCCAAGCCTTCATTTCTTCACTGACCCCCTCAGGAGCTCCATGTGGCAGGTGCCATTATGATCCAGAAGATGCGAGGCTTAAACATTTGAGCAAATTGGTCCCCCAGCTAGTGAGGAATGGGTGTTGAATCTTGGACTCTCTGGCTTCTTAGGGGTGAACTGAAGGAAAAGTCGGAGCCCAGAAAGAAAGAATCGTGTCTCATTTTATATTGCTGGAAACATAGATGCTCAATAAATAATTAAAGGGGCTGGCTGGTCCAAACAGGTGAAAAGACATTCAATTGATACTGATAGTGAAGCAAGCCTGATTCACCTCTCCCATTCACCCTTTCTGGAAATCTAAGCACAATAATGCATGAGCACACTCCTGTTCTGAAAAATTAAAGCATTGAGGTGAAGGCTAACGTTTACCTTACCTGAAAGACCGCTTACCTTAACCGCAGTCCCTACCTCTACCCAGAGGTCAACAATATGGCCATTTTTTGGGGCGCCTGGGTGGCGCAGTCGGTTAAGCGTCCGACTTCAGCCAGGTCACGATCTCGCGGTCCGTGAGTTCGAGCCCCGCGTCAGGCTCTGGGCTGATGGCTCGGAGCCTGGAGCCTGTTTCCGATTCTGTGTCTCCCTCTCTCTCTGCCCCTCCCCTGTTCATGCTCTGTCTCTCTCTGTCCCAAAAATAAATAGAAAACGTTGAAAAAAAAATTAAAAAAAAAAACAATATGGCCATTTTGGTTGTATCCTTCTGGATGTTTCTATGCCTTTATACACCTACATGGAAATGTGTTTATTTGCACAGGTATGGAAAGCACATGGTATCATATGATGGGGTCGCCCCGTTCACTTTTTAAAGATTAACTGTATCGAGATACAATTTACAGAAAACAAAATGATCAGTTTTGCCCAATACGTACCACCATAAAGACACAGAAGCGCACAGTGTCTTCATGCCTAGTCACAGTCAACCCCACCCTCACCCCCAGCCCTAGGCAACCTCTCACCTGCTTTCTGTCACAGTGGGTAGTTCTGCCTTTTCTGGGATTTCATATAAAGGGAGTCATACAGCACGTACTGTTTGGGGTCTCTCCCTCGGCATAGTGCCTCGTGGTTCGTGTATTTATTGCACGTACCAACTATTTTGTTGCCGAGCAGAGTTCCATTATATAAATATGCCCCAATGTATTTACTCCTTCTATTGGTGGACCCTTGGGTTGTTTCTGGTTTGGGGCTCTTTATGGATAAAACTTATGAACATTAGCACACGGGTCTTTGTATGGATGTACGTTTTCTCTTCTCTGGGGGTAAACAGATGTGTAGAAGTAGAATTGCTGGGTCCTGTGTGAAGTGTATGTTTAGGTTTAAAAGAAACTGCCAGATTGTCTCCCAAAATTGTTGGACCATTTTACTGTCTGGCCAGCAATGCAGGAGAGTTCCAGTTGCTCCTCATCCTCACCAACAGTTTGCAAGGTCAGTCTTTTTAATTTTAGTTGTGCTAATAGGTATGTATGGATGGTGGTATCTCATTGTGGTTTGTATTTTATTTTATTTTATTTTATTTTATTTTATTTTATTTTATTTTGCATTTGAGAGAGAGAGAGAGAGAGCATGAGTGGGGCAGAGGGGCAAAGGGAGAGAGAGAGAGAGAGAGAGAGAGAGAGAATCTGAAGCAGGCTCCACGCTCCGTGCAGAGCCTGACGCGGGGCTCGATCACATGACCCTGGGATCGTGACCTGAGCCGAAATCAAGAGTTGAAATTTCAACCAACTGAGCCACCCGGGTGCCCCTCATTGTGGTTTTGGTGTCCATTTCCCTGATGACCAATAATATTCAGCATCTTTTCATGTGATGCTTTTGGGGGAGGGGAGGTCTGTTTAAATCTTTCCCCTTTTTTCTTTTGAATTGTCTTATTATTGAGTCATAAGAGTTCTTTCTCTATTCTGACTACAAGTCTTTTGCCAGATATATGTGTTGTAATTATTTTCTCCCAGTCTATTGCTTACCTTTTCATTTTCTTAGTGTTGTCTTCAAACAGAATTTTAAAACTTTTGTGAAGTGTAATGTATCAAAACTTTTTATGCCTTTTGTGTCCTAATCTTTTCCTACCCTAAGACTACCATAGTTCTGTCTATGTTTTATTCTGGAAGTTTTATAGTTTTACATTTTGCATTCAGGTCTGTGACCCATTTTGAGTTACACCGGAGATAAAAAGATGACAAGATTCTGTCTTTGTATTCAAGGAATTCATGGTTTAATGTGGGAGACACATAAGCCAACCAACAATTATTCTGTGGTGTGGAGAGTGCTAGAGAGTGGTGTATGTGCGCATATTATCATCTTCTTTAATCACACACATGTAAGTGATTGCACATAAAAAGTTAATACTACAAGGTGTGATCTCATCTTGGTGCCAATTAAGTGGTGTATGGTGTGAGGTAGGGATCCAGGTTTGCTTATTTGCTACGGAGCTGCCACAATTTACTTTGCAACTTGACCTACCTGATTTCTAAAACTGCCATCAGGCAGGGCTCCAGCACCCTCCGTCTTGACAAACTGGGTGACCAGTTTTCAGTCCTCACTGCTGGGTCTCTGTGACATTCCACCCTGTGCACCACTACTTTCCTGGACATCTCTGTCTTCACTTCCAGGGCTCCATATTCCTCTGTCTTTCCTCCCACCTTCCTCCATGGCTGGCACGTATGCCCCACCAGAGTGCAACCCTGTGCCTGCCTCTACTCCACCCTCTCTCTCTGCCCCTCTCATTCCCTCCTCAGGTGTCTCCTTGGATCTCACGGTCTTACATACCATCCATATTCCAAGGACACCCACGTTATTCTCTTGCCAACCTGTACGTTGTTCCCAAACTCCCAGCACTGTCTACCCAAATCTGCCTCCAGCAGGCATCTCAAAGTCAGCATGTCCAAAGAAGAACCCCTGACTCCCCCCCTTCTCATATTTGCTGCTCCTTGACCTCCTGCACCTGAGTAAATGGGACATATCTCCTGGTTATTCAGGTCCCTTTGGGCTGGGCACCCTGGCTGCCGAACGTTAGGTGAGTTAACTCTGGGTATGTGCAAATCCAACGAAAGGGGGTGGGGTCTCCATGACTTTGCCCCCTCCCATTCTTCATCCAGGTACAACAGTTATGATGTCCTGTGTGGGGAGAAGAAAGAGGCTTCCAGACCTCAAGCTTTCATTGTAGTTCAGGGGTATCTTGAACCCCCTAGATATGGGCCAGCACATTCATTCTGCTGGTCTGCGTTCCCCATGGCACAGGCAACCTGGATGCTCTTGGATGGGGTTGGAGAGGAGTCAGTATTCCAAGTATAGACTCTCCAGTTCAATGCAGAAAAGAAAGCCACCTTTTCTCTCTCCCTTCTCAGCTCCTATCCCCTCCACTGCCTTTTGAATCCCTACCCATCCATCAGAGGCAGCCTCTGTAGTGAACCCACAATTGACCACTGTGTGCGGCGGTGAGCTTGCCCACCTCAGAACGCTTCTAGCCTTTCCCATCTGCACCGCTCAGTTGGCACTGGGCAGATCGCACCTTGTAGAATTAGCTTTTTATGTGCAATCACTTAAATTTATGTGATTAAATTAAAGGAGGTGATGTACGTGTGCACCTCTCTCCAGCGCTTTCCACACGCTATCCTAATTGTCAGTTGGCTTGTGCGTCTTCCTGTGCTGAGCTGGGAGCTCCTTGCACACAGATGCCCTCTGCCATCCCTGTGTCTGGTTCCCCGCACCCAGTAGGTGCTCAACATTTGAATGCATGGGCGTCTGAAAGCATTCTGCGGACTGCAAAACGCCAAACACCCTTGGAGCATGGTGCTGACGCGTCGATGGTGCTGTTTACAGGTCCTCTCCCCAGCGAGGACCGTGTTTTCTTCCTCCACAAACTCATCACGCAGCTGCGTTCCCATGTGCCTGGTGGGCAGTGCCCCTGCTTCCTGCCTACGAGTTTTAAGGAGACTTAAATCCACATGTAGCGGGTGAATCTCTTAGAGTGTGTAGCCGGAAGTCTAAGCCGGATTCCGAACACGAGTATCTTGCCCGGCTCTGCCACTTACCAGCTGGGTAGCCTGGGCAGGTCCCCCAGGTGCTGGAAGACTGTTTTCCTCATTTGCAACCTGAAAGGCTGGGTAGCTTGATCCCGAGTTGCCCCGGACCAGCTCCCCCCTCAATGCAGGAGCTGTGTTGCCAGCGGGGGACCAGGGAGCACTTGGGCGTCAGAGAGATGTTCTCAGACACGACCACCTCATCCACAAGACGCCTGGGAAGAGGGAGGGCAGGACCGGGGGATCAGTCGTCAACAACAGCATGGCTGTGACAGGGATGAAGCTCTGAGCAGAACCAATCTGCCTTTAAAATTCCAGGCCAGCGGCGTGTGCCTTGGATAAAGTTCAGGTAATTGTGTTTCAGCCTGCCTCCTCCCCCTCTCCCGCCTCTCCCCTGCGTGCGCTGACAGAGTTATAATAATTGGGTGCCGCTGCTTAAACTCATCAGCTCCAGCTTCCTGAAAGGAACATTGCAATTAGCAGTCCTCACCCTGTAATAAAGCCTTTAATATCCACTTTCATGGTTCATATTACAGCCATTCAGGCCTGTCCCCCTGCACACAGCCTGTCAGGCGGTAGGGCTGGGTGCCCACGAGGGAGCTGCCCCGCTGAATGGCTCGGCAAACAATTGCTCCAAAAGCCCAGCGATGGGGCCAGGCAGCTGGGGAATGGCCCCGGGAACTGCAGAGGGATATTTGTGCCCTCCGGGAGTCTGGGAGGCCGATGAGGGTGGGGGTGGGGGGGGGGGGGCGGGAGGATGATCAGCCTTCCACCAGCCCTGGGAGCTTCTCAGGGATGAACTTGTCCCACGGCCATGTGTCATTCCACTGCTGGAGATTTTAAAAGAGAAACAAAAAGGTGGAGGTGGTATCGGGCCCGAATGGAAGATTCTGGATCCGGTGTCTGAACCTGTGCGCAGGGGCCGGGGCAAGTCATGGAAGTCAGTCGGGGAGAGGGGGAGGCTGTCTCCGAATGGTGGTCGCAGGGGTATGTATGTGCAGGGGCGGGAAACGGCCTCGGCTGGAGAAATGACCACTGTCCCCGGCAGTGGCCATCGCAGAAGGCACCCCACCTACTCCGGGAAGAACATCCCTTCCACAGCGTGACAGGATCGTGCTCAGTCTCCCGCTTACCCAGGGGTTAATTTACATTTCACGAACATTAACTATGTGCCAAACACAAAGATAAGTAAAATATAAACAAAGCATCTGACTTTGGCTCGGGTCATGATCTCCTGGTTCATGGGTTCAAGCCCCACGTCGGGCTCTGTGCTGACAGCTCAGAGCCTAGAGCCTGTTTCAGATTCTGTCTCCCCCTCTCTCTGTCCCTCCCCTGCTTGCATTCTGCCGCTCTCAAAAATAAATAAGCATTAAAAAAAGTTAAAAAAAAAAAAAGAGGAAGAGTCTGTGTCCCCTTCTCTTGAGACTGGGCAGGCCCTTGTGACAGCCTCAAGGAGAAGGTAGCAGAAGCGATGCTGTGTGACTTCCAGGGCTAGGTTATGAAAGACCAGCGAAGCTTCTGCTGCCTTCTCCCTTGGGATGCTTGCTCCCTGGCCTGGCTGCCATGTTGGGAGGAAGCCCAGGCCACATGCAGAGGCCGACAGTCTCTTGCTAAGGTCCCAGCACCAACCCTCAGACGTGTGAGACAGCTCCCAAGGTGACCCCAGCCCCAGCCATCACCAGCCTGCAGCCGCGTGAGAGACCAGGACTGAGACCCAGCCATCTGAGTCCGGTCAAGCTCAGAACGGTGAGATGTAGTGATAAAATGTTTGCTGTTGTTTTCAGTGACTGAGCTGGGGGTGATTCATTACATAACAAAAATAACAGGAATAGTGCTTCTTAAGGTACGAGGGACGCTAACCAGATGGTGGATGAATGATGTCCCAGGCAAAAGAAAGAGCCTTGCAAGGCACAGAAGCCGGAGCTGAATGGTCACGACTGGAGACCCACAGGAGCTGGTGCCTGCTGGGGAGGGGGCTGGCAGGAAGGAGAGGCATGCAAGACGGGACCATACAGCGGTGGGACTTTTTCCCAGATGTCACAGGGAGTTATTGGGGTTTCAAGGAGGAGAAAGATGTAATCATCGGAGGCAGATGAGGCTTATTCGTTTGGCAAATATCTGTTGCCACCCACCCATGTGCCACCTCTGGGACAGCCCCGTAGGGAGAGTGAGCTGGTAGGAGATCCATTCAAGACAGGAAGGCAGAGGCAGTGAGGAGAGGAAAAAGAGCCCTGGGGATATTTAAAGTATAGGATCGGTTTTATGGCCAGGCAAACATGAGAGATAAAGGAGAAGAGGGATTCTGGAAAGCCCCTTGGGTTTCTGAGTTGCGGGAGCAGGGCGATGCCAGTACCTGGAACACAGAATAGGGGAAGACGGTTGAGGGAGGAAGATAAAGGGTTGCATTTGAGACACTGTGATTTTTAAGTAGATAAAGATATCCCACAGGCATCTGGATTTACAAATTCCAGGGTTCAGAAAGAAGGATTGGACTTTAAATACAGATAGGAGATTTGTCTGTACCATCCGGCCACAGGAGAGCCACGAGATGGGAAAAGAGGAGGGCCACAGGCAAAATCCTGGAGAGAGCCAGTGCCTGGGGTTGGAGAGAGGAAGAGGAGCAGGAGGGAGAGGCCAGGAGAAGCAGCAGGAGAGGTGGGGCGGCTGGGGGGGCCGCCAGAAGCCCGGGATGGAGAGTGTGCAGGAGGCAGGGTCAGGGATGCCCCTCCGTGCACATGGCCACACGGAGGCTTCTGGATTCCACTGTGTGTGTGATGGTGGGAGGGGCGGGGAGCCGGGGGGAGGAGAGAAGACAGGCATTCCTCTCCTGGGCCGGAGTCCTTTGGGGATCCACCTGTTGGGGCGGGCATTCTTGTCCACGGAGGGAAAGACCTGGCTGCGATGACAAGGCACGCCTCTGGTCTAAAGCAACTGGTGGGGGGGATGTGGGGCCGCCGGGACATCGGCGACCAGCTCTCCCAGCTGCCCAGCCCCGGCACCATTTTACAGGCCAGAATATTGAGATCCACAGAGGCAAAGTGCCTTCTGGTCTTTGGTCCAAAAGGGCCCTGGGTCCCAGACTCCCGGGGCCAGTGTTTTCATCCAGCTTCCCCACAAAGGTCCCGAGAGGCCTGGCAAGGCTGAAATTTCTCCCCACCTGGCTATTCTCGGTCTTGGGGTCATTGCTGTAGGGCCGGCACCTGTCCCCCACTCATCCATCCTTCTTCTCCGGCGTGGGTTGGCCTCTCCTGCTCCAGCTTCTGCGGTGGCCCCCTCCTCCCCGCCTCGTTGGGCCACCAGCAGCCCTGTGTGTGCAGTCGGTACCCTTGAACTGTCACCAGCTCACAGACGTACCTACCAGAAGGGGTACCTCAGGCCGGCGGGCGACAGAAGCAGGAGGATGGAGGAGGTTGGCTCGGCTTGGGGAGGCAGGAGAGAGAGCACATCAGGTACGTAGAGCTGCAGTGCTCTCCCGGGACGCCCCCTGCGCCCGCCCCCCCTCCCCTGCCAGTCCGCCCCCTACCTTCCTTCCCCAGCCCCACGGAACCAAAGCGCATTAAGGGAAGCCAGGCAGGTGCTTAGCGTCTCTAATGTGTTCCATTACAAATGCTCCACAATAAGGTAATTATGTGAGAAAATAATAAACGTGTCAGTCTTTCTGGAAATATTTTTACTTCTAGCGAGGGGGAAATAGCACTATTGTTTTTCAAGTGCATCTCTGCTCCTGTACATATTAATTAACTGCGTTCTGGCTCCACCAACTCACGGCATTTGTATTATTCATAAACGTCTTGGGGCTGCAGTAACTTATGTACTCCCCTCCTCGGCTTGGAATCATTTTTTAATTTCAAGTTCCTTTTTGACTAATCGCACTTGCGGTTTGTGCCTCCTGTACAGAGCACCATTCCCCCGGCTGTTTCCCCACACTCCCTCCCTGTTCTTCTCCCTCTGTTGAATCCTAGGGTCTCGGGCTGAGGAGATCCTTGCCGGGTGCAAAAAAGAGGCAGATTTGTGTCCCAGGTTGTCTCCGGGTTGGGGGCAGCGTCTGGGAAATTCTGGTAAACTGCATTTACTCTCCCCTGGCGCTGGTCTCGCACCTTCCTCCTCCTTTCCGTCCTCCCCCTCTCCCTTCTAACGCCTCACCCCCTTCCAGGGAAGTTTGCAGAAATATTCCACACCTCTCATTAGTTCTTTAACTTGTACTTCCCCCTTGCACTCCCCCCCCCAAAATGAATAGATTTTATGAGTTGAGCAGTTTCAGAGTTACAGAAAAATTGAGGGAAAAGCACAGAGATTTTTCCCTACCCCGCCTCACCCCACCCCTCTCTCCCCTATGATGAGCACCTGGCCTTAGTGCAACACGTTAGTTGCAGCTGATGAGCCAAAGGACATAACTATCCCTTAAAGTCCATAGTTTTCACTGAGGCTCTTTCTTGGAGCTGTGCATTCTATGGTTTTGGACACATGCCTAATGTCATGCATCTACCATTACAGCGTCATATAGAATAGCTGTGCTGCCCTAAAGAGTCCCCTGTGCTGTACCTGCTCCTGAACCCCTGGGGACCATGGGTTCCCCTCGTACTTCCTCCATAGTTTTGCCTTTTCCAGAAGTCATATGGTAGGAATCCTACGGTCTGCAGCCTTTTGAGTCTTCGTTCTTGAGTTGGTTCTGGGTACAGTCTGTCCCCTTCCCAGGCTGTGGACTCCTGAGGGGGCAGGAACCAGACCATCTTCATAGCATCTCCCTGGCTCTCCCCAGAAATATGTAGGCACATGGTGGGATGTTGTGGACGGACGTGCAACCACCCTGAGCTGGATGGTTGGGCCAGATGGCCTTCAAGATCTGACGTCCTAAAGATCAGCCAGGCGTCCGGAGACGGCTGCACCCCCTAGATGCTCATCAAGTCCACTTGGAACAGGGAGTACAGAGTCCAAGAGAGTGGTCACAGCTCAGGATGGCTTCCGAGCGTTCTTCTGATTTTGATTAGTCTCAGGGATAGGCAGCGGTGTTGAATATGTTGTGACATAGTTAATTTATAGGGAAGTTGGTGGGTTGGTGATTGTAGCTGAGTTTTCTTGATCTAATAAGGACACGTGGATCTTTGGCTCTATGTTAACACACCCCTGCTGCCCCACCCTCTCTCTTCCTCTCCCTGAATATTGCCTGTTGACGATACCCTTGGAAGGTGTAGTTTTTCTTTTCTTTTCCTTTTTTCTTTCTTTTCTCTTCTCTTCTCTTCCCCTTCCCCCTCCTTCCTTCCTCCTTTCTCTTTCTTTCTTTCTTTCTTTCTTTCTTTCTTTCTTTCTCTTTCTTTCCTAGAGAGAGAGAGTATGCACTGATTCAGGGGAGAGAGGCAGAGAGAGAGAGAGAGAGAGAGAGAGAGAGAGAATCTTAGGCAGTCTCCATGCTCAGTGCATAGCCCTTTGTGGGGCTCAACCCCATGACGTTAGTATCATGACCTGAACCAAAATCAAGGGTCAGATGCTCAACCAACTGAGCCACCCAGGGGCCCCAGAGAAGGGGTAGTATTTTTGGTCAAGCCAGATGTCTCCTCCCTGATCCCATCAGGCAAGAAGAAAATTGCTCTGGAAGAAGATATTCCCCCACATTTTGTTTTTAGCTAAGACTCTAGAGAACCTAAGGGTCCAGAAGAAGCATGGATATCTATCTGGGTCCATTCTTTTCCCGCCATGATGACAAATCCTTCAGAGTTTAAACATCTCTGGAGCCCAGGTGTGATGGTATTCTTATCTGTTCATTTCAGGACCTCTTTGTCGAGAAATGCTTCCTTGATACAGATTGAAATCTGTCTATATCAGACAAAAAAACTAAAGTATCCATTTGCTGCTCTGCTTGCTTTGGGGTAGAAACAAGGCTGAGTTGTTGACAGGTGCTGAGAGGGCTGTAATCCAGGAATTCAACCAAATGGGTGGAGCTAAGATAGCCAGATAGTGCAAATGCAGAGACATCAGCTAAGACAAGTCTCCATGCAACAGGTCCCGAGTCCTCTGTCTGGGCTCAGACAGTCCTGGAAAGCAGGGTTGGCAAGCTCTGGCCACAGGCACACACGGCTCTGTCTTTCCCCTGATCAACCCTCGGCCCCTCCTGAGTCAACAATGTTGGCTGCAAAGGTACTGGTTCGAAGCCTGGAAGGGGAATCTGCCTCGACGGACTTAAGATAGTTATTCAAAATACATGGTGCTTTCTGGGCTTTGGAAGTCTTTACATTCTGGGCAACTTCTCCAAGCCTCCCGCTCTCCCACTACCATTTTTGTTTTCACATAGGGAATAAAGTTCTGGACAATGGCTGAGCCTTTGGGTCACATGTATCTTGATCAGTGTCGTGAGTCCCCGCGTCCAAGGACATGTGGTGGGCAAATAAGGTCCTTCTGCCTGTGGGCACACATTGGCACTACCCTTCGTCTCGGGTTGGAGTGTCTGGATGCGGTTCCCTCCCACCCACAGAGACCGGAGTATGAGTGGCAAGAATCCACCAGGGACAACTTCTGGCTGAGCAGCCGCTGCAGCTGGGAGGGAAGAGGGCCACCCCCAGGCCCGGTGTGTATAGTGCCAGCTGCCTTCCCGCATCAGGGCCCCAGCTGGTGCCCGCCTCTCTGGGCCCCTGGCCAGTCCCAGCCTGGAGCCCTCCAGCTCCGCCTGGCTGGCTCCTATGCGGCCATTTCTGGGAGGAGGTGGGCGATTGGGACGAGCGCCCCCATAGCCATCCCCAGGGCCCCCACATCACCCCGTTCACTGACAAGGGGAGGCGTGAAGTGTCCTTGCCTCATTGGCTCCCAGTTATGACCCAAGGGCTCCTCCTCACTCAGTCTGGGTGCCAAGGTTAGAACATCATTTGATCTGCTGCTCATTCACCTCTGCACAGCTGCCTGCCAAGCCTCCCACGTGGGAGGAGAGCCTCTGCGAGCAGGGGCAGGTGCACAGGGACCACGGAGCGGAGTCAGGAGTCGCCCTGTGGTAGGCAGGGCCACTGGGGGATCTGGGGGTTTGCCATTGTGCTGCAGAGGACAGCCCCTCAGCTGCCAAGCCACAGATCCCAGGACTCGGGTCAGACTCAGCTGCTTGCAGCTTTTGTGGATTTCAGGCCTTGTGGATTCCTCCAGCCTCCAGGCTTCTTGGAAAGTGGGCATCACCGGCCAGCCTCGTAAGAATGCTATGAAGATAACAGGAAATCCTGTTTGTAAAGTCTCTAGCCGAGATCTTGGACAATAGCAGCCGCTCAGATAGTGTCCATGCCTTTCGGCTCCCTCCTTCTGAGGCTGAATGAGCACGTTTTGTCTTATCGGCCTGTTCTGTCCTTCCCTCCTTCCTGCCTTTCCCTTTCCTGGCCCTGAGTCACCCTCTTATTGTACAGTGTTTGCCTTTCTAGTGCATTTCACTGAGCAGAAGAGCTTTGCAGCTCTGTTGTCCTATCCGGTAAATGTTTATCGGATGGTCACTCAGCAGCAGGCCCCGTACTGGGCACGGAGATCACACCCATGAGAAGGCTACGCGTGCTTTCCCGCCCACGTAGAAATCACAGTCTGGTGAGGAGGGCTGGTGTTAAACCAGTCATTTCAAGAAAGAACAAGAGTTAGCATCACGCATCATGAGACTGTAAGTCTGGTCGGTGCGATCGGGAAAGTCTTCCCTGAGGAGGCGGATGTAAGAGAAGTCCCAAGCTGCAGGCGCCCCCTCTACCCCGCACCTGTTGTCCTTCAGCCACAGGCACCTGTTTTATCACCTCTGTCACATCCACCACCTCTGCTTGTTGACTTAGGTATTCATACTCACTTCCTCTTCCAAAGGATTCCTGGCACTTACACGTAACTCCATGAAGTAGAAAAATAAAACATTGAGACCGAGGAAAACAGAGAAACCTAAGGTCGGGGGCAGAGGGACCCTACGTCACGAAAATGGAACCACAGATTTAATTCTGCCCATCTGAGCAGTTGATGCAAAAAGACAGATCAGTTACAAAATGCTCGTTGTCCTTCATACCACCATTTTCAAGAAAATAAAGCTTTAATGGGACAGATCTTCATATGGTGGGTGTTGAGTAAGAGGCACGGCCAGCTCTATCATTTCTAGAACAAACTCAGTAGCAGAGGTTGTGTGGATATTTTTTTTAATGTTTAGTTAGTTTTGAGAGAGAGAGAGACGGACAGACAAAGCGTGAGCAGGGGAGGAGCGGGGGGTGGTGGGGGAGACACAGAACCCGAAGCAGGCTCCAGGCTCTGAGCTGTCAGCACGGAGCCCAACGCGGGGCTCGAACCCACAGACCGCAAGATCGTGACCTGAGCCTATCAACCGACTGAGTCATCCAGGCGCCCCTGTGTGGGTGGTTTTTAAATGGTCTCCGAATGTAGGGCAAGGGGCCATTCGGAGGCCAGACAAGCCAACACCTGGAAATAATCTGATCTCATCCAGGGCTAGAGAGTTCTCCATCCACTGACAGCAGAATCCCCTGTAATGCAGCTGAGGGGCCTCTCCCCTGAGGATTCTGGCCAGAAGGTAGCGGTGGGATTGCAGGAGCTGTAAACTTCAGAATCTCCCCAGCAGTGTCTGATTCACAGCCAACGTTGATGAACACTGATTGCTACCAGGGATTCTCAAACTGTTCCTTGAAGCCCCAGAATTCTGCGAGAACCCCTGGGGTCTTTTCAGTGACCTCTGGGATCCCCACCCTGGCTCTTAGAAGACCCAGCACTTGGGACCAGGACAAACCATATGTGCCTGGACCCATTGCCTGGTCCAGGACTCCCCAAGGAAGGAGATGCACAAGGAAGAAAGACAATGGCTGGGGAGGAGGAAGCAAAGTGATGATGTTCTTTGTTAATGTCCTTCAGTCCCAGTGCAGAGGAATGGAGTAGACCAGATGACCCAGGAGGAACCTCTCTTTTTCTTAAGCTGATTAATTAGACCACAGGTCCATCAGGGTGGAGCCGACGCTGCCTTTTTTTTTTTCCTCTGGGGCTGGAAAGTCAGCTCTTCCCACTGTCGAGGGAGGAGAGGTGGGGTCTACACACACTCAGTAGCATCAGGGACCAGAGGGGACACAGCAAGAGGGAGAGTATGAGCCTGACATCCATGCTGTGGGGTGCTCTGGGAGAGGAGGAGCAAAGAGGCAGGAAAGTCCCGGTGCTCCTATTTGCACCACAGAGAAGGGATGTCAGGTGAATCATGCCTAGAATCACATTCTTTAAATATAAGGACTTGAGAATCCCAAGGAGGCTCAGCGTAGAACCTGACATGGGGCTTGATCTCACAAAGTGTGAGATCATGACCTGAGCTGAGATCAAGAGTTGGGTACTTAATTGACTGAGCCACCTAGGCATCTCTCTCTCTCTCTCTCTCTCTTCTCTCTGCCCCTCCTCAACTTGTGGGTGCATGCAATAGATAGATAAATAGGTAGATAGATAGATAGATAGATAGACAGATAGATAAAATGACTTGACCCAGGAGAGGAAGATGATCGCAGAGGGGTTTTAAATTCCTTATCATGGGGACAACAGCCACCTCGACAGGGCAGGTCTGCTTTCACTGGCCTTATATCCGAGGTTGCTCGAGAGTTCCTTAATATTCATTTGAAAAGTGGTTTCCAGGGTTAACACAGTAACTAAAACACAAAACAAAAACAAAACCCCCAAAACGCTGAAGCCAGTGATCGAGACAATGAACTGTACATTGTTCAAAATGAGTCTTCGCGAATATTGTTTTCCCCAGCCCAACTTTTGTTAAAAGTTGATCAGCAGACAGTTTGGGCATCTGTATTCTAATAGGGCAGGACTCTGGTGTGTGGATTTTCTCTGTGGCCGAATAAGGGTGATTCAGATGCTTTTTACAGTCAACCATAAAACAAAACAAGACCCTGTACTAATGTTTTGAAACAATCAATCAACTAGATGTGAGGCCTGGTTTTTATGATGTTGAAGTGTGTTGGTCAAATGAATACGGTGAAGTCCTAACCCTGGTACCTTATGAATATGATCTTATTGGAAATAGGGTCTTGGCAGATACAATTAACTTACAATCAGGTCATCTTGGATTAGTGTGGGATGTAATCCAATGGCTAGTATTCTTGTAAGAAGGACATTTGGACACAGACTCAGAGAGAGGAGGCCATGTGAAGATGGGGGCAGAGAGTGGAGTGATGTGGCCTCAGGCAAGGAGCACCTGGGGCCACCAGAAGCTGGAAGAGGCAAGGGAAGTTTCACCCCTAGGAGCTTCAGAGGGAGCACTTACCTGCTGTCACTTTTATCTTGGACTTCTGGCCTCCAGAAGTGTGAGATAATATATTTCTGTTGTTTTAAGCCATCTAATTTATGGCACTCTGCTATGGCAGCACTCAGACACTAACTACTACAGTCTCCTTTAGTGAAAAGTAAAGCCTTCGGTCAAAAATGTCACCTGAATGGACAATATCCCACAGAAATATCTACAGAGGCAGGTACTCCCTAGGCAAGGTCAGGAGTTTTCCTAAGAAGCCCTAAGTGCTCTAGTCACTGGGGCTACTCATAACTATTTAGACTCTCGCTCCTTCCAGGAACTCAGTGGGATTGTATATCCCACCCATGTGGTCTTGTCACGTGACTTGTGTTGGTCAGTGAAATGTAACGATGTTTGTCATTTTAGAGTATGTGCCTTGTCATGTTCTCTTTTCCCTCTGCATAGTGGATGTTCCGGCAGCCTGGGTCCTGGATTGGGGCAGTAACTATGAGGGGCTGTGGCCCAGCTTGTCTCCATGTGTGTATAAACTGAGGGAGACATAAACCCTGGTGGTTTGAAGTGGTTGAGGTTTCCAGGATTGTTGGCTATAGCAGCATAACTTATCCTGTCCTGGCTCGATAATCTGACTCCACCCTGGCAGGTGAACATTCAAGATCCCAAGGTTTAACATGATGATATGGGTATGCCTGTTTTCCAAAGCAGGCGTTATCAGGTGCCCACTATGGTCTTAGATAAATCTCCAATGAAGATCGTGGTGCATCTGATTTCAAGGGTGGAGCTGCTTATAAATCCCACAGGCAGTTATAACACACATCCTACGTAACAAAAGGAATTAACTTGTAATACGGAACTGGTGGGATATAAACCCAATGTGTTGGGCAGGTAGTGGGCACATCTGTCCAAAACAAGCTGCTTTGTTTTGGAGTAGTTATTCCTAAGTCAGCCAGGCTGAGAGCAGTTCATTAACAGAAGCTACGATTGGTTGCCCCCCACTTCTGCCCTGTGACAATAAGGTGATACCATAAGAAAAAGGAAGCTACTGACCTTTTTTTAAAATTTTCGATAACAAGAAGGGCATGCCCCCAGCTAATCCAGAAGGAGTTTCAAATCATGAAGTGTCCTTCCAGAAGGAAGAGACCAGAGCACAATCTTGTTTCACATTACTCAGAACTATCACCAGATCTGCTGGGTGTCTGACACATAGAGTATTACCAAGCCACCTCCATTAATCTCATGACTGTTGGCCAATAACCAACTCCTTCCACGAAGTCAGAAGTCATGGCAGGTCAATAAGGCTGCAAACAATCTCAGGTGTTTCTTATCAGATCTCTCCTCAAGATAAAAAATGGTGTCAAAGTGATGAAGAGTAGAGACACCTGTCGATTTCCCGTCCACCTCTCTGGGACAATTACTGGATTGAGAAACCTAGATTTATAGTGTATCCAGCAACCTATTAAATCTGCAGTTTTAGGGAGAACAGGAAATAGACTCTTTTTTAAATGGTAGAGGCAGAGTTCTTATATTCACTCACACACTGGCAATAATGAAGATAAGCAGGTTGGCACAAAGTCCCTTGCCAAATTCAATCTAAGGTAACAAAGTTCCCTAATCTGCCCTGTTATGTCTTCATTACAGCTCCAACTGGAAACACATTTAAATTAGATAATTTGGGGTTTCCTTGCAAAGGGACTATTTTCCAAGGTAAAGACAGAGTGAATGGGAGCCAGTAACTCAGGGCTGGAAGCCGTGGAGACATTTCCACCCAAAGTTGAGAGCACTAGGGGAAGGAACAGTCCATAAGCCAGAAGGGAAATCTTGTGAAAGAGGATGTCCCAAGAGGAGCAATGTCCTTTTGCGATGGGACCCAACCACCCTGAGGTGACCCTGCAGGGTGGCGGCCAGAGGAATGAAGACCTGATCTCACTCTCCTCCCTCCCTTTGATCTGTGGCCAGGGCTCCTTTGGTTAAACCCAGCTGGAAGCCACAGAGCTTGGGAGCCCATGGGTGTGGGGTCAACCAACCAGGGCCAGAACAGGATGCAGAAGGTAGGGGGTGGATTTGGAGCACAAACAGAAGACCTCATATGCTGTTCCTGTTAACTTGTCCATTGTGGCTCCCTCCTCACATCCCCTTTCCATTCTACAGAGTGGTGTGTGTGTGTGTGTGTGTGTGTGTGTGTGTGTTTATGACGCGCGCATGTACATTCATATATATACACATGTGTGTATGTGTGTGTGGCTTTGTTTTGGCAAACCTGACTCTGGAATGGCAAGATCCATACAATATCCAGATGTGGAATTGATAACAATGGATTTACTTAGTCATTGATCCACTGATAGTAAATGAGGGCAGAGGCCACATCTTGAGGCACCCCAAACAGTATGTTGAATGATCCCCAAGCATCAGAATTTCACACCGTGTCAAAAAACCCTCACTTTGTTGAGGGCTTTTCAAGGTCCTCATCAATCAGGTCTAACGATTGGTACTCAGTAGATCTTTCTTGGTCAGACTTGGGTATACACTGCAGGATGGAGAGGGGCCATGGACTATCTCAGCCAGGAAAAATTTGGGGAGGTGTTCCTCTGCCTCCAGGTCAGTACCATAAGACATCACAAGCTCCCAAAGATCAGATCTAAGCTTCCAGAAACCCAGGCAATGTTGGTATTCACCCAGCGCTTCTTGCTAAAATCCTGGGCAATTAGTTCCTTTTTAGAAGCTCTGCTGAAGCTTAAAGAAGCCACTGCCTCCCACCCCCAGAGGGCAGACCCTTTTCAGGAGCCACCAACATTTGGACAGGAGCTGGAGTCTCTGTACTCCTCCCTGGCTGGGTTCACCATTCAGGGTTTGTCTCAGGGTTATAGTGGTGGCCCATGTGTGCTCCTCAGTGAGCCAAGCTTGGAAGTGAATAGTGTGGCTCAGTCCGGGGGATTTTCATCAACATATATATGGGGAAAACAGAGGAAATAAGGTGGAGAGGGCAGGCTGATGGCTGGGAGGGAGAGAAAGAGGGAGGAAGACAGAATGCAAGCACGTATGGGTGAAAAAGAGAGAGAGAAATCTCACAGATTTTAAATATAGGAGTATAAATATTTGAAAATCTGGGGTGCTGTACATGTGTGGAAAATGCAGATTGGGTTTCCGAAGTCAGATACCAGGAAGCGAAAACGTTCATTCTCTTGAAATGTTGTGAAGGGAAGACTGTGTCTATTAAAGAATCACATACATGCACACGTGCACACTCAGTTATATAAGCATAAAAACAATGACGCATAGACACAGAAACATGCACATCGACACCAAAACATGTAGACACAGAAATACATTCAAATATGTACAAGTATCTGCCTTTTGCTCAAAGGCACACATCCACCCATTCATTTGCAAATATTTATTGAATGCCTCCCATGCGCCAGGGACAACGCTGGCTTGTGAGGATATGGTGGTGAACAGGACCGTGTGTCTTCTCGTAACGGAGCCCATAGCCTACTGACGCAGAGGACACATCCCCCTCCCCTCCCCACACACAGAACGGGAGCAAGGGGTCTGCCATGGAGGTGTGCTGGGCATTCCAGGCTGCACTATGCTCACATGTACCCTCGGGTGTCTGAAAGAAGGGGAAGGGTTTGCACATCCGTCCCTGTGTCACAATACCATGGTACCCTCAATCCCTGATCCATGGAGATAATGAATAAATGAGCTAAAGAATGAACAAATGAATAATTGAGTGAGTGAATGAATATCCTGACAACTAGCAGCAGGTAGACAGGGCCTTGGGCTGCCCGGAACTCCAAATTCCTTTCCTTTTTTTGGAGAAGAGTCTCACTCAGCTTCAAAAGGATCAACTAAGGAAGGTGATGGGTGTTTCTGCTCAGCCAAGCTACCTGTCAGCCTTTGAACCTTGAGGGCTGTGATAGGCGGTGGAGCGAGGGGCCAGTCCGACTGCAGTTTGAAAGCCAGACTCTCTGATGAGCTTTGCAAACCCGAGGCCCCTCAGTCTGCACCCCCCAAAGGGATGCAGCTTATTTCTTCTTCTGACCTGGAGTGACCCCCACCCTCCCTCCCCACCATGATCTGGGGTTCCAAACTCTTCGCAAAGCCTGGTGGGATTTCTCCAGCTTTAGAGGTAAAAGATGTAGGTCTGTTACCAGTTGGCTCCTGGTAGAATTCATTTAATAAACTCCTTACTGTCCCTCATTACTCTGAAAAGCGGAGCCCTGATTATTGTCAGCAAGAATGGAGCCCAGGGATGGAGGAGTGTGCTCTATTGAGACCGTATTCCCATCCTGCTCACTGTGTGTGTGTGTGTGTGTGTGTGTGTGTGTGTGTGTGTGCGTGTGTGCGTGTGTGTGTATCTGCACGGGCAGGAGTATTTAAAATAGGGTCAGGCTGTAGCAGATGCTGTGGGTGCCCACCCATATCCTCACACTCAATCATTTCATGTCCTCTGCTCAGCCTCCTACTGCCATTATCTGCATTTCTTTGCCTGAGGGCTTTTTCCAGAACTGCAGAAGGCTCATTGCCCACATGAACATAGCACACCAGAAGAGATGAGGAATTCAGACCCTCTGCGAGCAGCCCTTAACCAAGGACTTCTGGGAGTTGGTGTTTAAACACCCTGTGACCATGTCCCCCTAGGTGGGATAACTCTGACGTGGGTGTTTTCCAGTGTCTCCTAGAGTTTACCGGTGAGAGTAAGAGCCAGCCTTCCATGGGGTAGCTGGTTTGACAGCACAGCATTGGTGGTCACCTTCCCTTCCTTGTACCCCTTTCCCCACGCCCTCCCCACCCACCCCCAGTGGTGTTTGTACTTCCTAACTAAACTCCAAGCGTTTGAATTCTTCAGGGGAACCCAAATCAACACGTATGCATACCAAACTCCTTGCAAAGTCGGGCTGACCCTAGATCAATGTTGCCAAGCCTTTCTTGGGCAAGGTCAACTTCCATAAGGAGCCAGCCCTCACTGGAAGGACTAATCTTCTCAAAGGAGATAAATTGCCCCTAAGAGGAGATAGGAGGACTATTCTCTGCTCATGAAATCTGAGGCTCAAGCCCAGGCCGCAAGAAGTTTTCGGGGGTCCCCATCCCTTTTACTGTCAACCCAGACCCAAAACCTACTTCCTGGAACCAGCAATAATGGAGTAACAAAGCCTCCTGGGGCTCCTGGTGGTTCTCTCAGTGTTCTTCTTAGCGGTCTCTGGGCAGAAGGAGGAAAGAATAACCAACCCCAGGGAATGCCAGAGAGAAGGCACAGGTTTTTTTGGGGGGTGGAGGGCACAGCTCTCAACTTCTCAATAACCAAAGAGACAACCAATTTACAAATGTGTATAAACATACTCCAATATTTCATACAGATGGAAGAAAGGACTTGGCTTCTTTAGAGACACGCTTTGCTAGAAGGCAGCTGGTTAGGGCTGGTGGGGGGAGGAGAAGGGGATTAGAGGATTACTAAAGTACACGGGGTGTCTTTTGAAGGTGATGAAGGAGTTCTGAAATTAACTGCGGTGAAGGTAGCCCACACCTGAGAATATACTAAAACCAGTGTATATGGCTGAATTGTATGCTGTGTGAATTATATCTCCATAAAGCTGTTAAAAAAAAAAAAAACAACACAGAAGTTGGGTGTCGAAGGAAAAGATTCCCTTTGAGGCTGGACAGACATGGCTCCAGATTCCAACTCTGCTACTTACTAGGTCCGCGTACAAGGCATTTAACCTCCTTGACGCATCAGCTTCTCCAAGTGAAAATACTTCATGTTTAGTGTTTTTTGAGTAGATTTAAGATACTTTATAAAGCACTTTAAAAGTTCCTGGCATATACATAGTAGTTAGGGTTTTTTTAATATATAATTTTAACAATAATAATTAACAGTTGAAGACGGTACAGAACCAGCTACTGGAAATCATCACTGCATATTAAATGCTCGTTCTTTAGGAGAGAAGGGAATTAGTAATGAGAGGAAGCAGACCTCAAAGAGAAAGTAGGAGCACGCAGACCGTTAGTGTCAACACCAGAGGAAGGATCACTTGTCTCCAATTTGGAAAATAAGTAGGTAAAAGGGGCTTCTGATAAGAGCTGGATGAGTGGGTTTGGGGTACCAGCAGGGCCCTAGTTTGCTTATCAAAGCCTGGAGGCTGTTTTGGTAGGATCAAGTGAAATGTTCTGGAGAGAAAAGAGGATATAGCTTAGCAGAGCTTAAAATCGAATGGAATTTGGAGCCAGCAGAATACAATATTGTGCCCAAGTTTTGCACTTAACTCCTGATGCAGATTGAATTTGTTTATTTGTCTTCCAGAGAAAGGAAGGGGAGCTAATTTGTGTAATTGTTTCGTATCTAGAGGAAAAGCAATCATTGATCCAGAGTATGGGTTTCGTTTTGCTTTAATATCACCTCCCGCTTATCTATCCCCTAAGTGTATGGATGTCAAAGGGAAACAGGTTTTGATGAAGGTGCTAAATCCGCCACAAGTTGACAAGTTAGCCTGGCCTGTCTCATGGGTCGGAGACAAAAGACAGTTTATCACAGGGCTAGTGGGAGCCAGTGCATTCTGGTTTTTGCAACAACTCTCTAAGCTACAGTTGCCATAAGGCACTGCAAAGAGGGCCAGCTCATACCTGTGCACGCGAGAAGGGTGTGTTACAAGACGGGAACCCTGAGCTTAGGGACCTGAATCTTTTATAATGGACAGTAAGCATGCCTACCCTTCATCCCCGAGGAGGACATTACATCTTCCAAAGCTGTTCACCGTGCAAACATCTTTATAAAGATCAGAGCAAAGGCAGTCGGCATCTTGGCTCACAAGATATACAGCAATGTGAGAGACCCGTGGAAAATCGTCTCCCCACACATAACAGCGGTGTGATCTCGAGTCTCAGTTTCTTCATCTGTAAAACGGGGATGATACGTATCTGGCACGTAGTGGGAGAGAAAAAATGAAATACCAGTATAGTCTTTCAAGCTCAGTTCCTGCCACGCTACAGACACTCAAGAAATGTTAGTTACTTTCTCCTGCTGCCTCCCCCTTCAGCTAAAGGACAGTTTAGTGAAGACTTTATTCTGTGCAAATTCCACGACATTGTACCAACTCTCATTAGAATCCATTAAGACAATACCCATATGAGGGGTGCCTGAGTGACTCAGGTGGTTAAGCCTCCGACTCCAGCTCAGGTCATGATCTCGTGGCTCATGAGTTTGAGCCCTGCATCGTGCTCTGTGCTGACAGTTTGGAGCCTGGAGACCACTTAGGATTCTGTAGACACAGAATCCCTCTCTCTTTGTTCCTCCCCCGCTCCTACTCTCTCTCTCTCTCTCTCTCTCTCTCTCAGAAATAAATAAAGATTAAAACCATTTTAAAAAAGATAATATCCATATGAAAACTTGTCATCGTTATTTTGTTCCAAGATGGCAGCCTATCTAGCCAATAGAATCTGTCTTGATTCCATTAGCGAAGTAGCAAACTTGATCAATTTCAGCCCAAAGATTCACCATGAAACAACTCAAAAGTCCTAAATCCTCCAGTTCAGTGGGTCTCACACTCTGTTGCATGTTTAAGTCACCTGGAGGGCTTTAAAAAATGCCACTGCCTCCAATAGCAATGAAATCATACTCTCTGGGGGCAGGACTCAGGCACTGGCAGTGAAAAAAAAAAATTCTCCAGGTGTTCCAATATGCAGCCAGGGGTAGAGCCATTGCTCTGGCTCTCACTCAAGCAACCAGAAGAGTTTGCACGTGCTGCTTTGCAATTCTTAAGCTGTTTCACTGGAGTGTAATTGGTCTAACTCTGAAAAGGTCACCAGGCATTTGCCGGTATTTTGCTGAGCCCAGCAGGGAGCAGTGACCAGGGCAGGGGGAGTGGGCACACAGAAGAACCTGAAAGTGGGGGCTGGGGGAGGGTCCATTCCCAGAGGATAGGGGAGCACCCTATCTTGTGAACTTTAGAATTCCGCTGCATCCTGAGAATAGGGCTCTGTATGCCTTGGGCACTCAATAAATGCTTGCAAATGGTCTCCGTCTTCTCGGCTCCACCCGCCGAGCATCAAACATTCTGCACGCACACTTCAGCTGGAAGGTAGCTCTCGTCCTTGCCTTGCTCCCTGGCCGACTAGATTATAGGATTAACTCTTCACCCCCTGGCTGGGCCACGGGGAATTCTCTCTCCTCTCTTTCTTTAGGCATAAACAATCAATGATAAAGATTTTCCCACTTTCTTCTCCCACCTTTCTTTGGAGTTGTTTTTAGATGGTGACTTTTGGGTTTTGGCAGATCCTAAAAGAGAAACGAAGGCAAGGCCCAGCATCCGGGATGAGCCGGGGCTCCCCTGTGGTCTGCTCGGTGGTCGTGTGACAGTGCCTCTCTGATGCTCTATCCCGGTGGTAAGCAAAGGTGCGTGACAGGTGCACAGAGCCCCCAAAGTCCGAATTTTGCATTTGCTTTGAGCGAGTGTTCAGTCCCCCTCCCCACCCCGCTCATAAACATGTAAAATACTCAGGTAATCCAGACACCTGAAGGCCAAGTGAGCCTACCTTGTCTATATAATTCAGGCTGCCCAGTAAGTTACCTAAAACTCAGGTGAACATGGGCCTTTTGAACCCGGCCTCGGGAAAGCCTGCGGGAGGGAGCCCTTGTTTCCAGAAGGAGGCTGCATTTTCCTCTTGGTGCCTGGCTGGAACGAAAGGGACCAGAGCATTAGGCAGGCTGGGGGATCTCCCTCCCCAGGTACTGAAGCAGGAGCTGTGGTCCCCGGCGAGGAGGGCTCTGAAAGCCCCCTGGCACCAGGGGTTTCCTGCAAAACCAGGCTGCGGGGAGGGAGCCCTGGAGTCTGATGTTGCTGGCCATGGGCACACAGTTGACGAGGGCGAGCCTCCCTTTATGCCACACCGCCAGGAGGTGGGGGCAGGCTGCAGAAAATAGCCAGCTGGGGAAACTGAGTCCCTCCATGACTCATGAGGTTTTTAAACCATAGCTGCTTGGGCAGGGGTATGGGGCCTGAGCAGGAGTTTGGGGAAGGGGCCGTCTTTCTCTAGCTGAGCTCAAGAGATGTTAAAACGGGCAAGGTTCGGAATGGCTGCTGCCTTCCACCTGCCCCTCCTCTGTTTCCAGGCCCCTCTTCCATTATGTGGGGATGATGGCGCAGAAACTGGAGCTTTGTTCTTTCCCTCTTCCTGGGCACCTGCTGCTCCAGTCCTACCCACCTGGAGGCTCGCAGGCCTCCATAGTGACATCACAGGCCCGTCGCCGCGGAAACGGGCAATGAGCTCAGGCAGTAGGGGCTTGATGGCTTCAGGCAGGGAAGGAGGCTAGTGGAGACCAAGGAGTCAGGGTTTGGAGCTCCACTCAAGAGGGATTGGAATTGATGCGGGGGGCGGGCGGGGGGGGGGGTAAGACTAGAATGTGGCCACAAGCTTCCCAAAACAGGAGCAGCTTTCAGAAGGCACGGATGCCACCGAAAAGCTAAGTTGATGGTCCTTCCCTGCAGGAGCCGCCCCCTGCCTGGTGCCCCGCTGCAGAGCCTGATTGCTCATTCGGGAGCGGTTTCTACTTGTAATTTGTTGGCTCAAAGGTCGGAATGGACGTCTTAGGAAGACAGATTTCCTCTTGGCCATTCCTTAGGGACCGAGCTCTCAAAACCAGTTGTGCCAAATTTCAGCCCAATTTGGGCCTGAGGTTCCCTCGGGGGTGGGCGTGGCTCACAAAGAAAACAGACAAGTTGCAGGGCTGCTGGGCTGTGTGTCCAGAGGGTCAGGTGGGGAAAAAGAGGGACAGGGAGGCCGACGGAGCCCCGGGAGGCAAGGAGACAGGGCACTTTATAAATCACCAGCTCCCTTTTAAAAATGGAGTCTAACCTCCCTCAGCTTTGCTTTTGAATTTATTAGCAGCTTCATTTCCCCGGGTAATAATTCATTATCTCGTTCCCAGCCCGAGAAGCAGTGCCGGCCCAGAAGTGACATTCCCTTCCACACCTTTAAGTGATACTCTTTCAGCTGTGTTATCTTCAGATCACTCTGGGCCTCGACCCCAGGCCCCCGCTGCGTCCGCACAGGCCCCGGCCCACCTCCTTTGCTGGTGCTCTTTCCACCAGGGCGCTCTCTGGGGCCCAAGCCCCTCTCCATCGGGAAGCCAGCCGGCTGCCGGCAGCAGTGGTGAGATAGAGCCTTGCTGTTGGAACCGGAATTGAGATAACTGCTTTTGGGGGGGGGGGAAACGAGGGGAGGGTTGGAGGGGGCCACACGTGTCAGCTTAGCCGGAGGATCTGAAAAAGCTATTTCAATCGCGTCTCCGAGTGGGAAACTGGCAGATGCCCTTCTGTGGAATGAAAGTTTTGCTCTTCCTCTCCGTCTCCTCTGCCAAGGAAGAAAGCTCGACTAACAAGGGATGTGATGATGCTTTTTCATCAGGCAAAAGTCCTTTTTCCTCAAATCCCTTCTCTCCTCACGTCGCAGAAAAGACCCTCTCCTCACGGCCAATATGTCAGGCTGGAAACGAGGATGGGGCTGCGTGTTAGAACCACCTGATGTCCAAGGCCGGACCAGATAAACTTGAAGCCATGGGAGCAGGACCAGACAGCAGGATGGTGAAAGTGCTCAGCTGATCCCAGCCTGGGCTGGGTCTGAGCATCACTGCCCCACAGCCTTATTGCGTAAGCTCGGCCCGGGACCTCAACATCGCTGGGAATTTGTCAAAAATGCTGGACCCTAGGGGCGCCTGGGTGGCTCAGTCGGTGAAGCAACCGACTTCAGCTCAGGTCACGATCTCACGGGCCGTGAGTTCGAGCCCCGCGTCGGGCTCTGTGCTGACAGCTCGGAGCCTGGAGCCTGTTTCGGATTCTGTGTCTCCCTCTCTCTCTGCCCCTCCCCTGTTCATGCTCTGTCTCTCTCTGTCTCAAAAATAAACATTAAAAACTGCTGGACCCAAGCCCCACGCCTGGCCTGATGGAGCAGAATCTGCGTTTTCAGCAAATCCCCAGGGAACAGATGAGTATCTTGCCCCATGGGCATTGAAATCCCTTAGACTTAGAGCCTCGCCGTCCCTCCTCCTGCTCTATCAGCCCTGCTGTGCTGTGCTGGGGGGGAGGGGGCGGGGGACGGGTCACAAGTCCCAAGGGTAGGAGAGAAGACAGCCCTTTTCTCCAATGTCAACCGTCACACCATTGCACCTCCACCTGGCCGAGAAAGGGGGCTGGAGGAAAGCAGGAACCTCAGGCCCCTGCATGCAGAACATGTACAAATCAGCATCCGGGACCCCTGCCGGATCAGGGCTGGGGACAGTCTCGCAACCCTGCAGGGAAGATTGAGAATGGGTGGTAAGGTTGGGGTCTGCCAGTGTTCCATGCACCACCCCCCCCCCCCCACTCCCAGGCCTGGGTCCTGCAGCCTCTCAGGGCTGAGAGGCCGGCAAAGTGGCAGCCGGTGGGGGCCCACCGGGCAGGCATCTGCGTTCTGAAGGTCAAAATTGCAGCACAGTGTCAAGGCCCTAATGGCTGAGCATTTCCTTCACATCGGCGCACTCTCCTATTAGTGGATGATGCCTGTTTTCTGGGCGCTGGAAGGAAGGGCAGGCTTGGCCGAGAGTGTCTGCCTCGATCAGCTCAGCTGGGGGTCTCAGGACACGGGGCAGTGGGGGGGGGGCACTCCTGAGCTCCAGTGAGCTGCCAAGGCCTGAGATCTGGGTCCCTCCCGGGTCCCTCGAGAGCCAGCAGGGAAGATCTGTGACTGAGGGTCTGTCCTGCCTCTACTCTCCACGGGTGAGTCCCCACTGGACCTCTCAGTTGGGGGCCATTCCTACAGTCTCCACAGTAAACATCACACCCCCAAGACCATTATCCGCCTGTGAGCTACCCCTTCCCTGGCAGTAGCTTCCTCCCCTCTGGGTTCTTCCTGGTCCGGTTTCTATCCCCAAACGGACAAAGCAGGGCACTGAAACTGACACCCAGAGGTCAGAGTTCGAGACCTCGGTTCAGTCACTTACAAGTCACGTGACCTTGGGCAGGTCATGGGCCTTGTCTGAGCATCGGTGACTTCGTCTTCAAAAAATGGGAGGCGTGAAGCCAGCTTTGTTGAGCGGCAATGAAAACAGAACGAACAAAGGGAGCGCTCCTCACACCGTGGCGGGCACACCGTCGCTGCTCACATGCACATCCGCTTATCAATGTGAGCAGAGTCTGAGCCGTTAGCGTAGGCCGGGGGTCCTCGAGTGGGTCCCCTGACCATCGGTATCGCCAGGCCCTGCCCAGGACCCACAGACGCAGACATGCGGGATGGGGTCAGCAACCGGGGTTCAGCAAACACTGCTGATTCTGCTGCCGGCTCAAGCGTGAGGCCTCCGGTGTGACCGGAAAATGCTGCGGCTAATAAGCCATGAGTCACTGTGTGCTACCTTCAAAGTCATGTTGATTTGGAAGGGAAAGGATGCGTATTAGAATTCTCCAGAGAAATCGAATCAATAGGAGAGAGAGGTAGATGGAGGGGGGGATGGTGAAGAGACAGAAAGAGAGAGAGAGAGATGATGGATGGATAGATAGATAATTGACTGATAGATGATAGATAGACAGACAGATAGATATAGATAGATAGATGATAGATAGATAGATAGATAGATAGTACATGGAGATAAATAGACTTATTATAAGCAGTTGGTTCACATGATCGTGGAGGCTGATGATGGGACTTCCCATGATGTGCCGTCGGGAAGCTGGAGCCCAGCAAAGCCTAGACCAGAGAGCTGCTGGTGTGGATCCCAGTCCGAGTGGAAGCCCTTCAAGCCAGGAACGCTGAGGGCGGGAGAAGACTGATGTCCCGGCTCCGCAGTCAGGCGGAGATTGCATTCAACCTGCCTCTGCCTTTCTGGGCTACCCGGTCCCTCAACGGGTTAGGTGAGGCCCACCCACGCCGGGGAGGGCCATCTGCCCCACTGGGTCCCCCAATTCAAACGCGAATCTCGTCCCCAACCGCCTTTGCAGACACACCCAGAAATAAGGTCCCCCGGGCCAGTCAAGCTGACACATAAAATTAACCCCAAACCAATAGTAAGAATAGCTTGCACGTCCATGGCTTGTGCTATGCGTGAGGCTCTCTGAATCCTCACTACCACACCGAGTATTGGGCACTGACAGTATCCTCCCTGCATAGAGGAGGGACATGAAACTCACAGAGGCAAGTGGGTGGGCTCTGAACCCAAGCACTCTGGCTCCAGAGGCTTTGGCCCATGCTTCCTGGTGACACATAGAGGATGTTGGTGGGGGAGAGCCGAGGGAGGGGCCTGGGAGCAGGGGTGATGATGCTGGAGGAGGAGGGAGCAAGCTGTGTCCCGTAACAGCTGGATCAAGGACCGGTGTCCGGCTTTCAGTTCCCAGCCCAGAGCCTCTTTCCTCGCACTGACCGCTGCCTTATTCTGATGCCCCAGATGTGGAAGCCACACGTGGGCAGATGCGCTCAGGGCCTGCTTGGCAGTGCAGTGGCTTCCAGCCATCGCAGCAGGCAGGACCCTTGGAATCCGAGAGGTCAAGGGTCGGAGCGCGGAGTAGGCGAGTTGAGCACAGACGGAGGAGAGGGCAGACAAGGCGTCCTAGGGAAGCCAGTTTTGGGGAATTATCTAAGTGCCTAAGTTCTGTATTATACTCCCATGGCTTCTTGTACTTTGATCATAGCCTTTATCACAAGTGCAAATCAAAAGTATATTGTGTTGTGATTTGCTCGTACTCTATGCGGCCCGCTGGACCATAAGGTCCATGGGCACAAGGGCCGTTATCTGTCCTGACACGTGGAATCCCAAACGCGGCACGGTGCTTGGAGCACGGCAGACAGCCGTTGCTGGGTGAACGAGTGAGAGACCACAAGGATGCTTGCCCCCTTGCCCCGTAATTATTGACTTCCACATCTGTTGTCCTTCTAGGCCGAAACCCCCATGAGCAAACGGTCTCATTCAGCTCTGTGCACGTGGCCCCAGAACAATGTGCACACAGTGCCTGGAACAATGGCCGGCTTTCTCTGCACTTTTGGAGTCACACCCAGTCAGATTCTAAAGTCCAGTGGGTCCCGCCATTGATAATATCGTCATCCTTGCACAGGGAAGGAGAGAATGCTGAACCAGGAGTCTCTAAAACACTGGACTGGATTGTCTCAAGGTTCCTTTGTCCTGACGCATTTGCAGATTCCAACTCCCTGAGGGTAGGACCCAGCGTCTCGCTTCCCGAGTCCCGGGACTGAGCAGGGGACAGGGTTCAGGCCTCCTGAAGCAGCTTAACGCAGTGCGGGGGCCGAGGCTTCCAGGTAATAGCTGCTGTGAAATGGTTCTACTTAACCCTCTTTTTTTGCAAAACTAAGATTGTGAGTCAACCTTCAATTAACCTCTTCTCCCAGATTCCATGCGATGCAAAAGGTTTTATTCTAAAGGCAGGGAGGCTATTTTAAGATTACGTTTATTATTGTATTGATACAAACCAGAATAGGTCAGCTCTCTTCCTGCGGCCCAGAAGCACATCGTCATAGTGGCCAACTGGATGTAAAATGCCATGCTGCAGGGGAGATCTGTCCCTGGACGTGCTCGTCCCCAGCCTCCCCGGCCCCTCCCTTCCTCGTCCACCAGGAGGCATCAGTATTTTGCTTAGAGGTCCTGGTAAAACGATGAACCACCCCCCTTCTCTCTTCTCTTCCAGGGCTCCCGACATTTCCGATCTAACCCACAAACTGTCTTTGGTAGGCAAAACGGTGCGTTCGCACACAAAGGGACAGACAGCAAGGCCTAGGGAAGTCTATTTTGGGAAACTATTAAGCTCATATACCAACCTTATTTTTATCCCAAATTTATTTTTTCATGAGCTGATAGATCAGTTGGCTCTGTTCAGGGCACCTGCCAGGAAAAGGAAGTCGGCGGAGGATGCATAAGACCCAAGCGAGATGATATGGATGGCCCAGGGCAGGTCACAGTGATAAGGGCTTCTGCTCCTCGAAGACACGTCATGGAGATATTGATTTGCTTTGGTCTGTGCCCTCTTTATATTAATGAAGTAGCAACTTTGATATGCTCTGAAATGTTCTAGATATACATTCATCGACTGGGGACTGTGAGAGCCACCATTTCTCATTCAAGTGGTGAAGGTATTAATGGACGATGAGGAGAGTGAGGAGGGGAATTGATGGGGGGGGCGGATAAATAATTTATGATACATCCACGAAGGAATATTACACAGCCATTTAAAACCTATATATGCAAAGAATATTTAATGACCTGGAAAATGCTCACAATACAATATTCAGTAAGAAAAAATAGGACTTGGAATTGCATATTGAGCATAAGCCATATAATATATGTTGAGACAGGAAAGAAATATACGTCGTGTTTCCTTCTACACATGTCTGGATTGTCCACATTCCTGGCAATGTGCCTTTATCCCATCTAGTTTTTTTTTTTTTTTTAATATTTTAACATTTATTTTTGAGAAAGAGACAGAGAGAGAGAGAGAGAGAGAGAGCACAAGCAGGGGAGGGGCAGAGAGAGAGACACACACAGCATCTGAAGCAGGCTCCAGGCTCTGAGCTGTCTGCACAGAGCCCGACACGGGGCTCGAACTCACGAACCGTGAGATCATGACCTGAGCCAAAGTCGGACGCTTCACCGACTGAGCCACCCAGGCGCCCCTATCCTGTCTGGTTTTCAATGTTTCCTTATTTCAAAACATTTTGAAAGTACAAAAAAACCATCCTCCATGTAGAAATAAATTCTAATTATGCAAAAAACTAAATTCAAATTATATAGAAATGAAAGTTGTTCCCTGCCATAACCATTCTTAATCCCTTGGTATAGAGTCTCCAGAGCTGTATGTATAATGTATATGTAGGCCATCTTGACACCCGTGCTTATATGCATACACATGGTGTACCTGTACAGATATGTGTATAGATATTGCATGTATTATATATAAACCTATACAGATATGTGTGTGTATGCATGTGAATTTTAGCACTTAAAGGAAAGTAATGAGATAAAATTATACATATACATGTTATTATTCAGATTCTTTGTGGGGACACCAGGCTGCTTTTCATATTAAATTTTTTTTTAACGTTTATTTATTTTTGAGACAGAGAGAGACATAGCATGAATGGGGGAGGGGCAGAGAGAGAGGGAGACACACAGAATCGGAAGCAGGCTCCAGGCTCTGAGCCATCAGCCCAGAGCCCGACGCAGGGCTTGAACTCACGGACCGCGAGATCGTGACCTGAGCTGAAGTCGGACGCTTCACCGACTGAGCCACCCAGGCGCCCCTGCTTTTCATATTAAAAATGCTTTTCTTGGGCGCCTGGGTGGCTCAGTCGGTTGAGTGTCCGACTTCAGCTCAGGTCACGATCTCACGGTCCGTGAGTTCGAGCCCCGCCTCAAGCTCTGTGCTGACGGCTCGGAGCCTGGAGCCTGCTTCGGGTTCTCTGTTTCCTCTCTCTCTGCCCCTCCCCCACTCATGCTCTGTCTCTCTCTGTCTCTCTCTCTCTCTCTCTCCCTGTGTCAAAAATAAATAAACATTAAAAAAATTTAAAAATAAAATAAAAAATAAAAACGCTTTTCTTTTTTTCCCTGAACACACAGGCAATTCACGTTCAGTGTAGAGCGCTGAACCTGCCTTTTCTCCTCGGCTCTCAGCTCTGGGCGCCGCAGTCCTGCACGCGCCTGAACCATCCGCTCCGGGGCTATTTTTTCTGGTTGAGGAAGCAAGGTACACACAGGCCAGAGAATGAGTGACCCTGGAAACCCTCGACCAACCCCACCCTCTGTGGGGATGGCTGGGGCATGTTCTAGTCCATTGCTCCTGAACCTTCGGAGGGGAGACAGAGCCTGGGCACCCAGGCAAGTAGCCGGAAGCCTGGGCCTTTGTATTTTTATACCAAGTCCCCCAGGGGAGTCCCTGTTATGGACTGACTTGTGTCCCCCCCCAAATCCATACATTGAAGCCCTAATCCCCACTGTGACTGCTTTTGGAGATACGGGCCTTTAGGTAGATAATTAAGGTCAAAGGAGATCATATTTTCTCTTCTCAGAGGGAGGCCCAGAGTGAGAGGAGAGTGTGATACAGGAAGCAGAGGTCGGAGGCCTGAAGGGTCCATGAGCAGGAACACCGCAAGGCCCCCAGAAGCTGGAAGAAGCAGGGAGTGGATTCTTCCCTGGAGGCTCCGATAGGCACGCCCTCCTGTGGACACCTTGATTTTAGCCCCATTTTGGACGCCTGATCTCCAAAGCGATGAAAGGTCTGTGTCGTGTTTCAGCCATTGAGGTGGTGGTGGCTGTAGAGGGGATTCAAGCGCCTTATCTCAGAGCCAGCTTTTGGGGGAACCCATCCCAAGACCCAGAATTCTGGCTACTTACTTGCCTTTTGTTCCCTTTGGTGTCCCCACCATGCCTGGCCTCCCCCAGTGGGAGCTTTTCTACTTATATAATCAGAAAAACATGTTATTTCTTTAAAAAAGGGAGCAGAACGGTGATGCCATGGGGCAAAGGATACCAGCTGAATACCTACTCCTGCCAGGCCCTGTATGTCACTGAGAAGAGCCAAGACTTCTGCCCTCTTAGGGCTGACGTTCCAGCAATTCTGGTTGGGGGAGGCACTGAGTAAAACACCTCAGAGAGGGCGCCTGGGTGGCTCGGTCACTAAGCGCCCGACTCTTGATTTGGGCTCAGGTCATGATCTCACAGTTCGTAAGATCGAGCCCCGCGATGGGCTCTGCACGGACAGCAAGGAATCTGCTCGGAGTTCCCTCTCTCCCCCTCTCTCTGTCCCTCCCCTGCTTGTGCACGCATGCTTTCTCTCTCTTTCTCGAAATACGCAAGCAAACTTAACAAAAAGAACCCACCTCAGAAATAAGTAAATCCTGTAGCACATCAGAGGTGATACATGCAAAGAATAAAAGCAAAAATGCAGCAAAGGAGGGAGATCGGGAGGGTGCGGGTGGGGCCGAGGGGCCAACCCCATGTGCTCAGGGTCTGCCTCATTTGTTTATAGTTTAATAATCTCTCTTTTCTTTTAAGTTTATTTATTTTGAGAGAGAGAGTGCACACAAGCAGGGGAGAGGCAGAGAGAGAGGGAGACAGAGAATCCCAAGCGGGCTCCACGCTCAGCACGGAGTTGACTCAGGCATCCACCTCACAGATCATGAGAGCATGACCTGAGCCCAAACCAAGAGTCAGACGCTTAACCGACTGAGCCAGCCCGATGCCCCGAACTCAATAATCTTTTATTTCACACGTGCTCCTTGTCAGGCTCTAAGTACATTATAAATATTAAGTCATTTAATCCTTAATATAACCCTATGAGCAAATGCCCATATTGTCCCCATTATGCAGATGAGACAACCGGCGTGCAGAGAGGCAAAGTACCATTTACAGCATCAGACGGCCAGCAAGTGGCAGAAAAGGGACTTGAGCCCAGGCAGCCCAGCTCCAGTCTGTGTTCTCACCCCCTGCGTGATGCTGCCTGATGTTCAAGGGCCAACTTTAAGGCAGTAAGGAGTCAGCCATGCAAGTCTTTGTGGGAAAAGGAAAAGGCGTGGCCAACACAAAGGCCCTGTGGCAGAAGCCAACCTGGGTTTTTTCGGCCACATTGGCAAGGCAGCCAGTGTGACTGGCAGGGATGAGCAGGCGGTGGGGGTCACTCAGGCCACATGCCCGGGGCCTAGAGGCCCTTTCTCCCTCCGTGGAAAGGGGGGCGGGGTGTGCTCCGCGGGGTTTTGAGCACTGGGAGGCTTTCTCTGGCTAGTAAGAGTGGACCACCAGGGGCAGGGGCGGGACAGGAAGACCGGCCAGGGATGGTGGTGGCCCAGCTAGAGGGGCAGCCGTGGGGACACAGAGGGAGAGCGGTGGGGCCCTGGAAAACGTGAAGCGGGGCCAACAGGATTATCTGAGGCGTGGGATGTGAAACGTGGGGGGAGAGGGAAGCATCCGCGGTGGCTCAGAGCCGCGGCCCGAGGAGCTCACCGGAAGAAAGGCCTTGCACTCTGCCAAGATGCCGGGGGTGGGGGTGGTGTTTTTTCTTTCCCACGAGTGTGGCAGTTCCCCGTGAGGATGAAGCCTGAGCATAACAAGTCGGGTTAATAATAACTGTCTGCTACGGAGGTGTCACAGCCAAGGGGGGAGGCTCTCAGAGGAGCGGGTGGTGGAAATAAGCTTGGCGCTTTCCACATCCAGCTCAGCGGCAGGCCCCTGAGCACATCCAGGGGGGGCACCAGAGAACCCAGAGGGCTCAAGGCCAACACTCAAGTTGGCATCATGAAAGTCAGCGTCAGGAGCTGGAAGGAATCGCCTCCTTAACTGCGCCCCGGGCGGGAGGTGAGCCAGCGACCACCGTAGGACCCCAACCTCGACCCAGCCTCCACGCGTGGGCCACATCTGGCCTCTGCCCGTGAAGCCTCCGTGTGACCGAACGCAAATTGTTCCCACCGTCAAGCCTCTCAGCTGCTACTGTCGGGAGATGGGGCGGGAACCGTCACAGATTTTTAATTGGTTACCCGGGAACCATCGGGGCATCCTATTTCTTTGCAAGGGGGCGGGAACGAGGAGCCATCTCCCAAGCAGAAGAGCCTCTTTGCGCCAAAGACACTTAAAACCCCCCTCCCATCCCCACCAAGCTCTGAAGATTCAGACGGTGGCAGCGAAAACACAGCCAGGGAAGCCAGGCCAAAATAGGACAAAAATAGGACTCTCAGGGTAGAGAGACAGAGAGCTGTAGGGTCTCACTGTCACTGCCAACGTTTCCAGAACATACGGCGGGGAGGCAGAGCCTGTCCAGGAAATTAATCCCCGAAGGAGAGGAGTACACACGGATCGGACGCTCCTTGAGCGCGTAACAGCGAACAAGGACCTAGTGACGGCGGCCTCTGAGCAGGAGCGGGGGCCCAGTTCACTGTGGGCAATCGAGCAACACGGGGGCTCAGAGGAAGGCCTCGCCCAGCCCGCCCCGCGTAGCCCCCCTCCCTGGCTGCGGTTACCCAAATGAGTCTAGAAAGGAAACTTTCCATGCGCACTGTGAAATCCGCGATTGCCACAGTCTGAATGTGTCCCCCCTCCCCCAAATTCTTACGTTGAACTCTAACCCCCAAGGTGACAGTATTAGGATGGGGGGGGGGGCCTTTGGAGATGATTAGGTCATGAGGGGGGAGCCTCATGAATGCCATAGCGTCCTTATAAAAGCCCTTGGAGAGCTCCCAGCCCCCTTCTACTGCATGAGCACACAAGGAGCCGCCTGGGACTCAGAAAAGGGTGCTCACCCGACCATGCTCCAGATTTCCAGGCTCCAGAACCGTGAGGGACACGTGTCTGTAGTTCCTGAGCCGCCAGGTCTGTGGCACTTTGTTACAGCAGCCTGAACGGACGAAAGACAGCGGTCCTCAACCATTGCTTTTGTCAGTGCGTGAAACGCTGGGGTCAAAGGGCCCCGCTACCAATGATAACCATTCCTTCCGGTGGGTCCCTCGATGGTATTTGCTTAACGCCTCCCCGTGTCCCAAATGCAGCACACGAAGCATACGCTGGTGAGATGTGAGGTGTGGCGCTTTCCTCGACGGGGCTTACAACTCCGGCAGCCTCAAGGGACCACTGTTGACAATTCGAGTCGAGGTGCCCGCGTCCGGAGGGCCAGCCCTGGGTGAGCAACCACCTCTGACAGAGGGACCTCAGTGGGGCCCGGCACGTGTTGTCCGGGGCCATCCCTGCCTGGCTTCCTCCTGGAGCAGGAATTGTCTTCTTCCCCTGCAGTAGGGGCTGGGTGGAGGCCGGAGAAGCAGTTTCCCAGCTCTCGGCTGGATCCGGCTCCTAATCTCTGGCTCTTCCCTGTTCCTGCCCGTGAGGACAGTGTGTGTTAGGGGGGAAGGGGGAGCATCTCGAAAGCTTTTTGTTTATCAGTCAATCTGTGAACAAATGTCTATATGTGGTTTGCTTTGTGCCGGGCCTGTGCTATGCACTGGCATGTAATAGGCTCTCAATAAATATTTGTGGGCCTTCAGGGATATAAACCTCACGAGCCTACCTGGGCAGAAAGCCAGCTCCCATCTCAGTATTTCCAGACATCTTCCCTGGAAGCCGTATGCCAGGAGAGAGGGCAGTGGCCATGGGCTAGGGTGCCTAGGGCAGGGAGGGATGGGGGGACCTGGGTTCTCTGCATGATGTCCCCACGCACTGGGCATTTGCAGGGACTGCTGTGGCAATGATGTCCCACCCTGTTAGCTTCCCGTTCCTCGGGGGAAAAGTGCTCCAGCCAAGGGCCTTGGTAAATACAACCCCCTAACCTCACCCTTCACTCCCAAGCCCGGTTCCTTCTCTCCAATACTCAGGCCAGTCTGCTAAGGTGAACTTGATCTGCATTTCTGACCCGCCCATCACACTCGCCCCAAGTCTCCTGCCTTAGAACTGATGGATCGCATTCTCCCAGACAGGTGCCCACATCTGGGCAGACCTGTACACTCGCAGTCACGCGCGGTTATAAATATCTATAGAGTGCAATACCAAATAATTGTGGGGCATATTTCACCGTGCCTGTTGAACACATTGCAAGAAAGGAATTGATCCCTGCTGTTTCATTTATTAGATGGTGTAATACCACAAAAATCGTTTCCACAATATCCCAAACTAAATCATTTATTCTTGACAAAAATCCAATAAAGAGCTCAATCCTTCTCCATAGGCAGATAAAGCACAGATTAATGGGGCTGCCTAGATCAAAAAATGCTGGGAAAATGAAAGGCAGATAGAGAGAAGGCCCCTTCCTCCTCCTCACTTCCCCAAGGCTGCCTGGGCTCAGGGTTTTATTACAAAAAGCCGCCTAAGTATTACAGGCTAATCCGTAAATCCCAGCCTAGTAAAATATGTGACGGATTTGTAAATTGTGCCCTTACAAATCTGATTGAACTTTTTTTTTTCTTTGTTGGGAGTTTTGTCTTTCTCCTCCTTCCCTTCTCCTCGCCCCTCACCTCTCCCAGCCCCCGGCAGCACACGCCCTGCCTTGGTGCGGCGTGGGACCCTGGTTCTGCCTATCCATGCGCCCGGCTCCCTCCGGGACCCCGCCCTGACCTGACTTAGGGAGGGTGGAGGTTGTTGGGGTACAAGAGGCTGAGAAAACCATCAGCCTCTTTTTGTCTCCCGTCTACAGGGAAATCAGATTCAGGTGGGGTCCAGGCCAGGGTCAGGCGTGGCAGTTATCAGGGGTTTGGGGCATTCTCGCCGACGAGCGTGGGCAGGGCGAGGGACTGCAGGAGCACGGCTATGCAACGTCTCTGGTGGAGAAAGAGGAGGATCAAACTGGCGAACCTCAGAGCCACAGACGAGCGGGCTGGATCTTATCGTGTCCATGGACTTGGAAACCCCCGTAGCAGGTGGGCCTCCAAGGTGTACCCATCCCATACCTTCCTCTTTGTGCACCACATCTAGGGAGACCCACGTCTCAGCTCGCCTGGGACTGAGCAGGCTCGCAGACACCGGGATTTCAGTGCAAAAACCAAACGAATCCCCGGCCAAACGGGAAGAGCTATCTGATCTGCTTCCTCTGGCCTGTCTGCTCTGGGAGAAGCGCTATATTGCTCAGGCCGGTTTTTCATTTTCTCTGCCTTAAACCAAGGGAAGTCCCTTGCAGGGCAGGGGTCCGGGATCTGTCGCTTGCTCCCTGTGGACATTGGCAAACACACAGCCTTTCTCAGCCTCAGTTTCCCCGTATGAAAAACCGGGGTAGAAATACCTACTCCACGAACGGCCGTGCGCATGAAAAGAGATAAGAGAAGAGCTGAACAGGTGCCTGGCACAGAGGTAAGCACCCAGCCACCTCGCCGTCCGCATTGTCGTCCCCACCCTCGCTTGAATACATGTCCTTAAGGAAGGTCGTGAGAAGAGTAAGAGAGTGGGGAAAGGTCCTCCTGGGAGCCAGAGAAATGGCACCCTTCCCTCACCCACAACGTGAGCCTGGCTGAGCCCAGATGTGTCTTGAAAGGAGACGTTAATGCAGGCAGCTGGGAAGCAGATTGTGGGCTGGGGACCAGGGCTCAGCCTGGCACGGTGCCTTGCCTGGTTTCTGGTCCTGTGGGGCCACACCCCAGCACCCCCGGGAAAGTGACGGTTTCTGCTCCCTAAAGATTTCCAGAGGCAGAGGAAAGAGGGGGATGAGACGGTCCAGCCTGGAAACAGGGCTGGACAGAAAGAAGGAGAGGGGGTGGGCTCCCGGCGGGGGTGGGGGTGATGGTCTAGAATGGCTCTGTGCAGGCTCACAGACAGTGTGAGGAAACAGGAACAGAACCAGAGCCCTGCCCCCCACCCCCCTGCATCCCTGCTCATTTCCATCCCTGTCCCTGGATGCAGCTGTTCCTCCAATTGCGGACTGATGGCTGATGGGAAGTTCTCTCTGCTGCTCCACGGCCATCCTTTCAAAGCAGAAGGGTGCCCTTGGAGCGAGAGATAGAAGGCCGCCCCCAGCTGCTGGCCCCTGCCCATCTGGTGCCTTTACCAGGTGGCCTGAGCATAATGACTTCAAGGACACTGTATCCTGTCTGAGTCCTAGAATGGACTCCTGCAGTTCCCGGGATGCACAAGAAAACAGAGATGGGGGGGGGGGGGGGGGGGGCAGGCAGGGTTAGGCACTCAGAGCAGATGACAACCTCCTGGCCGGCCCCACGAGATCTGGAACGGCAGATCCAGGCTCTTTGGGGAACAGAAAGTAAGGGCAGGGGCCGCCAGGAGGCAGGTGATGCAGGCAGCTGGAGAGCACATTGTGGATAAGACATTTGCTTTCCAAGAACATTTAGAAAAAGTGGGGTTCCCATCTGCTGGCTTTCCAAAAGCCAGAGGGTGGACCACGTGACCGCAGTCTGCTCCCACAGAGCCGAGAGGCCCCCCTTCTCTGTCCCTGGGAAAAGCCAGCCTGCGCCTCCCCACCTTCCTCATTAACCTTCATCCCTCCGGCTCCCGCTGAGGGCTAATCCTGTTTCCTGAATTCCAAGTGTTTAGCCTGGCAACCCAGAGAGCCACTCAGCCGCACCTTTCCCAGGCCCCAGCTCAGCTGGCAGGGCTCAGAGGACGGCCTCCCGCAGCCGCCGTGAGGGGTGGTGTCCCCAAGGAGCCCTGTCCCCTGCCCTTTTGGTGCTTGGCATCAGGATTCAACGGTTCAGGTTATCCCAGTGACGGGGACGGGGTGGGGGGGGGCAGGGAAGGAAATGATGAGGGCTGTTCCCTGGAGTGTGTGTGTGTGTGTGTGTGTGTGTGTGGTGAGGAGGGGGAAGTGGTGCCCACTGCCCTTGTGGAATTGGAGGTGAACGAATCAGTGGAGACATTCTGTTTTGTGGGCTCGAGTTTAGGGGTGTTTGCAAATGACTATGTGGAGATACTTTCTTTTCCGGCATTGAGGAGGGGGGTTGTGTGAAAAGGGGATGTGACATGATGCCTATCCCCCTGCCCCCCACCACTCAAAGGGCCCAAGTTGGAATTGGGTGGGCAGGTCTCAGTAGATGGCACGGCCTGGGGTCTGGGTTGGGAGCCCCCTTGGTCACTACCTGGCTCCCTCTTCCCCCCCACCCCCCACGCTACTCCATCATGGCCCATGACCACCAGCTCCACCGGAGTAACACGATCTGGTTCCCTCATGGGAGATTTTAAAGGGAAGGAGGGCAGGGGCACCTGGGTGGCTCGGTCAGTTAAGCATCCGACTCTTGGTTTCAGCTCAGGTCATGATCTCACGGTTTTGTGAGTTCAAGCCTCGAGTCGGGCTCTACGCTGACAGTGCAGAGCCTGCTTGGGATTCTCTCTCTCTCTCTCTCTCTCTCTCTCTCTCCCCCTCTCTCTCTGCCCCTCCCCCACTCACGCCGTCTCTGTCTCTTTCAAAATAAATAAATAAACTTTAAAGGGAAGGAGGGCAGGTTGCAAATTCAAGACTCCAGACGCAGGGTCCCCATGCCGCCAGCATACCAAAGCTTGTCTGCACGGGGCTTGGCGACTCCGGGCTCCACGACCCCTGGCCTCCTCCTGCGAGGAGGTCAAAAGCCCAGAGATGCAGGCACTCGGGCCCGGGACTGCGCCTGGAGCCAACCCAGTGGAGTGAGTGCGAACATCACAGTAACCCCTTATTTATTGGGCTTCTCCAGCCCCACAATCGCCGGCTCTGTTCAATATTTTATTCTTCTTGCACCTCCTCGGGCGGCAGGGCTGCAGGCATTTTTGATAAATGGATTGAAAGGTTTGTCTAGTTCTGCTGAAGCTTCTATAAGTGCCTCTGTATCTTCCACTGAAATTATATTTCCCAACTTCCTACAGTGATTTCTCTCCCCCAGTGACTCCTGTCTCCCTGTCTGCTGGCTGCTCGCTCTCATGCAGTCTCTTTTCTTCTCCCTCTCTCGTGCACGCGTGCATGCACACACACACACACACACACACACACACACACGATGTGCAAACACACATCCAGGCCCTCACACGTTTATCCACACACACGATCACTCGGGGCACCGCATACGAGGAAGAGAAGGTGAATCTCCCCTTGATAGTGAAGCACATACGACAGCCCACGGGCCCACACCCTCACGTGCACAAACACAGATCTTGCAAAACCCCCGGGGTATCCTTTCGAGGCCCCTCTGGTCCCTGAGTTCTGAAGAGTGACCCTGAGGGAGGGCTGCAAGGACCAGGCTCTCCCAGAGCGAGGGGACAGATGGACGGGCGGACCCTGAGAAGAAGAAGCGGTGATCTGTGCCCCAGCCGTCGGGGAGGCTCCGAGGGGCCCTCCCACTGCGTCGGCCTTCTTCCTTCCTCATCGGCCTGCCCGGTGCTGGCGGGCAGCTGGAGGCTTTGTCCCAACCACATCTGAAACAGCTCAGGAGCTGCTGAGTCTGGCCGCCAGCCTGTTCCATAAATAGCTTGATGGGCCTGGCTCCTCGCCCTTCTGGTGATGTCATTGGCCATTGGCCCAACCGGTGAGGTCACAGGCTTCCCTTCCCTTGGCGTTGCCTCTCGGGTGAAGCACGAGACCCTCCTCACGGAGCCTGTCTGCGCCCCATCCTGTTCCAGCCCAGCCCGGCGGTTGGTGAGGATCTCCACCATCTGGGGACGGCTGCGGGCTGGTGCCAGACGGTAGCCTCCCTTCCTTGTCGCCAGTTACCAAACAGCCTCCCAACTTTCCGTCTCCCTTCCCACTGGCGTCTCCTCTCTTCGTGATGTACTTTCAGGTGACAACAGACTCGTCAGCTACGAGGGCCGTGGGGAACGGCTGGCACCTCGATGGAGCCCGCTCCCAACGCCGGCTGCCCCACCGACTGGCTGTGTGACTTTGGACAAGCCGTGTGACTTCTCTGTGCCTCTGTTTCCTCATCTTTAAAATGGAGATAATGAAAGGACCTATCTCGAGGGTTGTCTGAGGCTTCCACGGGCTCCTGCACATAAAACACAGCGCCTGGCGTGTTAGTACGAAGCGAATCGGTTGATTCCATGGTCCCGTTCCCATGTGCGTGGGTGATACGGCGTTGGGGGTGTGTTGGGGAAGGGGCTCTGGCTCTGTGTATCTTCGAATACGTGATGGGCAGTCACACAAGCCCTCTCCTCTCCGGGCTCCCGCTTCCAGCTGCCTCTCCCCCAGCTGGAGCCCTCCTTGTGTCCTTACTCTGTGCCAGTGACACCTCAGCTCATCGCAGAACCATTGCCTTGGTACTGGAGGTGAGAAGGACAGGGGTGTTAGGGGCACTTGGGGACCAGCTTCTGCAGGGAGCCCTCCCCCTCCCCCTGCCTGCAGTGGCCTCCGGCAACAGCAAGCTGGCTCCCTCCCTGGTCATCAACTAAAGCCATCTGCACAGACCAACACCATAAGACACAACGTGACCAGCCAAGAAGCCCTTGGCCATGGTCTCCAATGGATGTGTTTGGAGAAACAGACCGCGGAGGCCGGGGGAAGGGGGACTCTCTCCGGATCAGAGAGTGAAGTGTCACCGCGTGGGCTTCTGTTCCAGTGCTGTCCCGTGTGGTAGCCAGAAGCCACATGTGGCTGTTGGACACTTGACTCTGGGCTGGAGATGTGCCGTAAGTGTAAATTACGCACCAGGCTTCGATAGCTCGGTAGAAAGGCGAGAATGCAAAATAGCTCATGAATAATTCCTTTATAGTTATTATATGTTGAAATGATAATATTTTGCATTTGGGGGTTGAGTAACATGTGCTATTGAAAGCAACCTCACTTTTTTTTTTTTCTTTAACTTTCTCAATGTGGTTACTGGAAAATTTGGGACTACTGATGCCTTTATCTAAAATATCCCCCACATTCAGTGTTCCCAGGGGACAGGGCGGCTCAGCAAAATAGTCTTGACTGGCTTTCTCCCCATATGCAGCCTCTGTCTGCCCACGATCCAGCACCCTGATCTCAGCCTTATATATTCAAGGGGGGGGGGCTCCTAAAGTTGGCCAAGACACCCCCAGGACACTAAGCCTCCCGCACCAGGCGGCCCTTGCTAGACTTGCTGTCACACGCCCACGATTTTCTCACCCGGAGACCCCTGCCGAGAAGTTTTGCCCCTCTTCTCCACCCATGTGGGTCTTACTCATCCTTTAAAAAATCTAAGTCAAGGGGCGCCTGGGTGGCTAAGTCGGTTAAGCGTCCGACTTCGGCTCAGGTCATGATCTCACGGTTTGTGAGTTCGAGCCCCGCATCGGGCTCTGTGCTGACAGCTCGGAGCCTGGAGCCTGCTTCGGATTCTGTGTCTCCCTCTCTCTCTGACCCTCCCCCGTTCATGCTTTGTCTCTCTCTGTCTCAAAAATAAATAAACATTAAAAAAAAAATTAAAAAAAAATCTAAGTCAAAAGTCACCTCCTCCATGAAGCTTTCCCAGACCAGATTCAATGAATGAATCACTCCGGGCCATCCTAGCACTTTTCCCAAAACTCAGACTATTTATCAGGACGTGCCCTGACAGAAAGCACTACGTGCCAGGCCACGTCTATTAATATGAAGCCTCAGGACGATCTTAGGAAACAGCTGCTCTGATTACACCTAATTTCTATACGAGGAAACTGAGGCAGAGAGAAATTACCATGTTGCCCAGGACGGCAGAGTTTACAGCAGAGGGAATGGGGTCTGGTTTCCTGGCCCTGTTCCTTCTGCGGTGCCGATGGCCCCCGTCACGGCCCCAGCTATGTCAGGTCCACAGCTGATATGGCTCCTGGTTCCCCCAAAAGACAAAGAGAACCCCAGTTTACCCATCGCTATAATCCCCAGGACATCGGGCTGGGCCCCGACACACAGTAGGTGCCCAATAAATGCGTCCTGAAAGAGATCAGCACCGAGTTACTGGCATTTAAAGCCTTCTTGCAGGTGTGCTTCGAAATGGGTTTCTAGCGTCCATGTCCTCTGTGCTCTGAGCCGCCCCCCCCTCCCTCCACCGTCCTCCACCCCGGCCTCCTCACCCAGCCGCCTCTTCCCTGCCTCCCCAGGCTCCTCACTGGGCCTGTTTAAAACTCAACTCCTGTCGTGCGACCTCTGTCAGTCGGGAATTAATTCCCCGGGTTCCCACTGCATAAAAACTAAACTCTCTTTTTATGGTCTCTACATGCTTTGGCCTTTCCTTTTATTCAGGGCCCTCTGCACTTCTGGAGAATAAATAAATACGGTGTAACTTTTATCAGCCTTGATCATCCGCGGCCCTCGGGGCCGGCTGGAACCCCAGCGAGGCAGAGGCCTCAGGAGGCTCTGGGTACCCCAGCCTCGCGCTCTCTGTCCTGGGCTCCCTGGGCCTTCACCAGCCAGGCAGGGCGCCCCCTGTGGTCCTCAGCTGTCCCTCCAGCCACAGGTTCCCGTGAGAAGCAGCCATGGGTCCCGTCCTGCACCCTCCTACCCAAACTTTCCAGCCAACCTCTCAACTGTGGCTCAGAGAGTAGACACCAGAAGGGATGCCGAGGGTGTTTCCATGGTGGGGCAGGCCCCAGCCAGCAGAGGCTGGGCCAGCGGGCACAGGGCCCGCGGCCACCCCGAGGACACAAGAGTCTCCCCCTCCCCGAGGCAGTCCCTGCACCACCCCCATCTCGCTTGCACCTGCTCCTGCCCCCAGGGGGACCTAGCCTCGATGCCGCCACCTGCCATCTTGGGGCAGGGTCTGTAGTCTCTAACGACGTCTCCACCTGGAAAACAGGGAAGGCTCTGACTTCTTGGCTTCCGTGGAAAGATGGTGAGGGTCCAATCAAATACCCCATTGGAAGGGGGGATGGCAACAGTCCATAAACCCCGTTTTGCAAAGAAATGTCCCTGCCAACCGCTGTCTGAATCCGGCTCTCCGTTCTCCACGAGGGCCCCGATCTCCTGGTATGAGTTAGTCGCTAGGTGTGTGTTTGGTTCCGGGGACGTTGGCTTTGGGGACCAGGTACGTCACTTTCAAGCACGCCTTCGAGGGCCGCTCCACCCCCCAGCCGGGCTCGGCAGAGAAACTCACCACTGGGCTGTTTCTCTATCTGGGGCTTGCCAAACACTACCCCTCCGTCCCCCTCCTCCGCACCCTCCCTGGAAAAGTTCCTGGAGATGGGAGCAGCTAGATCCGAGATAATTGCTTAATTAGGGGAAAATTACCCAAATTTCAGCAGCCCCCGCAAGCGGCCCCCGTGCCACTCTGTGAAAGCCTCTGAAACCCAGCTTCCCCAGAAAGGAGACCGCGGCCCCTCAACACCCACCCCTCTCTCTCCAAGGACGTCACCGACGCAGTCTGGAGCCCTCTGTGCACATATTCAAACTTCCACCTGCCCATCCATCACCCCGGCACCTTCTCAGCTGGGCTCTGCTGGATGCTGACGGCCTTGTGGTTTTACCAAAGGCCAGGAGCCAACGGACTTTTCTGTATAGGGGCAGGTAGCGAATATCGCAGGCATCACCATGTGGTCACGTGGCCTATGTTGCCCCGCCCGGGTCATGCCTTGGAGCATCGAGCAGGCCTGGACAACACGTAAATGTACTGGCATGGAGATGTTCTAGCATCCCTTCATGGAAGCAGGTGGCGGGGCCAATCTGGCCCGTGGGCCAGTTTACTGACCTCCCGTGTAAGGCTGACTGCTGGGGACTTGGCTGGGGCAGCTGGCTTAGGTGGTTCTTGGTACAAGAGGGTGGGGAGCACTGACGGCAGCCCGGGGAGCTCTGGGAAATGCTGCACACAGCTGCTAGGCTGGCATCGTTGCAAATATGGGCTTTGGTGCTGGGGGTGGGGGGGATTGGAGGAGGGAAGCAGTCCCGGTCTCGAGTCCTTGCTCCGTGATCTTGGGCCAGGCAATGAACTCTCTGAGTTTCCATTTTCTCATCTCCAAATTGATCATATTAATCATTCCTTCCTCTCAGGGTCATGGTGACAATAAATGGGGCCACGCGCGTGAAGCTGTGTTTGGCCGTAAGCGCTCAGCAGGTGTCGGCATCCAGGAGTGGTAATAAAGTTTTGGTCTTAGTGTTTTGGCCTTCGGGAGAGTCCCTGCAGGAAGGCTTTAGGATTTCTGTCCCTTCTTCCCCTTAGACTTGTCATTGTCTTATCTTCCCTTCTGATTGTGCTTCTGGGAGTCCAATGAGCTCTTCTGAAGTTTCAAGGAGAAGCGAGTGGAAAGCCACGGGATGGGCTCCACAGGTCTGCAGTGTCTCTGGTCTCCCAGCCACCGCAGGGAGAGGCATGAGCTGGCCTGGTGAGCTGACTGCCACTCCCTAAAAGCCGCCCTGGCCTTACCGTCCCGCACAGCCTGCCGACCCTGCGGTAGATGCTGTCCTACCAGGGAAAGACTGACCCCCCCCCTCCCCAGGTTGCCCACAGGGGGCACGGGAGAGCAAGCACTTGACCTGCTCCTTATGATGCCCACTTCCTCCTGCACTCAGTTAATTCCCTCCCCTTTCCCTAGGCTGCCTCCCGCCCTCCAAGTCTCCTCTAGACAAGGACACCCAGCCAGAGACACTCCCCATTGGCCCTGCGACCCAAATAGCCTTCTCTACAGTCGTTGTGCGCTGGAGAGAAATCTCGGTCTGAAAGGAGCAGTGAGTGAGATGTCATTGGGCTTTAGAGCCCAGATGTCCCCGCTAATGTTGGTGCCAGGAGAGACAATGCATGTCGTGTAAGGGCTGGCTGGGGCAGATGTGGCAACCTGTCGCCGCGGGGAGGGGACGAAACCCTAATGGCGGCAATGAGCAGGAAGGTCCCGGGGTCAGTTTGAAAGCAAGAATAATTCAGGACCTGGGATCCTGGGGGGTGGGGAGGGGTGGGGACAAATGCCCAGGAATGATGGGTGCACAGGATGGAGACTTTGCAGGTGACCCCAGAGAAGCCACTGCACTGCTCTGCACTTGGGATGTTTCTGGGAGAACGGTTTTAACCGGGAGCGCCAGAGCTGGGACTGAGACGGGCAGAGCCCCTGGCACAGAGCAGTGTGCGTGCATATACACACCGACACCTGTCGGCCGGGGAGTCCACCCGGCGTGAGCTGAAGGACGTGTAAACTGTAAGTGGGTGTGGGGCGCCTGGGGGGCTCAGTCGGTTAAGCATCCGCCTCTTGATTTCAGCTCAGGTCATGATTACTTGGTATGTGAAATCGAGCCCCCACGTTGGGCTCTATGCTGACGGCGCAGAGCCTGCTTGGGATTCTCTCTCTCCCTCTCTCTCTGCCACGTTCTCTCTCTCTCAAATTAGATAAATGAATGAATGAATGAATGACCTGAACTGTAAGTGGTGCACAGTTCAGACACCAGCTTCCCTTCCATCACGGTAAAATATCTTGTGCACGTTAAAAGAACTGCTGAGTGGGTCAGATGCAAGGAGGTAGTGAAGGGGGAGGGAAGAAGAGTCAGATCCAGGGTCATGGCCTTGGCCACAGTGGGAGGAAGCACCAGGGAAGTGATGAAGACGTCTGTTTGGGTCTTCATAGCTGATAACTCATGGCCATGTCTTCGTGAGCTCTGCTTGCTCACCTCCTACCCCCTGCAGCCCCCTTGCCTCCCCCTGGGCTGCTCCAGAGTAGGTGAAAGCCTGTTGCCTTGCTCTGAGCGGGTTCTCCGCCTTTCCCAGAGGATGCCTCCCTCCTGCGGGTGGTCAGGCGAGCGCCCGGGCTTGGGGGCCTTGGGGCTTTGCAGCCGGGTCCCAGCAGGGCCGTGTCACCGGGGCTCTGGTCCTGGGTCAAGGCTGTCCATTTTGACGCTCTGAGGCCCCAGGCTGCAAATCAGATGCCAGCAACAGGGCGCCCTAACTGGGTTGGCACATCACCACACCCGGTGAATCGATTTTCTCCACCTGTGGTGTTTCTAGGCCTGATTGGCTTGACTCGGTGTCCTCGTGTGCTCCTGGCCTTGGAATTCAGGCCCGTCTGCAGCTGCAGCCGTCTCCCAGACCTGAGGCCTTAACTAAGGGCAGGGGAGCCCCCCAACATCTGGCTTCTGGCCTCGTTCCTGGGAATCTAAGCCTTGCCTCTTATCCCATCCCCGGTTTCCCTGCCCGGAACTTCTTTGCCTCTGTCGGTCCCTGCTGCTTCGGCAAATCCCAAGTCATATACGGCTTCTGCCTCTGCTCCCCACAGCTGGGCCCTGTGCCTCTCCTCCCTGCCCACATGAGGGGTCCCCCCGTCCCGTCCCCTCATCACTTTTCATTGTATTATCATTTTTTTAAAAATGTTTTTATTTATTTTTGAGAGACAGAGAGAGAGAGAGCAGGGGAAGAGCAGAGAGAGAGAGAGAGAGGGAGACACAGAATCTGAAGCAGGCTCCAGGCTCCAAACTGTCAGCACAGAGCCCGATGCGGGGCTTGAACCCACACACTGCGAGATCATGGCCTGAGCTGAAGTCAGATGCTCAACCCAGTGAGCCACCCAGGCACCCCTATTATCCTTTCTTTCCAGCTGGTCTCCTTGCTTCCAGCCCCTCCTCCCTCTGACCCAGCAGTTCTCAAAGGGTGGTTCTGGGATGAGCAGGATCAGGAGCACCCGGGAGTCCTTAGGCCTGCAAATTCTCCAGACCTGCTGAATGAGAGACCTGGGGGGAGGAGACGGGAGGAGAGGGCAGCATTTCAACAAGCCCCCAGGCGATCCTGAGGCACTCAAGGCTGGGAACCGCTGTGTCCAGCACATCCTCCCTGTACCTTCCGGAGCATTCTTTCTAAAACCCAGGCCAAGACCTCGCATTCTCCGGCTCAGCAACAGCGAATGGCTCTCTCGCGCCTTCAGAATTAATTTTCAATTAACTTCTTAAGCACAGTGTTCCAGGCCCTTCACCATCTGGCCCCAACCCCCGTCTCCAGACATCCCCCCATCCCCGCTCTGGGCCCAGCCCTATGGCACCAGCTCCCTCCTTTGACAACTGAAGGCCCAGTCCAGATGCTGTCCCCTGTCCTTGTGAAGCACTGTCTACCCTCCTCGTCCTCCCGGGACGTTTGGTCCCACCCGCGGTGCTTTGAGTGCCTGTACGTGCCTCTCTCCCGGCCATTGTTCTAACATAGCATGAATACCTGGGGACACATTGATCTTCCCCATCCGTGCACGGCGAGCTTCTGGAAGCAAGGATAAGGGTCTTCCTAAGCTGAGCACTGGGCTGGTTCAGAACACTTGCCAATCCATACCTGCAGATGCCGGGATTGAATCTAACTCTTGCTGTCTACCAGAGCCCCACCCTCACCTCCCCCCCCCCCCCCCCCCCCGTCATCCTGCCATCCCACCCACCTGACCGCCTTGATCTAGCGCCACCTTTCTGGACACTTAGGGCCTCCTAGGGTCTCTCTGATCCCTCCTGTACTCCTCTGGGTCCATCTGGGCCAAATCACTTCCAGCCGGGTCGCTCTGCAGCCTAACTGTACATAGGAAGTGAGGGAGAGTCCCTTCCTGGGGCACCAGGTGGCTAGTGCGAATCTTTCCCCGCCACAGGGGTGGGGTGGGGGCTACAGCATTTCCTCGAGCACCTTTCCAATGATGCAGTCAATCCCGACAAACGAGAGCCGTGGATACGCCAACCAGCAGCCCACCCTCCTGTTACCTAAAATAGTGGGGTAGGGTTTGGGGTGGTAACTTATTTATTTATTTCATGTGTGTGTGTGTGTGTGTGTGTGTGTGTGTGTGTTTCTCCACTAGATTTACCAACCTAATTACGTCTGTTTACAGCAATATTAAAATGTGTTTGCATCCCCTACATGCACGGCAACTGATAGAATGGCCGGGCAGTCCAGAGGCTGGGATAGGGGGGTGCCTGAAATACCTAAAAATTAAGCCTCGGCCTCAACCTGCAACATGGACGATCCCCAGGTAGGTAAGCAAGACTTGTGGTCATTTTTTCAGTGGGGCCTTAGCAAGCTGATTACCTTCTAGGGGATATTTTCACCCGGTTGAGGAGCACCTGGGAAATTACAGGGGTGCCTGGTTCTCTTTAGGACCCGGCCCATGTGCCTCTGAGCCCCAAAGCCCGTGCCGAGAGTGCCACACTCGGGCAGCCCCACCCACCAGGGCCTCCTGGGTCCTTCAAACTCCCGACGTCCCCGACTCGGTGGCGAAGGGAGCGTGTGGTCCTCTGTGTGACCTCCTGCGGTCTGCCGATAAGACTTCAGGTGTGGTCAAGCCCACCCACCACACCCAGGATGACACCCGGGAAGAGAGCGAAGCTGGGTCCCTTCCTGTAGCCGCTCCGGGACCTCAGCCTCTGTGATGATGTGACACAGGCCAGCACGGTCTTCTCTCCCGGAACGTGGCACTCGGGTCGCCTAGCAACCTCGACACGCGGCCGGCCCGGCCAATCACCTGTGGCTGCCGACACCCACCTGCTTCCCCCGGGGGAGGGGGGGGGCAGAAGGCAGCCTGGTGACTAAGAGCCACCCCTGCCGGCTGCCCACCGGCCACCTCTCCAGGCCACCCACCCTTTGGAAGGTCCCCAAGGAGGCGGGCAGAGTGACCAGTGTTTCTCACCTCACCCTCTGCTCCCTACCCAAGGCCCGTTCTGCGGCTTAATCTGTGACATTTAACATAAATAGTTTTCTATTCCCAGCTGACCTTTAATGGCTTTTATCATCAGCTGTGGTTCCCGGCAGCAATACAAGAGCGGCTGTCTCTTGCCTCGGTCTATTCCAACAGGACGCCCGAGGAGGTCCCACGGTTCTCGCCACGTGAAGCCAGGGTGGCCCCTGGAGGTGTCTGCCCAGACCCGGGCCCGCTGCTCTCCGCCCGGAAATGTCATTACGTGTTTCAATTAGAATTAGTGGGGAAGTCAGTTATTAAGCGGTTCGTTATTATGGTAATGGAGACGCTCCACACCTGCACAGCTGGTGCAGGCTGTGCCGGCCTTGCTCTGACGGCCGCTTCGGAAGCCCTGATGCTCGGTTGCAAGTGGAGCCGGGAAGAGATGGGAGGCGGGAGGCCCCCCGCCGTCTGCCTTCTGCACCCCTACTCCCCACCCCCAGGCACGGTCCCCAGGAGGTGGCGCGCACAAACCCTCCAGCTGAAATCGCAAGTCCTATCCCCCAGCCGTCGTCAAGGCCCGTGCCCACCGCCACCAGACCCCTCCCGGTAGCTGCCCTCCTACTCTCAGATACGCGGCCATCACGGAAAGGATTTTATAGGACTCCTCCTGAAGAGGCTAGGGTTTGGGCAAAGGTCCTGCAGATTCTGAGGGTGCCGAGGAGGGTGCCCAAAGACCACTAGGGTGGAGGATGGTGGAGCCCAGCTCTGGTCCATCCTGCCAGGTGAACCTGGGCACGTCACATGACCTCTGAGAGCCGCTGCCCTCCCTGTATGTTGGAAGTTTGGGTCAGGAGTTTCTGATGTGCCCGCAGGACGCGGCATTCCCTGATCGGGTGTGGAATAAACCGATGATCGTCGGTTGTGGAATAAACTTTGTCCCCACAAATTCATGTTGTCGCCTTACCCCCCCAACATGATGGTATTTGGAGATGGGACCTTCGAGATGTAACTAGGTGAGATGAGGTCATGAGGGTCCAGCCCCCACGACAGGATTCGTGCCCTTCTGAGAAGAGACACCAGATCTCTCTCTGCGCCCCTCTTCCCTATGGCTGCACAAAGAAGAGGTCACGTGTGCATGCAGCGAGGGGGTGGCTGCCTGCAGACCAAGAGGAGAGGCCTCAGAATAAAACCCACCAGCCGGCACCCTCATCTGGGACTTCCAGCTCCCAGAGCTGTGGGAAATTAACGCATGTGGTCCAAGCCCCGTCCATGGTACATTGTTACCTGAGCCTGAGCTGACAAAGGCAGGGTCCCTCCGGGGGAGAAATTCTCCAGGTCAGGTGGGCGTGCACCAGAGTCCCGAGGGGGGCCCGGCCCTCCCCCCTCCCACTGATGTCTGTCGGTCTTCTCTTCTGTCCGTCCAGCTTTCAGACACTGCTTCCCAGCCGTATCTTCCTCCCCCCGCCCCAGGCCACAGCGGGCTGCAGCCAATGGGCCGAGCTCAGAGTATTCCTTACGGACCTTACCAGCCCGTGACCGTGACCCGGAGACCAGCCCTGGGGCCACCGAGCCTCAGTTTCCTTATCTGCTAACATCCGTGAGGACTGATAAGCCAATGCAAGAGAAGCACTCCACACAGACTCGCAAGGCGTGAACGCTCAAGATCGGGTCATAACTGTTGCTGTTATTATTTTAAAGATCATCTCAGCGGGGTGTGGGCCCACAGTGGCTCCCTTTTCCTTGAGATCTGATGGGTATTTGAACAGGAAGGAAAACAGGAGACCTGAGGGATCAGAACAAAGTGAAGAAGGCAGGAGGAAAAACTGGGAATGGAAGCAAAGGCTGAGAGGGAGAGATGGGGGAGACAGGGAGACAGAGACAGAGAGACAGGGAGACAGAGGCAGAGAGCAGGGAGACAGGGAGAGAGATAGGGAGACAGAGGCAGAGAGACAGGGAGACAGGGAGAGAGACAGGGAGACAGAGGCAGAGAGACAGGGAGACAGGGAGAGATACAGGGAGACAGAAGCAGAGAGCAGGGAGACAGGGAGACACAGACAGAGAGACAGGGAGAGACACAGGGAGACAGAGGCAGAGAGATGGGGAGACAGAGACAGAGAGACAGGGAAACAGAGACAGAGAGACAGGGAGACAGGGAGAGAGACAGGGAGACAGAGGCAGAGAGCAGGGAGACAGGGAGACAGAGACAGAGAAACAGGGAGAGATACTGGGAGACAGAGGCAGAGAGATGGGGAGACAGAGACAGAGAGACAGGGAGATAGGGAGAGAGACAGGGAGACAGAAGCAGAGAGCAGGGAGACAGGGAGACAGAGACAGAGAGACAGGGAGAGAGACAGAGAGACAGGGAGAAAGAGACAGAGAGACAGGGAGAGAGACAGAGACAGAGAGACAGGGAGACAGGGAGAGAGACAGGGAGGCAGAGACAGAGAGCAGGGAGACAGGGAGAGAGACAGAGAGACAGAGACAGAGAGCAGGGAGACAGGGAGAGAGATAGGGAGACAGAGACAGAGCAGGGAGACAGGCAGAGAGATGGGGAGACAGAGACAGAGAGACAGGGAGATAGGGAGAGAGACGGGGAGACAGAGGCAGACAGCAGGGAGACAGGGAGAGAGACAGGGAGACACAGACAGAGAGACGGGAGACAGGGACAAAGAGACAGGGAGACAGGGAGAGAGAGACAGAGAGCAGGGAGACAGGGAGAGAGACAGGGAGACACAGACAGAGAGCCAGGGAGACAGAGAGACAGAGAGAGACAGAGTCAAGGAGACGGAGACAGGGGGCAGAAGGCAGCAGAGGAAGCCTCCTGACCAGGAAGGGCCGTGGGGCGGGGTGGGAGGTGGGTGGGGGGAGAGGTGCTCTGTCGTCCGCCGCCCAGCTGCGCCAGCAGAAAGGCACAGGAGTGAGAGGAGCCTGACAAGGCGCGAGACGCGGGCGACCCGCCCCCAGCGAGGGAGGGAGAAAGCGGGCTTCCCTACCGCTACCTTGTACCGTGATCATCCTCACCCAGTGCTTCTGGATCTCCGGGGAGGGACCGTGTGGTTTGATTCCTTTAATTTCTGGATGCGGCCTGTCGCCCAGGAGTGGGTAATTGGAACACACCGCTCCTTCCCAGCAGCCCGGCTGCTCGCGCCTCGCAAGGTGGGAGCCTGGGCTGCACAGGCACCAGGACGGCCTGGGCTCCCGACTGGCTTATTGGCTTCTCTTAGAGTCTGTCCTGCTTTTCCAGGGGCGCAGCGACTGCCCGGTTCTCTGTGGGGACCAAGGAGGGACCAAGGACCCCGCCAGATGCCGTCTGTCCGGCAGCGTGGCAGGGGACAGCATCGGCGGCCTGAGCCCCGGCCGGAGAACCATCCACCTGCCGGTGGCCTCAGGACGGGCCGTCCCTCCCCAGAGTCCCTGTGAGGAGGTTATCCCTGAGCACAGAGACCCGGCCACTCACGGGCGTGAACCCCATGCCAGGCCCCTGCCACGCCCGGGAACCTACCCCTTCCCAGAGCACCAGGAGCCGTGCCCTGTTTCTGCCTCCTGTTTTCCAAGCTGGGCCCGACAGCAGCGTGCAGCAGGGAGGGTGAGGGGCTTGGAAAGGGGACAGGATATTTGAGAACGGGCTTGGAGGCGAAAGTCTGCAGAGAGGCACGGGTTGTTGGTTTTGACCGTAAATGATGCGGAAATCAGTGGCCGTCGTCTGCCGAGCAGCCCACGACGCCGGGGGTGTGGATTCAGGCAGCCCTGCTACCCAGAACCCGCTGCCCCGTCCTCCCCCACCCCCCACCCCCACCCCCGGGGCCCGAACTCTCCTTCCCTGGGCGGGAGTCTTCCCCTCCACCCAGGCATGGCTGGAGGGCCCTTGGATGACAGTGGCACATTTTCCCCTCCTCCCGGGCCAGCGCCGCGCAGCCCCTGCTGAGATAAAAGCCGGAGAAGAGCCGAGGTCTAATCACCCTGCTGCTGGAGTAGCAGGGCTCTTAGTAAAAGTGTGGGGTCAATCAGAGCAAGGAGAGGGCACGGCCGGGAGAGGAGGCCCCGTCCGGGGACCCCCTGACCATACCTGGAGTTCCTCATCACTCATAGGCCCAGGCGGCAAGGGCATGGCTGTGAGGACAGGACCCCATGCCAAGGGGCTGAGGATCCAGGGTGAGGAGGGTTAGCTAGTATAATGAGCACAGGGTCCGGAGTCCAGGAGCTGGTTCGGCTCCAAGCTGTGCAAGCTTGGGCCCGCCTCCAACTCCTCTGTGCCTGACTTTCTCCCCTGCACCGCGGGCACTGGAATCGTACAGAGGGTCTTAGGGAAAACTAGAGAGGAGCTTGGCACGCAGGGTGAGCCCCACAATGTAAACCGCAGGGCTCCTTCAGTATCTTCCCATCGATCCTTGAAGCCCAGGCAGGACGAGAGCCCAGGCAGTTTTTTTTTAATTTTATTTTTACTTTTGAGACAGGGAGAGAGAGAGCATGAACAGGGAGGGTCAGAGAGAGGGAGACACAGAATCCAAAACAGGCTCCAGGCTCCGAGCTGTCGGCACAGAGCCCGACGTGGGGCTTGAACTCACAGACCGCGAGATCATGACCTGAGCTGAAGTCGGCCGCTCAACCGACTGAGCCACCCAAGCCCCCCGAGAGCCTAGGCAGTTTTAAGAGCCTAAGTGGTTTGATTAAAAGGCGCCTTCCATGGGGCGCCTGGGGGGCTCAGTGGGTCAGGCGTCCGACTTCGGCTCAGATCATGATCTTGAGGTCTGTGAGTTCGAGCCCCGCGTCGGGCTCCGTGCTGACAGCTCGGAGCCTGGAGCCCGCTTCGGATCCTGTGTGTGTGTGTCTCTCTCTCTCTGCCCCTCCCCTGCTCATCTCCGTCTCCCCCCTCTCTCAAAAATAACCATTAAAAACATTTATAAAAAAATAAATAAAAAGGCGGCTTCCACGTCTTGCAGCCCAACCTGTCCCCAGAGTGCCCATCCCAGCCACCCCTGGTCCCATCTGGTCCCATTTCATTGTTCACCAGCGTTCCTGGAAAGGCTTAGCTACCTAAGCCTCAGCAAGTGCAGCTAACTCGCCTCTCCTTCTACCGCCAGGTAGCACCTCTGGGCATTTTGAAAACTGGCCACGAGTCTCTCTGGATCCCGTTACTCAAGGTGTGGCCTATGGACCTGTAACATCACCATCGCCTGGGAGCTTGTTAGAGACGCAGACTGCCGAGCACCCCGCCCCCCACCAGACCCGCCGAGTCGGAACCTGCGTTGGAGGCAGATGCCAGGTAACCACGCACCTGGCACTTGAGAAGCACAGCCCTGCGTCATCTAGGAGACTCGTTTCCCGCCACTGTGTCAGATCTCAGCGACGCGTCCCCAGGAAATGCGAGCTACCTGCATGTAGATTTTTTTTAAATTTTTTAACGTTTATTAATTTTTAAGAGACAGAGTGCGAGCAGGGGAGGGGCAGAGAGAGAGAGGGAAACAGAGAATCCGAAGCAGCTTCAGGCTCTGAGCCATCAGCCCAGAGCCCGACGTGGGGCTCGAACTCACAAACCGCGAGATCATGACCTGAGCGGAAGTCGGACGCTTAACCTGTGGAGCCACCCAGGTGCCCCTAGATTATTATTAATCATAGTTACAGTATTGACATCTGCAAAAAAAAAAAAAAAAAACTGCGTTTTTTTTTAAAAGGGAAATTAAAGCGCAATCAAGGTTATTCCTGTTGTGATGTCACCCGCACGTACTTGTGTTCTGATTTGCTTTCCCGGGTGAGAGAATCACACTTGTGACCTGCACGCATTCCCGAGATGCCCACGGAAATGTGTCCTGCAGGTCGATCAGTTCAACAGGTGTCCTTCGGGGGAGAGGGGGGGGTAAACCCCCCCTGGATCTAGCCCAGCCTCCCTGTGCAAAGCAGGATTCCCGTCCAGTAGATTACCAACAGGTGGTGGATCCCATGGTGTGCCCGAGGCAGCCACGTCATCCCTGGACGGCCCTCATCCTTGGAAAGTTGTTCGTATCCGTCTGAACTATGACCTCTGTAAATCCCACCATGGACCCTCATTCGGTCCCTGACACCACACAAAACTAACCAAACTCCTCTTTCATGTGACGTCTGTATTTGTCTCCTGTGACCACCCTACCAAATTGCCACCAACGGGGAGAGTCCAACAGAAGTGTCTTCTCTCACAGTTGGGGAGGACAGAAGTCCACGGTCAAGGTGTTGGTAGGGTTTCACGCTCTCCAAGGCTCTAGGGGAGAATCCTTCTGTCTCAGCCAGCTGGGGTTGCTATAATAGAACACCACGGACTGGTGGGCTGGAACAACGAACATATATTCCCGTGGTTCTGGAGGCTGCAAGTCTAAGATCAAGGCATGGAGAGATCTGGTGTCTGGCGAGGGCTGGCTTCCTGGATTGCAGAAGGCTGTCCCATTGCCATTGTCCTTGAACATCGGAGAGGTAGCGAGGAAGCAAGTGCTGGTGTCCCTTCCCATCAGCACATGAACCCCATTCCCGAAGGCGCTACCCTTATGACCTAACCACCCCAAAGGCCCATCTCCTAATACCATTGCCCTGAAGGTTAGAATTTCAACATAGGAATTTGGGGGAACACAGACATTCAGTCTATGACACCTTCCCGCCTCTTCCAGCTTCTGGAGGCTCCAAGTGTTCCTTGGCCTCTGGCCACATCACTCTAGTCTCTGCCCCATCTCCACGTGGCCTCCTTCCCTGTGAGTCTGAGTGTCAGATCTCTCTCTGACTTTCTCTTATGATACCGGCAATGGCTTGAGGGCCCACCTTGAATCGAGGACGGTCTCATTTCGAAATCCTTAACTTAGTTACATTTTCAAAGACCGTTTGTCCAAATAAGGTCACATTCACGGATTCTGGTAGTTAGGACGCGGGCAAATCTTCTGGGGGCCACCATGCGACCCCCTAAACGTCCACACAGACATTTACATGAGCTGTCCACGTGTCTCCTCTTCCCCAGGCAAGACCAGACCCCACCATCCGTTCCCAGGCCGTCAGTGTGACCTGCCTGAGGCCTGGCCGGCCCCCATCGGACATGGGCAGAGACCCGTTTTCTCCTCTCCTGGGTAGAGGAGTTGAACACTTTTAGCATTTTTAGGGTAGGGTGATATGTGGCAGGCTGTGGGTGCCATGTGGGCAGAGTACTTGAAGAAGGAAGCTCCCCGAAGCAGGGCCCAGACTAGCGTGAGGCAAGTAAGGCATCCAGGTGTATACGTGAGGCGGCCTCACCCTCAGGAGCCTAGAATTTCAGGGTCAGCCCGCTGGGCACCTCCTTCTCTTCACCCCAGTCCCGGCCCTGCCCCCCAGGAGGCCAGCCTGGGTCATCTCTGTGAGTGAGGAAGGGAGACTCCCCACACACCTGCCCCAATGCGCCCCCCCCTCAGACCCACAGCTTCCCCACCAGGCCCCAAGGGGTCACAGCGCCGTCCCTGCCCAGCACAGAGCAGGAAGTGTTCTGGGGAGAGGAACGGCACAAAGGCAAAGGTGGCAAAGGTTTCCTTTCTCTGAGGACCTCAGGCTGCACCTTACCCATGCTGCCGTGGAGTTCACATGGGGCCTCTGGAGCCGGGAGGCGTGCAGGTTTCCAGGTCATGGGGGTGTTCCCAGGCGGAGCATGCAAGCCTCTGTGTCCCTTTGAGGCACTCCAGTCACAAGCTGAGGAGGCTGATGGGGGTCTCACGCAGTGCAGTGACCTCAGGGTCTCAGCCAGGGGGCTCCTGCCACCACATCTGCCGGGAGGGTCTCTGGCAGTTTCCTACCCTCCACCCCCCTCCCCCTCGATGGCCCTCCTGGCCTCTGCTGAGAGCTGTCACGCGTATAGCTCCTTTGCAGTTTGCAAAGCACTTTTTCTGAGGCCTTTAATTAGACCTTCACAATGACCTCGACATTCATTCATTAGCCTTGTTTAGCGATGATGAGCCTGAGGCTCAGGGGTAAGTAAGCTGCCCCAGCCTCCACGGCCCAGAACTGGGGGGTCAGCCCTGGAATCCCGGGCTGTGCCTCCCCCTCTGCCAAGCATTGTGGACTAAACATCTGACGGGAGTTCCCCGGGGCCAGCCGCAGCTCGGGCGTTTCGCCCCGGCACCTACAGAGTCGCCTCTTTCGACCGAGAGGAAGAGTCGGTGAAAATCGGGCCTCCCCGCCCGCCAGGAAGGGGATTTGTCTAGTTCATGGAACTCGCCAAGAAGCCCGGGGAGACAAACAGCAGGTGTCTGGGCCAGGATGGGCCGGGACAAAGCAAGTCTGCTGGCTTCCGTGTGCGGCTAAGTCCTCACCTTCTCCCGCCCGGGAGCAGCGATTCCTTTGCTCCCCCCACAGTCACCTCCACCCAGGAGAATGCTGCCTCCCTGATTTCTCAGCCATCCCCGAGATGGGGCCGGGGAGGAAGGTGAAGGTGGCGTTGCCTGTGCTCCTGGTCTGGTCCACGAGGCAGCTGAAAACTTTCCAGTGCTTTCTCCCAGCCCAGTGCCGCCCAGCCTGTGGTACTTTGTTACGCAGCACTAGCAGACTAATACAGCTATTACCACCCTGGGTTCCGGGAAATACTTGCTCTGCTGGATGTCAATAGGGGTTGTAAGAAGAGGGTTCTGCAGTCACACAAGTTTGGGAATCACTGGATTGAACAAAGCTACGTGGATCTTCTTCTTCTTCTTCTTCTTCTTCTTGCCAGGCTCCTCACAGCTATGATCATGCTAACAGGTGCTTTAAATATCTGGGAGGTGGATAGCCTCCGTGGTATTTCCCAGACTTCTATGAACACGGAACCCTTTTATCACAAAGCAGCCATGAGATTTGTGTCGTGTGGAGCATATGTTCTGAAAACTTCTGGTTCCGAGGATCGTTCTGTAGCAGGGGCTCGCCTTCCTCCTCGTCCTGCCTCTTTCCCCACTGGCCGGGGAAGAGCAAGGAGCCTGGACCAGTGGGGGTGGCGTGGGCAGGGTGGGGAGCTCTGGCCTGGAGCCCTCTGTCTGTATTTCCGCTTTATCGGACAAGCAGACGGCCAGCCAGAGCTCTGTATTTTATGGCCCTATCGTGTGTGAGATCTTGCCCATTAGGGAAAAGCTGTCAACGCAAAACATAGATTTCAAGACGCACATTCTACTCTGGGATTATGAATAACCCCTCCAATCATTAGAACGGGAGTATTTTTTAAAAATCCAATTTGTTTCCCACTTCGAAACCCATTTACTTTGCTTCCTGCCCTCTGTTAGGGAGGAGGTGGGGGGCGATCTGGAGGCTGCGACCTTCTAGAATCCTGGCTCCAGAAATCTGGCACCCCCCAGAAACAGGGCCAGCCCCTCATCTGAAACCCGAATTTTCCTTGGAATTACCTACCATCCATTTTCTGTAGTGCAACTGTGTGCTTCTACAGGAAGGTGGAGAGAGCTGGAGAGAGCCCCATGGGGGGGGGTGGTCACTGTCCCCCGAAGAAGGATGGGCATGACCTAGAGGGGCCCGAGCGGGACCGCTGGGAGACATTGCCTTCCCCCAGCAGGGAATTGGGGAAGGTGCTGATTTCAATTTGCCAAGACGTAAGGCAAGGGGTACCTCCACGATGAAAAGAAAACAAAAATACTAAGGCAAAAGGGCATGGAAAATCTCCATTTGTGTCTGTCTCCTCACCAGTCGCTGGAGCTGGCGCCCTCCCTGCCCGCCCCTACCCTGCAGCCTCGTCACTGCAGTAAAAACTGACACGAGAGATTCATCGGGACGTGTGCCCTCGCTCAGCTCCCCGCAGCCCTCCGCAGGGACAGAAGCTGTTCGTCTTCTTTGCAGCCTCCAGAACACTGGTGAGGGGGCAGCTGGCCCGGCTCCACGATCAGACGAGGCCGGGGGGCCCCTGCCCAAGGTCAAGGCCGGCACTCTCCAAAGTCGCGGTCTGTCCACGGTCTCGGGCCAGGCCAGAGCGGACGGTGTCCTCTCGGCAGGTCAGACAAGGGTCCTGGAGGCTGGGGCTGCAGAGGCTCGACTTGCTCATCAGTCACCACGCCTTCTTTCCTGCCCAACAGGCCCTGCCCTGTGAGCCCAACACCCTCCCTGTCCCAGAGAAGGTCAATGCCCTGGAGGGAGAGGGATGCAGAAGCAGCTGGGGTACAGCCACCCCGCCCCGCCCCCAGGCTCTGTAATGGAGCGAGGATGGGAATGACCAGGAGCCCAGAGGAGGTGGTGGCTGACGGCTGGACACGGAAGACAGGGGGCCACAGACCCGCACCTGCTAAGACGGTAAGGAGTCCCTTGGGCAGGTGGGGTGTTCTCTTTCCCTGTCCACTTCCTGCTTTCTTGGCCTTATTTGTGTATAGTGACTCACTGTTTTCTTTCCATCCCCCTAAAAGGCCTAAAATCTCCATCCTCCGCATAAAATAAACTCCGGGAAACCAAGGCCTTTCGCTCATCGGTGTGTCCCCAGTACCTCCTCGCACAGTGCCTGGCACGCAGTAGGCCCTCAAAAATATGTGTCAAATGGCTGGGAATTAGGGCAGAGGGAAATTAAGGCACATGGGAGGGCCAGGGTGGAAATGACTGTGGCAGAGTGTGACCTGTCCCTGCCCTGCCCCCCGATCTCACAGGAAACGTCCTCCAGACGTCCCAGCTGGACGGGTGCCGACCAGCGAGCCTTACAGAGAGGTCAGTGACCCTGACGCGTGCTCCTCCGCAGCTCCCAGCGGGGACAGGATGGCAGCTGGCCGTCCCCTGCCTTGCGTCCTCCTCGGGCGCCTACGTGGCCCGGCCCGGCATCCCTGGAGCCTCACCTCTCCCGCTTCTGCCCCTACTGAGCCTCTGTCCCTTTTAGGTCTCATTTGTACGTGGGCCTCCGCCCAAGCAAAAGATTCAGCGGGAATCCGGCCGCGTTCCCAGACGTTTAATTGGAGCTGGGCTCTTCATTACCTGCACACCTGTTCCCCAACACCATATGGTCGGAGGTAAATAGACTGTAATTGTTTATCCAGAGTCAGTCCTGCCGTGAGTGAGGGCGTGCGGGGCCGCCGTCCCCCCGTGTCCCGCCCCGTCCCTCTCCGGGCCGCTGAAGGACAGAGCCCCGCACGAGGCGAAACAGTTTTGCCACGGCCCCCGCTGACTCCCACACCTGGGGCCCACCTCGGAAGAGCATCTCTGCCGACTCCGGGGCAAGGTCCCGCCAGGCTACGTTGGCGGTCAGGGGCTTGGAAGCCCCGGCCCCTGCCCCTGCCAACATGGTTGAGCGGGCGGGCACCTCCCAAGACCTGGGCTCGTTTATCTCTTTCCCGGGAAGGCTGAAGGATGTCTGAGCAGGGCTGGGCTTCGAGGCTGGAAAGCCTGGGCCCGGATCTCCACCTGCCGCTCTCGAACTCAGTGGCCTTGGGCAAGTTTCTTCACGTCTTGAACCTCGGCTGCCTGCGTCGACCGGAAAGGTGCGGACTTCGATGCCACGGGGCCATGGATGACAGAAGGAGCTGATGTTGACAGAGGGGTCCGGCCCGCTGCCAGGAGCTTTAGATCCAGGGTCTCGTTTAATCCTCACGGCAGCTCTGGTAGATGGGGACTTGGACGAGTCACACTTCGCAGATAAGCGCATCGAGGCTCAGGCAGCTGAAGCACTTGCCCGGCACTACCCAGCCAGAAACCAGGGGAGCTGGAGTTCTAACCCGGCTCTGTGCACTCAGGAGCCCGCGCTCTTGGCCGGGGTGCTGGAGATGATGCGTGAAGGGGGCCTGGCGTAGGGCCAGGGGCGCGGAAGGAAATCGATAAAGGCCCAGCCGCTTCTCCCTGCCCTTCCTTTCTGAGCAGACCTCTCCCCCTGGCCCTCTCAGGCTACTGCACCCGCAGCATCCGGACCTCCAGGCCACCAATGTGCCCTCCCCCAAAGGAAAGTATAAATAGGGCAATCCCCACCCCTCCCCAGTGTCTGGCCAGCCAGCCAGCCAGGGAGAGGTGGTCCTTTCCCCAAGGTACGATGTCTTCTTGGTTGCCCCCCACGGTGGCTCAAAAGAGGAAGGCGGTTAGCCGTGCCCTTGACAGAGGCGGGCTCCCGCCCTTGGAAGGAGTCAAAGGAGTTGATCTGAAGAAAGAACAAGGGCCTCTGAGCATGTTCGAAAAGACGACCCCATGGGGGAAGCAGAGAGCTCAGCACCTGGGAGGGGAGCCTGGGGCCTCACTTCAAGGCACACAGGGAAAGGACTCCTCCCCGTGTCTTCCCCACCCGCCCCCAGAGGCTCCGGGAGGATGGATGGATTCCCCAACCCCAAGAGAAGGAATGACGTGTCTTCTTAATCTGTCCTGAATTGGTCTTTAATATGATGAAGGGCTTCCAGACCTTTCAGCCCGAATGGATCCTTGCTGCTTGCCACAGAGACGCTGGCTCCCGCCTCAAGCCTGCTTCATCGGGCAGGCAGCCTCGTGGTGAGCTCAGACGCGGCTGGGGCCCTGGCCGGTCAGCAGCAGCTGCCCCCAGGCTCAGGCCTCGGACTGGGCCCCGGGGAGCCTCGGAGAAAGCATTCTCTGAGATGCTGTCATCCTTCTGGAGAGATAGATGTCAAGTTTCCCACTATGCGCTTATCGGGCCTTAAAGACGAGCTCCCCAAGTCAAAGCCAACAGCCACCAGGAAGCCCGGAAGCCAGAGGAGCCAGAGAGAAGGCCGAGAAGGGATGTTGGAGGCACCGAGAGTAATTAGGGAAGTCTTCCTGTAGGAGGCGCCCCCAGGGGAAGGAGCTCTCTGACTCCCATAGGCTCCCTGGTTGCTCCGTGGAAGTTAGGCGCTGAGGCAGGAGCAAGAATTCTCTAAAGAAGAAAAAAAAATATGTAAGGAAAAAAAAGAAAAAGAAAAAAAGAAAAGCGCTTTTTCTAGCAAGTTTTTCATCTGCCCAGGGGGGATGCCCTTTGAAGAAAAGCCTGGAGCCCTAAGCAGCAGCAGCTGACTCCCACATCTCCAGGAAGGGGAAGGAGTTTTAAAAGATATTTAAGCTTCTGCATAAATTGGCCCCTCAGGGGGTGCCGTGCACTTCTGCCTTGGCCTGGTGACTACAGGGATATTTTCAATCCCAGGCATCGGGCGGGAGGCTGCTGCGTTAGCCGGGGAAGGGCGCCTCCTGACCTCGGCTTGGAAAGGGTGCAGAGGGTGCCAGAAGCAGGGGCTCCCTCACCCCTGGGAATAGGAGCCTCAGAGGAAATCCTTGTAACTCGAAACATTCCAAATGGCAAGAGGGGTGTGAGGGTGGGGGTAGGGCCGCGCATGAAAGGGAAGAGAAATAAATACACCCTGGACCCTCGTTCTGTGGCAGGCACAGGACTAGGCACTTTATAGACACTAGCTCATCAATCCTCAGAAACAGTCCTGCAAGGTGGTATCCCTGATCCCATTTCCCGGGTGAGGAAATTAAGGGTCAGAGAGATTCAGTCACTTGCCCCAGTTAGTTACATGACCAGAGGTGCCAAGACTGACATTTGAACCTAAGTCGTATTCTGTGCCTTTCCTTGAATGTTCCACCTTAAGGTGGGGAGGGGTGGGAATCAGGAGAAGGGAGCAGGTGGACAGAGTCCCTGGGCTTCTGCACACTGCCTGGCATGATACCGGGCCCCCATCGATCCAAGGAGATGCAGGGACAGTAAGGGCTGGCAGGGGAGGAGAGGAGGAGAAGGGGACCTTCCCAGAGCTCAGCCTCTGACCACAGCCTGTGTTACCAGACCCCACAGCCCACCCATCAGTCGCTGCCAGGGCCCCGCTGCCTCCCAGGTAGCCACTGGACGAGCACACGTGACTCTCCAGCTGGGACTTCTCTCGGTCCAGGCCAGGGTCAAGCTCAAAGGGCTAGAGAGCTGCTGTCCTTGGGAGCTGCTCAGCCCGTATCAACGGGGGTCGGAAGACAGAAGCTCTAGCTTGCTTGCCCCTCGGATGGAGTAACTCTGGGGTGCTCCCCACCACCTCCCCACGTTCCCAGGTGGAGTGGAGCTCCAGTTGCCCGTGGCAGTGACCTGCTCACATGGCATAGCATCCCTTACGGGCTCCCTTCCTCTCCCGGTCTCACTTTCTCACTTCCCCACCTATCACTGGGGCTTCCTGGAATCACTTCCCAAATATGCTCCACACCCCGTCTGGGGTCACTTTCCAGTGAAGCCTCGCTCAGACACCCCCCCCCCCCACCCCTGGTCCGCCATTCCCACTAGCCCACAGCCTCTCGGAGCTTCCCGTCCACCCGACTCCCATTTATCAGGAGAGAGATGGTCGGTTTTCTCCTTGAGGAGTCATAACTAATAACCAGATCACAAGGGACCAAAGACACAGGCATCAAATATTACACAGCCAGAGTGAGATCCGTATCTCTCTATCTGCAGCACCGCGCTTTATCCTTACGGCCGGGGCCGCCTGGCCCTCTCGTTGATGAAGTGCGTTTTAAGTGCTAAGTAATAATAATACCGTAAAATGCTTCAGTGCTCAAGAACGGGCTTTGGGCTCCAGATAAAATGCCAGACAGATAGATTAGCAGGCAGAGGAAATGTTCTGGGAGCAGTCTCTCCCCACAGCTCCCTGGGCCTAATAGATAGGTCCAATCAGACCACTTCAATTACTACTCGGGGACTAATAGCGAGAGCCTGATTAAATCCCCTGCTCCAACACCAGTGTGACAGTGCGTGTGCTGTGCAGAGCTGGTGACAGCCCGCTCTGGAGGGGCTGGGACAGGGCGACTGAGATCAGGGAAGGAGCTCTTCCGTGGGATGAGCATCACCGAGGGGCGTGCAACCGGCCTTCTGGACTGATCTGGGGATAATCTCCTTGCAGCTTCCGCTCCGGTCCTTACTGAGGCGGGCCCGAAGCGTGAGCAGGACCGGCATCCTTTGCTGCCCTGCCTGGCCCCCTCCTTTCCTTGGGGATCTGGGGAGAAAGGCAGGAAACCCTTTCAGCCCAGGTAGAAACTTTCCAGCAGAGGAGATCTGATTTCCTGTCCCCTCTAATGGTGAAGAAATCAAGGGACTCGGACAGGGTCAGAGAGAAGCAGAAGGACAGGTGATGATTTGGGTGCAGGAGGGACAGTTTGGGGGCAGGAGGTGGCTTGGCCTCAATGGACAGCCATTAGAGCCAACCCACGGTGGAGGGGCGCCCCGGGTCAGGAGGCCCTAGCTCGGAGGTGAGGCCAGAGCAGAGGAGGGTCCGCCAGCAAGGGCAGAGCAGGGCTTGCGAGGGGTGTGGCCTCAAGAGGCCAGGACGTGGGCAGGGACCGTTAGAAATGGACAGGAAGGAGAGGTTTTGACACTCCGGGAGGCTGCCCTCCATGGGGGAGAGAGGGACAGGTGGGAGCACCCCAGGGGCCCTGGGGACAAGTGCACACTCCAGTCCCATACCCTCTAGCCACCTGCTTCCTCCGTCTCCTCTCCAGCAGGAAACGTCAGAGTTACTGCTGCTGCACGTGTTTGAGAAACACGTGGGAATGTACCCCTGCCCCCAGTGTAACCTTCCTGCGTGTTCTGCTGAGCTGGAGAATCTTTTTCCATATGGGGCCATTGATCCCCCCTGAAAAATATGACTCAAGGTTCATATAAGAAAAAGAAGGAGGAGGAGAAGTAGAGGGGGAGGAGGAGGGGAGGGGAGAAAAGTAGGGGAGGGGCGGGAAGGAAGAGGGGAAGAGAGGAGAGAAGGAGAGGACTGGAGGGGAGGAGGAGAGGAGAAGAGGGGGTAGGGGAGAGGAGGAGGAGGGGAAGGGAGGGCAGAAGGGGGGAGAGGAGGTGGAGCAAAGGGGAGGAGGGGGAGGGCAGAGGGAGGGGAGGGAAGGGGAGAAGGAAAGGAGGAGGAGGGGAGGGGAGGAGGGGAGAAGCGGAGGGGAGGAGGGAGGAGGGGTAGAAGAGAAGGAAGCCGCCAAAACAATTTACACCAAAATTTATATTTGATGGAGAAAGTAAGAAAATGTTGGATTCTTTCATAGTCCTTGAGAGAACAGAACAGTGTGAATGTGGCTGCTTTTAATGAAAAGCAGAAAATGTAAAAGTGTATCAGGTGCCACACCACCACCAGTATTCAGACGTGCACACCTGGATTTGTGGACCCTGAGGACCGGGCCCTGTGGGCGGAGCTAGGGAAGTGTGCCCGTGGACACCGCCAGGAAGCCTCCAGGCCCAGACGCGGTGAAGCCGAGGAAGTCGCCCCGAGCTCATAAGCATCCCCACGTGTGCAAACAGAGCCCGTACGTTTGAGGCACTTGTGGGCCAGGGATGAACTGGGGGAAACAGAGGCACCAGAGCAGGGGCCTGGGCCTGATCCTGTGAGGAGCAAGGGGTTGACCACATGAGCCGGGGGAGGGGAGAGGCCCCAGGCCGGGAGAGGACGCTAAGGGCAGAATGAGGCGGGTGACAGCCGTGGGCACAAGAGGAGGGCAGGGCCTGGGGCTGCCATCTAGGCAAGAGACCGGCGACAAGGGACGGACGGCTGGGGACACAGAAGAATGTGAAGGAAAGGCTCCCGTGTCCCCCTTATTCCGGGGGTGGGCTGAAGGGAGAGGGCCGGCACCCGCGGGTGGGCAGAGTGGACCTGTCTGGCAGGGGGCACGCCCGGTGCCAGGTCTGGGCCGGGCCCCACAGGATGGTTTTCCAGCCCGAGCCATCCTGCCAAACTCCAAACTCCTCGCTGAGCCTCCTCCTTGGTAACGGGATGAGTGGGACCTGTTCTTGTCGGTTTGAACAGGCCCCGCCCCCTCTGCTGCCTTCACTTCCTGCTCTGTCCCAACAGGTTGCCAGTGGATTGGATGCTGGTGTATATGTGTGAAACTGTCTGCTCCGGCTACGATAACAAAGCACCACAGGGGCAGCTTAAACCACAGAAATTCGTTTTCTTACGGTTCTGGGGGCCAGACATTCAAGGTCCGGGCGTGGGCCGGGTTGGTGTCTCCTGAGGCCTCCCTCCTTGGCTTGCAGATGGCCGCCTTCTCCCTGTGTCCTCAGGTGGTTATCACTCTGTGTCCTAATCTCCTCCTCTTCTTTTTTTAAAATGTTTTATTTATTTATTTTAAGAGAGAGAGAGAGAGAGAGAGAGAGAGAGAGAGAGAAAGGGGAGAGAGAATCCCAAGCAGGCTCTGAGCTGTCAGCGCAGAGCCTGATTCGGGGCTCTATCTCACAACCTGTGAGGTCATGAAGTGAGTTGAACTCAAGAGTAGGACGCTTAACTGAGTGAACCCCCCAGGCACCCCCCAATCCCCTCTTCTGATTAGAACAACAGCCATATTGGATTCGGGCCCGCCCTGATGACCTCATGTCCTTAATCACCTCTTCAAAGACCCATCTCCAAAGACAGCCACATTCTGAGGTCCTGGGGTTAAGACTTCAAGCCACGCCCCCTTCACCGACCCAGATGAGGGAGGGAGACCCAGGGGTGAGTCCCAGGTATCCCCAGTGCTCATGCCGAGAGGATGTCCTCTCTCCTTAAGGGATTAGCCAGGGTCAGAGCAAGGAGCCAAGAGCAGGTCAGGTCAGACTCAGCCAGACTCAGGTCAGTCAGCCCTGACCCCGCACTGCCCTTGCCCTTGGGAGCAATGCACTGTTGGGGCAACCAGAAGCAAATTTCTTCAAAAGAAGAAGAGTAGAACTAGGGCTGGTGAGGGTCGCTCCCCTTCTCCGGAAGGGTCCCAGGGCACTAACGGTTGGGTGAGGGCTCTCGGGGGCCCATCTACGTCCAGGGTAACCACCAGGATGACAAGAAAGCAGTGGGCAGACTGCCTGGGTTTACTGTGCGATCTTGGCCACGGGTCTTCCCCGTGCCTTGGTTTCCTCATCTGGGGTGGCGGCAGGCATGACACGGAGGGTTTGAGCCAAGTATCCCTGAATTTCTGAGGGGCAGGGAGTTGCATACCCCTCACTGGGCATACCCAGCGAGTCTGGATGCAGCAGCTGGAGGCCAAACACGTGAGCTGGTTACAGAGCCGGCTTCCCATCCGCACGTCCCGGGGAAGTGGCGGGGGGGGGGGGGGGGGGGGGAAACTAACATCTCAATAAAACCAAATAGACTCCAGCACTGAGGTCCCGGCCCCTTGGGCGACAGCGTGGCCCGCGTAATTTCCCCCAAATCGCAAATGGAAAAGACAATTGGATGTCAGAGATGGTTTGGGTCTCGGCTCAGACTGGCGACTTTTATGGAAAGCCAGCGCGAGAGGCTTCAGGCTCAGGGAAAATTTCCCCAGTGGCAGCGCTCGGCTCCCACCATGCCTCTCGCCTCCCCAGCCTGCCGCGCTATTGAATCCGGCGTGATTGTCTTTGGGGCCCATAATGGAATTTTATCAGGGATCCCTGTAACTGGAGAGCTTATGTGCAGCCTTCCGCCGGAGGCTCCAGATAAAGAATGCAGAGTATGTGCTGTGGTGTCAGAAGCCTTGGCTAGTCACCATCCATCATCCTGTCAAGGCATCACTCCGTTCAGCCCTGCTTCCAGCAGAATCAGGTTGGGGGTTTTCCTCCCAAGAATAACAAACAGCAGCAAAGTCAGGTTAGGGAGCCTCTGCCCCCAACCCCCACCGTCCCTTCCTTACAGGTGAATGGATTTGGGGGTTTCTCCGTGCTATCTCACCGGCTCCCCCCTCCGCCTCCGCTTTCTTGAGCCTAAAGTGGCAAGAGTCACCAATCCTCATCTGGTTCTAGAAGCCTCTAAATATCACCATGGGTTTATGTCTTAGCCAGTAGGATATAAAGATCGAGAAAAATGGAAATTCTTTGCATGTAGAGAACACTTATAAAACTCATCCATATACCTTATCCCATTGATCTTTAAGGCCACCCTATTAGGGAGGAACTGTTAAACCTGGTTGGCAGATGAGCCAAATGAGGCTCAGAGAAGTTCCGGGGCTTCTCCAAGGTCACACAGGGAGTCAGAGAAGTTGGGGCTTAAAGTGCTTGTGGCTTCCTATCCTCGAGCACACTCTCTACTCTTTATGTGGCAATTCTTACCTCTCCCCCCAACTCTCCTTCCCCATCCCTCTCTCTGAGCCTCTGCTGCTGTCTGTCCTGCCAAACCTAGCCCCCAGGCATGGAGTGAGGGCTTGGCCATCTCAGCACGGCCCTAGTCAACTGCAGGAGGGCACTGGTATTCACCTTTCCACCCCTGCCTTCTCTACATCATATCCTGCTGGGGGAGGGGGCAGGAGCTTTGGGGGGGGCAGGGATCCAGTTACTTCCTTCCATCTGATAGATCCAGGAGCCATGGTGGACACGGTTCCCTCCTTTGCGAATGTGCAGGGAGACGAAGGGGCTGGGACCTGGCCCCCTGGCCCCTCCCCAGAACGGCACAGCGTCCCCTCTGACCAAGACACTCGATGCCCGAAGGAACTACAAGCCGTCCATTTGAAGACAGCACCAGCTGCCCCAACGGGAGTCCTTCCGATGGAACGTTGGGGTGCACCGAGGTTACAGTCTCTCTTATTCCAGTACTCACGAGACACTGTCTCCAAACCCAGGTGGTCCCCGGGACCCCAGAATGAGTGAGGAGAGGAGGGAAAAAGGAGCAGATCTGTACACGTTGTCTCTGAGCGTGGGGTGTAGGAGAGAGACAGTACCAGATGCAGGCGTCCATCCACGGGCCTTTCATTGAGAAGCACCTCTATAATCTGCAGGGGCCAAAGGGGCTGCAGGAGGCAGAGTCATAGCCCCCCAAAAGAGGCCCACTTCCCGGAACCTGTGAACATTACCTCATATGGTAAAGAAGGGACTTCATGGATGTGACTGAGGTAAGGTTGTTGAGATGAGGTGATTATCCTGGATTATCTGAGCGGGGCCCCGAGTGCAATCACAGGAGTCCATGTCAAGGGGCAGAGGGAGATTTGACCACAGACAGAAGAGGAGAACGGGTGTGGCCACAGGGACCGAGACTGGAATTGGGGAGGCCACCAGGCTAGGAACGTGGGAGCTATAGCAGCCAGAGGAGGGCAAGCAACAGACTCTCCCCTGGAGCCAGAGGGAGTGTGGTCCCCTCCACACCTTGACTTTGGCTCATTGACACTGGTTTTGGACTTCCAGCCTCCAGAACGGTGACAGACCACGTTTCTATTGTTCTAAGCCACTCAGTTTGTCACGATTGGTTACAGTGGCCACAGGAAACCAATACCAGAGGCACAAACAGTGCTGCTGGTGACCGCTGGTGCTGGGGGGTCCGTCTACGGGGAGTAGACCCAGGTTTGCAGAAGCAAGGCCCCCCGAAGAGCAAAGGTCTGTGCGTGCGGAAGGTGCACCTGTGTAGCTGCCAGGTGATGACAGTTCTTCCATTTCTACCCAGATCGAATATGAGTCTCCATACGTCTCCTTCCCACCCTCCTCCACCTCCCAAAATGGCACCTGCCTTTGCCCTGCTTTTTCTCTGACATGTATGTGCGAGGCTCTCAACTTTTGCCCTCTCCCCACTGAGTCAGTATCATCTGTGTCTGTGGTCTGTCACAGGGGACCTCGTCCTGGAATGGGGGCCCCAGCTCTGCATCTGCCAGGCTGACCTGGGTGACAGGTGTCCATCTCAGAGCCACAGCCATCCCTGCTTCATGGGGACAAGTCTATGACCCGCACATCTGCTCTGTGCAAAAGACTCAGGACCCACCCCAGGGTCTTGTGGACGCTTCCCCTCCCTGCCCGCCCACCCCCTCACAGGCTCTCAAAAGCTAAGAGGCACTTCTCGAAGGCCTTGCCCCCGCTGATGGAGGTGGTGCCCACATTGAGGGTGCAGCAGGGAGAGGAGGCAGAGCTCGGCAGCTGACCAGGTATGCGGGTGGGGGGTGGGAATAAGAGGGTGAGGACAGGAGAGCATCATGGGGATGTTTCCAGGGAAATGGGGAGCAAGGAAAACGAGAGGCAGATACCCAGGGCCACTGGGAGAGAGTTAAAACAGAGACAGAGGCCAACCAGGAGTAAGGATAAGGAGCCTACACGGTGACACCCACCTGAACGAGAAAGGGGGATCTGTAGAGGAAGCAGGTGGGCAGATAGGAACCGGGCAGCCTTTGGAGGTGCTTGGCACCAGGTAGCAATGGTGGAGCCCAACAGAAACAGTACAGAGAAGCCATTCATTCATTTGCTCGTTCATTCATCCACTCAGTAAAACACTCATCGAGTTCTGACTCTGCGAGAGGCGTTAAGCTGGGCTCCAAAGATAGAGAAGGGTAAGAAATAGTCCACGGCAAAGACCACGGAGCCTGGCAAACTAGTACATATATGACACTACAGGTGCCATGCTGGGAGGCTGGCCAGGTCCAGCAGGTGTGAGTACGGGAGTCCAGGCTCCTGCTGGCGGGGCAGGGGGTGGGTGATGATGTGTCCTCATTGTGGTAACCCTCAACCCAGGCCTTGAAATGTAGGTAGATGTTTCTATGCAAGAGAGGGGAGGGGGTACTGTCTGAGCAGAGATTTAGGACACAAATTTGGCATCACCCAGGATAGGACAAAATGAGTTCTTGGGGTGCGGTGGGGGACAAGAAACCGTTCTATGTCTAAAGGCAACCAGACACATATAGACCATAAACAGATGTATAGGATACCCGTGGTATGAACATTTCACGGGGCAGGTGGAGGCAGGGTGATGAGGAAAAGAAAACTGGGAAAGCCTGGCCCACGCTCCAAGAGTCTGGGCTAGGACAGCAAGTTAGAGGGTGGCTGTAGATGGCGCTATTGAGTGATGGCAGTGGGGCAGGGGGTGGGGGTGGGGTAGCCAGCGATTGGAGTAGAAGAGGAGGACCCAAGAGAATCTGCACAATCCCCAGGCTTCTTGTGACTGGGTTGCTGGAAGGGTCGGGATGTAATTTACCAAAATGGACATTATTGAGGCAAGAGGTGAGGGGCATACTAGGTTGAGTACTGTCCCCCCAAATTCATGTCCACCTGTGACTTTACTTGGAAATAGGGTCTTTGCAAAGCCATGAGTGAAGATGAGGCCACACCGGATCCAGTGACTGGTGTCCCTCTGAGGAGATGAGAGGACACACAGGGACACACAGAGGGGAGGAGGCCAAGTGGACACAGAGGCAGAGACTGAGGCTTATGAGGCTACAAGCTTGGGAACGCAAAGAATTCCAGAAGCTACTGGGATTGGAGGGAAGGAAGGATTCATCCTGAGAGCCTTCAGAGGGAGCGTGGCCCTGTGACACGCTGCCGTTGAACTTCTGGTCTCCAGAACTGTGCGAGAATAAATCTTTGATGTTTTAAGCTACTCAACATGTGGCGCTTGGTTATGGCAGCCTGAGAAAATGAATGCAGTGGGCTCAGTTTGGGCCACGTGCGGTTGGAGGTGCCTGTGGGACGTGCAGCTTGCAAGGTGCCATAGGGAGCTGGCTGTGGGGACCTGAAGTTTGGGGAAGTGATGAGGGGTGGACACACTGATGCCACCCAGCATGGGGGTGGCAGTGCAGAGAAGGGACATGGCTGAGATTATTCAGGGTGAGAGAGGACAGAAAGAAAAGTAGAGAGCAAGGGACAGAACCCAAAGGAACTACCATTTAGGGACAAGCGCATAAATATGCCTTCCCAAAGGAGATGTCAATTAATGAATGAGAACAGAAACTACAGCAATAGACCAGGACCTCTGGAAGGCAAGAATAAAATCCAACAAATACACCCTGCACGCCTCGAATGGCCCTGCTCAGCACGGGCTCCCTGGACAAGGCCAGGGGCATCGTTGTGACACCTGCCCCTAAGGAGATCACAAGGGGACACAAAGCCAAAATAGGAAGAAGTGAAATTTAAACTACCCCCAAAGAGTTAACTCTCAGTGCAAGGCCACCAGAAGGGGAAAAAAACAAAAAACAATGTCTCAAGGCAGCACAGTGCATGATTAATTAACAGATGAATTGCACAGGCTAAAATTGTATAAAAGTTCAGAGGACAGAGAAAGCGCTTAGGGCTTCAATTGTCAGGGACAGATTTGCTGAGAGGTAAGATAGGACCTGGGTTTTGAAGAAGGACGGGTAGGATTTGCACAGGAAAAGATGCAGGGAGTGCTGATAAGGACCTGCCAGGGCAGGCAGAGGGATGGAAAATGACCAGGGCTCAAGGTGTACTTGGGGGTGCACGAGGGGCAGGCAGCCGCCCCCGGGGCCGGAGTGGGTGCTCGGCGGCAGACCCTAGAAGCTCTGGCAGAAAGCAGAACACGAGGGCCTGTCAGCCACCGCTTCTGGACTTATCCTTGCCCCTGGACTGGAATGAACAGAAGATTCTTAAAACGGGGAGGTGATTCGTCCAAAGCGGTGTGGCTGGAGTCCGTCTGCGGGCAGGGTGGATGAGAGCAGGGGGAGACGGAAGGGGCGGTGGGCGGGGCTTGTCAGAAGCCCAGGGCAGTGATCTCTGGGAAGGGAGGTGATACACAGTATGCGAAGGGGGTCCTGGCTGCAGGAAAGCCAAAGAGGGGAAAGAGATTTCTGGCAAAGAAAAGAATCGAGGGGGTGGGGGGGAAGGGAGTGCCAGCTGGGCTTCTGCTGCTGCGGAGCTGAGACCCTGGGCTGAGAGTCCCAGCCACCCACACCCACCCACCTAGGGCCACTTTGCTTTCCTTCTACTTCATTCTGTTTTCCCCTTTTTAAAAATTTCTGCCCCGGTTTAAGCAAGCGGGGCTAGAGCCCCGGGGCTTTGCTCAGCAGCAGGCATGGAGGACAGGATGGGCAGGGGGCCCCATACCTCAGCCCCCCCACCCCCGGAAGAAGCCCGGGACCCAGGACAGGGTGACCCCCTCTCCTCACAGCCCGCGGGCCATGAGCTTCTGGCTCCTTATCGCCCAGCGGCACCTTCTGCAAAGAATGTACTGAAGCAGGGACAGGAAGAAGAAATTCATTCTGGTTTCCTATCTTGCCCACAGCCCTATTTCCCGGTCTCTCCTCCAGCGTGTTTTCATATTTCTGGCTGCGTGAACAGAATGTGGAGCGGGAGAGCTTGTTGACCTCGGAAGCAAAGACTTAGGAGGGTCGTGGCCCGCCGGGGGCCCCGTGGATCCACGGGGCTGCCCCTGCCCGAGGAAGTGTCCAGTGCTCACCTGGCCATCCCTCGTGTGCATCCCAGGCCTCACCTCTGCACCGTCGTTCTCTTGTGTTTCCCACCCTGCCACCAGCTCAGCCCCAATCACGCGACTGCTGGGCTGCGGGACCCGTTCCCCTTCTGCGTCTACAACTTCTTTTTCTTGTGGGCATATTCGTTATCTACTGCTGCACTAAAAAATACCCCCAGGGGCGCCTGGGTGGCTCAGTAGGTTGAGCGTCCGGCTTCGGCTCAGGTCATGATCTCGCAGTCTGTGAGTTCGAGCCCCGCGTAGGGCTCTGTGCTGACAGCTCAGAGCCTGGAGCCTGCTTCGGATTCTGTGTCCCCGTCTCTCTCTGTCCCTCCCCCACTCATGCTCTGTCTCTGTCTCAAAAATAAGTAAACATTAAAAAATTTAAAAAAAATACCCCCAAACTTAATGGCTAAACACAGCACATTTCTTATCCCAAAGTTTGTCTGGGGCAGGAATCTGGGCGTGGCTTAGCCGGGTCCTCTGGGGCAGGGTCTCACCAGGCTGCAGCCAAGATGCTGGCCAGAGCTGGGTCTCATCGGGAGGGGCCTCTTCCCCGTTCACTCCGTGGTCGTTGGCAGGATTCGATTCCCAGGGGATGTTGGGGTGTGAGCTTTCTCAGCTGTCCTCCGGGGTGACATTTGCTGTGTCAAATGTCTTGGCTGTGTCGTCTGCATCTGGTTGGGCCGCTGGGGAGGAGGAAGCATCTTTCAGGGTCGCTTCTGCCCAGATTCCACAGGCCAGAACTCAGTCACCTGGGCCCACCTGTCTGGGAGTGGGTTTGTGGGGACACCCAGAAGTGGGGGTCTAGGTGGAAGAGGACGGGAAGATTGGCGTGCGATTCTGTGGCCTCTGCTCCAGGCAGAGGCCACAGAGCAGAGTGTGATGGTTAATTTTATGTGTCAGCTTGACTGGCCCTGGGGACCTTATTTCTGGGTGTGTCTGCGAGGGCGGTTGGGGATGAGATTAGCGTTTGAACTGGGGGACCCAGTGGGGCAGATGGCCCTCCCAGGCATGGGTGGGCCTCACCTAACCCGTTGAGGGACCGGGTAGCCCAGAAAGGCAGAGGCGGGTTGAATGCAGTCTCCGCCTGACTGCGGAGCCGGGACATCAGTCTTCTCCCGCCCTCAGCGTTCCTGGCTTGAAGGGCTTCCACTCGGACTGGGATCCACACCAGCAGCTCTCTGGTCTAGGCCTTGCTGGGCTCCAGCTTCCCGACGGCACATCATGGGAAGTCCCATCATCAGCCTCCACGATCATATGAGCCAATTCCTTACAAGAAATCTCAACGTATGTAATGAGATACATACCCTATATAATGTAGATATAGATTATAGATACTATCTAATATAGATTATATAATACAGATTGTATGTATAGAATATACACACAGGTGAGGCCCCGGCCCTACTCCACACTGCTGAGTCCCCACCCATCTGTCACTTACCCGTTGGCCACAGACACCCACCCTGCCCCACCGCCCACATAGGGACACTACCATTCAGCATGTGCTGGGGCTGGTTGGATTGTCACACGTGGCCACACAAGTAACCACCAGACTCACGCTGCCCAGTAGAACATTTTTCGGTGTTGGAATTGTTCTACAATCGGCATTGCCCAATTCGGGAGCCACTAGCCACAGGTGGCTCCTGAACACTGACGTGTCCCTGGTGTCACTCAGGAACAGTGGGTTTCATTTCATCTCCACTGGTTTACACCTAACTGTGACGGCCTCCTGTGACTGGTGGCGGCTGCACGGGATGTCACAGCACTAGGAGGCGGGGCTAGAATGTAGCCCCCTGACCCGCATCTGAGATTCATTCTCTTTGTTTTGGGAACCTCAATGGAGGCTCCGCATGGCCAGGGAGGGGGTGGGGGGGACACTGCAATGTCCCCAGACTGAAGATAAGGAAAGCACCACTTCTCAAACATCAGCGGGGAGGCCCCCCGGGGTCTCTGACTCACACTCCTGGCTGCAGGAAGGAAGGCTCCTGGAAGAGTTCTAGAAACTTCTATGGGAAGGGTGGGCTCGATTCCACAAACTGTGAGATCATGACCTGAGCCGATATCAAGAGTCGGATGCTTAATTGACTGAGCCACCCACGTGCCCCAACGTAAGCCACTTTGGAGTGGGTCTTCTGTCACCTCTAGCCTTTTTCTCTCTCCCTGCTCTCTGCCAGCCGCCCGCCTAACCCCACACAGGGTCCCCATCCCACATCTGCTGACTTGGGCTCTGTGGAGGGAGGCTGGGCCTGCTCCGCTCTGGCCTAAGTGCCCAGGCTTGCCCCAGTCCAGTGGGCCCTGGAGAGGGTGGGGGTGGGGAGCTGCCCACTGCCCACCTGCTGTTCATGGCAGCAGCTGGGCTCGGCCACCCTCTGCCAGAGAGCCAACTTTGCACTTCTCTGCAGAGAGATAGCAAGGCCCACGTCCCTCTGCACGGGATGGGGGTGCATGCACACCACCCACCCATCCAGCTGAGCCCACACTCGGTGCCCTGGCCTTGGGGCCTTAATGAAGGCAGAGCTGTCATATTGACCCAGCGCTGGGACATCTACCGAAATCCCTCAGCCTACACGTCAGTAGCCTGCTGTCTTCTCAGCTCGTGTTGTCAGGAGCATGAGTAAACATGCCGTGCGGTCATGTGTCCCAAGCCCGTCCTGTTCCCTGAGGCGCGGAAAATGAGTGACAACCCCGGGTGATGAAAGGCACGTGGGCCCCACCCTCACAGCACCTATGTGTGTGTCTTCAGGGCAGGGCACCCATTTCTCTGGAGCTTGTCCTGCTTAGCCTTTCTCTGCCCAGGGGTGACAGATTCCGGGGCCCCCAAAGGCAGGCAACGGGCCTTCCAGTCCTAGTTTGTCACTCACTAGCTCTTGGACCTTATTAATTAACCTCTCTGGTCCTTAGCGTTCTCATCCGCGGGATGGGGCCGTAGTAACACCTACACAGTAGGGCTGAGCACAAGACAGACCAAGGTGATGGATGAAAGCGTCGGGCCACCGTAGCGTGAAGAAGACGAAGGTGTCATCCCTGTGACTGTCGGGTGTCACCGTGCTCCTTGTCACTGGGCTGGGCTCCACATCGCCTGCCCCCTCAACACGTACAGGCCTTTTGCCACGCCCGTGCGCCCACCAAGTTCATATTCTCACCCATTCCCGGTCTTCCCGAGGCAGAGTCACCTGAGACTGGGAACTCCTGGCCGGGTTCTCCTCCCTGGCCGGCACGCAGGGGCTCTGCCCTCGCTCTGCCATCAGCAGGCGGGCAGAGCACACACGTCTACGAAGCCAAGCGGGTTTAGGAAGGGAAATCTCATTGAAAATTGGAATCCTGATGCATTTCAAATAGGAGTGACTTTTGCATTCTTGGCTGTTGGGGCAGAACTGCACGGCCGCCTCCTCGGTGGCGTGGGTGAGCGCGAGCGGGGCCACCGCTCCACACGGGGTGCCGTGTTTGAGTCTGGCACGGAGTCACGGTCCGGGATCTCAGGAGAGGCAGTTTTCAGGTCGTCGTGTGACCGGCAGCTCCTGCGGGGGCTGCCCGGGGTCAGTCCGATCCTTCCAGCACCCGAGCCCCCTGAAAGGCTTTCTGTGCGATCGATTTCACGCTCCTGGTTCCCAGGCTCCAGCTTCGCTTGGCTCTGAGAGCCTTCGGCCTGGTTCTTCCAACAGAGGTGCTCAGAACAGGGCTCGAAGGTCAGCCAGTCCTGGTGGCGTTTGGCCCTTTGTCCTGTGTCCTGCATGGCCAGCAGTAGCATTTGGGCCTCCTCCAGCCGTGTCATCTGGCAGGGTCGCCTGCCCCCTCCCTCCAGGGAAGGAAAGCCCCCAGGAAGCCCCTTCACCTCTGGGAACTGCAGCTGGGCTCGGAGATCTCAGAATCCCTTCCAGGGGTGACGGTCGGAAATTTGTCGGTTCCCCCACAGCAGCGCAAGATCCGAAGCGGGCCTCGCCGGGGAGAGGCAGCGGGGGTGGGCTTTCCCCCGGGCCGGCCCAGAACTGGGGGCTTCGCCTGCCGGACAGCCAGCTCCATCAACTCTCCGGATTCCCTCTCTCGGGACTCGCGAGCAGAATCTTGGTTTGAGAGAAGGAAGGGAGCTTCAAGTGGCAATTAAACGGCTCTTGCGGAGGCTTGTGCTGAGAGCCTGGTGGAGGCTTAATGAATCGCTCCAGCCCCCGGGAGCCTTGTCAGCTCAGGGGCACCATCGATCTGTGCGCTCACACCTGGAAGTGAAGCGGCAGGAGAAACCAGAAGGACTCAGGGCTGTGGAAGGGACTGACCTCAGGCTGAAGGACGACCAGCTGCCTGCTACTGCCCCATAGCACACCCACCCGTCGTGCACACACACATCCTGGCACACGCTAATACGTGTCCCCGTACAAACGTGTAGGGACTGTGGGCGTGAGATCACATCCTCATTTGCCTGGGATGCCTCCCGTTTATACCTATATCTCGTGTCATTATTAACAGTGCTCCCTCCTAGATTGTATAAGTTACATGGTCACCTGCCTAAGGGAAGCTTAGGTGAGAGAGAGAGAGATAGAGAGAGAGAGAGACAGGCAGGAGCAGAGGTTAGAGAGCTCAGTCTGATCGACTTTGCTCTCCATCCGACATTTGGATCCAGGACCGTGACGCCTGGGGCTCTTCGGAAGAGACGAGTGAAGATCGCCATATCCTCCGAACTCAAACTAAGATGGCCCTTGTGTCAACTCCAGGGACATGAATCACGTAACACTCTGATTTAAAGCCTCACCATGTTGGGGGCGCCTGGGTGGCTCAGTTGGTTAAGCGTCTGACTTCGGCTCAGGTCATGATTTCATGGCTTGTGAGTTGGAGCCCCGTGTGGGGCTCTGTGCTGACAGCTCAGAGCCTGGAGCCTCCTTCAGATTCTGCGTCTCCCTCCCTTTCTGCCCCTGCCCAGCTCACACTCTGTCTCTCTCTGTCCTTAAAAAATAAACAAACATTGGGGTGCCCAGGTGGCTCAGTCGGTTGAGCGTCCGACTTCAGCTCAGGTCACGATCTCGCAGCTCGTGAGTACGAGCCCCGCATCGCGCTCTGTGCTGACGGCTCGGAGCCTGCAGCCTGCTTCGAGTTCTGTGTCTCCCTCTCTCTCTGCCCCTCCCCTGCTCGTACTCTGCCTCTCTCTGTCTCTCAAAAATAAATAAATGTTAAAAAAACTTTTTTAAATAAATAAACATTAAAAAAAAATTTAAGCCTCACCGTGTGGAAAAACCCCTTCACTTTTAGGCAAGGTGCATGATCGCCTCTGCTGTCATAATCATTAAATATTTTTTGTCAAAGTATCTGCATACTTGTTACAGGTTTATCTGTTGTCCGTGGATCCACTGTCAACTGTAAATTCCCAGGCCAAACGTGGAAAATCAGTTTCACCTTGAGTGTCAGGCCTGGGTGTCCGTGTTAGCCGCTCCCTGGGTCATAGTGGTAAGAAGGATTCTGAGGCTCTCTCCCAGGTGAACATCGGAATACCACAAGCTATGTCTGCTTGGGGCCACGGGAGTTGGTGCAGTGACATCCTGCCTGCTCTCTGCCACTTTTGTCCCAGACGGTATCAGGAGCCTCAGGGTCTCTTTCTGCACCGATCCTTGGCCTGGTGCTCTGTTCAAGGGAGCGCCCGCGGACGAGTCTGGGGATCCTGTGCAGTGCCTACAGAGGGACGCCTCTACCTGTTCTCGCTCTCACTGCCGTATAGCTTTACTGCAAAGGGGACAGAGGCAGCTGCCTTTCCTTGAGAAGAAAATCGAACAAGTCTGGCTCCAAAGGACGGCTTCAGATGCCTCCTCAGATTAGCATCAGCTCTTGGAGAAATCTTCTGCCTGAGTCCAGTGCCAGGCATGGCTGTGACCCATCAACATGCTGCCCACTCCTCTCCCATCTTCCTGCACCCCCGCCTCCCCCCGCCCCCGCCAGCCCTCAGCCTACATCTTCTCGGGCAGGACAGCAGGGAACCTGGCGTGGGGCTCTCTCTCTCCTGCTCTCAGAACGTTAACCCAGCCTGCCTATGGAAAGAATTGCCCGCTGAGACAAAGAGGCAGCACCACCAATGGTTTCTTGGCTCTACGAAGCCAAGACAAAGGCTGCTACTTCTGAGGCAGATGTTTCTTTGAGGCCCGTTCAGTCCCTTGGGTCCCAACCACCCACCCAGGACAGGATGTTGTGTGTTAGTGGGTATCTAAGAAGTATTTGCAGACAGGCCCATCTGTTCAAATGAGAACCAGACACCCTTCCATGCCCAGTGGGGTTGCAAAGCCTAAGGTATCAGAAGCTCAGTCAGAATGATTCGCTATTTGTCCTTTCAACCAACAGCAAATGAGAACTCGGCACGTTGCCTCTACTGTGAACCCCCTCTCGAATCCTGCCGCCCTTTCAGTAGATCGTGAACGAGATGCTCCTTCATGGTGGCCACTCCCAACAAACTCCAGAAAGGATGCGTGAGACGGGCTATCACGATGGAAATAAACTATGAACATTTGCAAAGCGGGTTCACGGAGGAACGCGAGAACAGAGCGAGCTTTGGGGGCGTGGGTGAGGGACGAGTGGGGCTCAGTTCCCCCATTTGTAAAATGAGAAGGTTGAGCTCCACGGTGCTTTGGCGGGCCCGGGGCCAATGCTGAGCTTATCCAGGAAACGATCACAATGTCTGTCTTTTGAGGCTAAGAGCTCAGGACACCAGCAGCTCCATATCCCCCGTGTCACGTATGGGGCCGATGTTAAGCCACACGTCTCTCTTCTTTCTCTCATCCAGTGACTCATGGTGTCGAAATGCGTTATCTCTGCCCCGCCCAAGCCTCTGATTCTGAGATCAAATGGCTCAGAATTCCAGCCAGGAAGCATGGTCTGCTTTGGGGGACGTGGAGAAGCCAGATGAGCTATTTCCCTCCGAGAATGTGGGGCTGCACCTTTTAAAGGGGCTGGTTTAGGAGCCTTTTCTGGACTTTGGTCACAGCCTGAGCTGGTCCAGAGAACTTTCAACTGGGGTCATCTCCACTCCACGGTGTCTCTCGTCTGTTGTGAGGCCCCAGAACACACACAGGTTCTTGGTTTCTGTTTGAACTGCCGGGAGGACAACCCATAGACTCACAGCCGCTGACACATGCCATCACCGGACTCAGTTTGGGTTTATCCAAAAGCAGGTCCTGATGGCGGATCTGGTGTGCCTTAGGTGACACAGGACTTCCAGCGGGGAGGATGGAGGTGATGTGGGGGAAGGGGAGGCAGCCGGCCACTACCTGGGAGCTGGTGCTTCACCTTGTGGGGATGTCCGGGACCTGTGGGTGGAGATCCCCACACGACCACAGCCGAGAAACAAGGTTACTGGGGCATTTATGCGCCTCCCCCCCAGTCACGGTTGAGGGGTGCTCCAGAAGAGGGGGTGAAAGCCCCCCTTCTGACCAAGCAAACTTTGCAAAGAGACGGAGCTAAGGGCAGGTAGAAAGTGACAGGAGACCCTCAAAGTCGTGAGGCCAAGGGGTACAGTGGGGATCTGCTGCCTCACCTCGCCTTCCCTCCTTGTGGGCCTGTCCCATCTAAGCTGGGGGCGGAAGATTTGCACAAGCCTTTCTGCTCAGTGCCTGTGGCCTCCGCACGCTGTGCTGCGCCCTTCTTTCCGCTGCCTCCTGGACCACAGAAGACAATAACATGCTTCTAGAAGCATCATGGAAGTCCTTAAATTCATGACCCAAATGCAAGTGCCCCCAGGGCTGGAGACAATTAGGAGCAAGTACAAAAGGGCCGCTATGTCCTTTTCTTCCTGGCAGCAGATGTTCCTGTCATGTGGTCTGAACAAGTGCAGATGTGTTTGCGAAGGACGCAGACCAGGGCCTCCCAGGAACCTGGATGAAAGAGCAGAGACCCAGCAGCTGGCCTGCAAAAGAGGCTGGTGTGAACCGCACCCAGGCCAGAGGCCCTACACGTGCTGGGAGGGCCGGGCGTGTCTTTGGAGAAGGCGTCTGGGCCCCACGGTAGTGCCGGATGGCCTGGCATCCGGGCCCAGGACAGGGAGGTCGCCCCGGGCTCCGAGCCAAAGCGCGAGACACTGCGGTTCGTACTGGTGGGGGGCCCAGGCATCTTCTGGCTCACTGCTGTATCTGCCACGCAGAGCACAGCGCAAATGGCACCTCAAAGAAGGCAGACGGGTGCCGGGTTGATAAAGAAGACAGCGTGGCATATCCCGGCGCTGGATAAGGGACGGTGATGTGGGGCTGGTGTATGGGGAACCCCGAGACAGAGGTGTGGGTTTGAAGTGACATTTCCTCAGATGTTTGCCCCCAACTGTCTCCACTCTGCAACCTGACACTCTTCCTCCACACCTCCCCCCTCCCCTCCCTCCCTGAACCCTCCACTTGCGGAATGCGTCTAGAGTCCAGTCACTTCCTCTCTTGTCACCATGGTCCCCGCTGCCATCGCCTCTGCCTGTATATAAAGCAAACGCCCCCGCCCCATCCCCTCTCACCCCCCTCTCTGTTTGAAGTTACTCCTGGAACTTCTCTGCACGGGACAGGTGCACAGATGTGGACTCTCTGGCTCCCGTCTCTTTCTCTCTCTTCCCAGCAGAGTGGAAGCTCCCTGCGTCCTCAGACTGGATCTCGTTTGGCCTCTTAGGCTTCCCGGTGCCTTAAACAGTGCCAGGCACAGGGCCAAGACATGTGGTTGAATTAAATCCAGCCAAAGACGCCACACCCCGTAGGCGTCACTGCTATGGGCTCATCCTGTCCCCTTGCTCAAGGATCCCAAAGCGATTCCTGATCATATCCCCACCGCTGGAGGGAGAGGAGGTGATCTTAGCCTGTAAAGCTGGAAGATGGGAGGAAACATGTAGGGAGAGACCCTGTCTTTTCGCACAGGATCCAGTGTGGCACGGGCGCTCCGGGCACATCTGTTGGACCGAGCGGCCAGCTGCCTTCCTCAGAGCTCAGGATGACTTCTCCCTCTTCCCTGTTCACTCAGTTCTGGAGCTTGTCTCCGTTAATGCCTGTGACGTGGTCTCGAAGTGTGGCTCCTAGGGCAGCCATGGGACTTTTGTCTCTGCATCCCTACACCTGCCTGGGCTCTCTGGGTCCATGTGGCTGACCCATGGCAGCTGCTCAGGATGGCCAGATGACAGATGAATGAGTGAATGAATGAGTGAGTGAAGGAGTGAATGAATGAATGAATGAATGAGATAATGAATGAATGAATGAGTAAATGAGCGAATGAATGAGTGAGTGAACAAGGGAATGAATGAGTGAGTGAATGAGGGAATGAATGAGTGAATGGAGAGATGAATGAGTGAGTGAGAGAGAATGAATGAGTGAAGGAGAGAATAAATGAGTGAAGGAGAGAATGAATGAATGAATGAGTAAATGAGCAAATGAATGAGTGAACGAGGGAATGAATGAGTGAGTGAATGAGAGAATGAATGAGTGAATGAGGGAATGAGACAATGAGGGAGTGAATGAGGGAATGCATGAGTGAATGGAGCGAATGAATGAGTGAACGAAGGAATGAATGAGTGAAGGAGAGAATGAATGAGTGAGTGAAGGAGAGAAAAGGCAGGACATAGACACCAGAAGAAGTTAGCCGCAGCCTCCTAAAACTATCTGAGCGCATTTTACCACGGAAGTCTGGATGGTCTGGATGACCCAGGGGGCAGACTCATGGCCGCCCAGGTGCCAGGAGAGACAGAGACCAGAGAGGCACCTGGATCCCTGCCAGAGCCACAGCAGGGCACACGCATAACTGCAGGCAGCAGCTCAGAGCCGCGAGCAGCCTGGGACGCGAGCAGGTGACAGGCACGCCCGAACCATCCGAAAGGCTTCCTGAGCCCCCGCAGGTCCAGGGCCGGCAGAGCCCTAACTCCCCTCAATTGCGATCGGTGTTTATGGGCCCATAATCAAATGGAAACTGAAAGTTTCTCATGAGAATCATCTGTCAGAATCGTGTGGTGTCCAGGCCCAGGCTGGGAGACGGGGTTATAAATACCAAGCTCCGCTCCAGCTCGGCTCTGTCTCTGGGGACTCACGGGTCATTTTTCAACCCAGTACTAATCCAAGGAACGCAATCTTTCATCAAACACTGCGTCTAACAGGCTGGGTATTTGAGACCCTGATTGTCCCCAGTGGATTAAGGAAGCGAGAGCGATCACGGGAGATGAATCGGTGAGCCAGGCGCCCCTCTCCTGTGGCCCAGCAGCCCGCACGGCCACCTGCGTCCTGGACCCCGAGCGGGCAGCTGCCACGCTCTGGGACACCTCCCGGCACCCACCGAAGCATCCGTCAGACGACCATCTCTCTTGAAAAATGGTTTTCTCTATTACAGAAGGTGCTCAATGCAGTAAACCTGGAGAACCAAAAAGCATGCAGAAAAGAAAAATTGCCCATAAATCCATCACCTGGAGAAAAACTCATAACACTTTGGTACACGGATTTTTCGAGACTACCTCCTCTCCCCCCACCCGCGTTTTTTCTTTATTAAAATATCTAATATTGTACATGCCGTTTTCTAGCTTGCTTCCCTGCCAGCCCACTAACGGTTACATTGTGACCATTTGGCCCCATCACTGTCTTTCCACAGCATGATTTTTAATGGGCACATTAATTTTCTTGGTCCGTCCCTTTTATTGGACATTGGTTTGCTTCCAGTGCTCCAGTAGTATAAAGATGCCACGGAGAACATATTGTATGTAGATCTTTGTGCAATTCGGATTATTTCCTTAAGATAAATTCATAGGAGTGAAATTCCACTGGATCCAAAAATATGGACATTTTATAAGTCTTGGGGCACTTTCTACACGAGCTTTCATTATGTTCCACATCTTTAGGAATGGCCAAATGTGTTTGGAGTAACTTTAGCCAATGATCACCCTAGAGTAATAGCAGAGTAAGGAAAGTGACTTACTGTCCGTCACAGGCAGGACGGAATGATGCATCTCTCTGCTTACACTGGCTGTTTCCAGAATCATGGTTTCTCTCCTTTGGCTACAGCAGATCTGAAGACACAGTTATGGTTGAGAGGAGTGATTCTTCTTAGAAAATTAACTCCGAGCCTCCAAACTCCTTCTAACTTTGTGGGATCTTTATTTTTTTTTTTATTTTGGAGGGAGAGAGAGAGAGAGAGAGAGTGGGGGGGGGAGGGGCAGAGAGAGAGGGAGACCCAGACTCCGAAGCAGGCTCCAGGCTCCGCGCTGTCAGCACAGAGCCCGACGCGGGACTCGCACTCACGAGCCGCAAGATCATGACCTGAACCGAAGTCAGACGCTTCACCGACTGAGCCACCCAGGCGCCCGGCTTTGCTGGATTTTTAGACTTTATTAAAAGGTCACGTCAGTCCTGCTCTTTGTTCTCCAAGACTATGGCGGTGCTTCATTGTATGATCTGGGGAGGGGGCTGGTCTGATCAAGTGTGAAGGGGAGAGGACTTGGCTTCGCTGGGGAAGCCCCATGGAACGGCTGAAAGGGGCCTGAAGTCCCCGGGACCGTAGAGAACACAGAAGCCTCTTTCCTATTGCCGAGCCATATGGGGCAAGCTGTGTGCACAGGCAGGTGATTGAAAGCTTGGGGTCCGCGTGGGTGGCCCAGTTAAATGCACCTACCAAGTCAGGGCTGGAGGGAAATTCAGCCACTTCCCTCTGTCCTTTGCTATTTATTATCCATTCATCCATTCCTTGTCGAAGAGGTTTCCCTTGAGAGCGACACATCAGGGCACCCAGGGGCAGGAACAACCTTCTGGAAAATTGTAAACGGGGACAGAATTGTCTTTGAGGTCCTCCAGCCTCCCTAGCAGTATCTTCCCCTCCTCCCCCCACGTCCCTCTAGCCTCCGGGCAAACCACCCAGTGCTGCCCTTTACAGACCGCTTGAGAGGCAAAACGAACGCAGGCTTTCCGGCCAGAAAGACCTGAACCCAGAACTCCAGCTCTTGCTTCACGGTGCAGCCTCAGAGAAGTTACTAAACCTCTCTGATCTCCCGTGTCCTCATGTGTACAACAGCAAAACGATGCTTGCCTCACTTCCTGCTGCTGTTGCGGGGTGAAACCAGGTGCCTAACGCAGGAGGCTCCAAGACATTGCTTGGCACGTAATAGATGCTCAGTGAACATCAGTTACTATTTTTTCCACCCTCCACTCCCAGGAAGGCTCTGCGCCCTGCGCTGTGGTCTTGGCTCCCGCCTGCCCTGCTCTAATCGCTTTGGAAACGATTACATCAGCTACATGATGCTAAACGCTGATGATCCTTTCAGGAATTCATCTTAAGCAAACAATCATGGATTTGCTACAAAATTGTTCTTGACAACATTATTTATAATACCTGAGAACCAGATGCGATCTAAATATCAAGATACAGAGGACTAAATAAAATAGGACACATCCACAAAATAAACACGATTCCACATAAATTTCAGTCTCCGGAGCAAAAAACCGTGGTAGCCCCATTTTCAATATCCATTTGCACGTCCTTAATTATTTAGTGTATCGCTGAGCATTTTTTGTTTGTTTGTTTATTGGTTTTTCGTATTTCCTTTCACATGCTCTGCTTACTCATGCCTTATTACCTCTTTCGGTTTGGTTATTCTGTGTATTTTTTTCTTACGGGTTGTCTGAGCTCTGTGTACATTCATAAATTGGCTTCTTGTCTTTTGATTTGTGTTCTAAATATTTTTCCCTGGTTGCCCTTTGTGTTTTGACCTCAGTTTGTCCCGTGTCTTTATTTTCCCCACGCTAAAGTTTCGATTTTTCTGTACTAGATTAATCAGTCTTTTCCTATCCGGCTCCTGGATTTGGCACCCCACTTCGAAAGCCCGTTTCCACCTCCAAGGTCATAAATGTATTTACTCACATTTCATCGGTAACTTTTATTACATCATTTTCCCCCCTAACATCAAAGACTTTGATCCATCTGGAATGTATTTTGGTGGAAGCAGTTAGGTGGGGATCCAGCTTTATTTTTTCTTTCCCCAAAAGGTAGCCAATTATCCCAATACCATTTGTTGGCTAATCCCCCTTTCAGACAAATTCTTTAAATCAATCCTTTTTCAAGGGGGTCACAGACTCCTCTGAGAAGCTGAGGAGAGCTATAGACCTTCTCCCCAGGAACAAGAAAATGTACATATAATACACACTAAATTTCACAAACGGTTTCAGTGCAGCCCAGGAACTTTCGAAAGCACATTCACTGGCTCCTGAGGGGTCCGTAATCTCCGGCTAGGACCCCTTACGTAAGCTGGGAGTCACAGTGGCCCCATGGTGAGACTCCAGGCTCCCACAAAGCTCAGCGTGAGAGCGTTTTGTGGTGGAGAACGTCTGGAAGAAAAGCTTCCAGAACTCCTCCAGGCAGAAGTCTCCTTGGCCTGTCCTCAGGGCTGTGGGACAACGCTGGGGACACCACCATCCCATGTCCTTGGAATTCAAACATTTTACTTTCCATTCTCCTGGCTCAGAGCATCCAACACATCCTGTAAACTTGGGCAGCCGGATGGTCTTCTTTTTCTGGAGAGCAAGGGGCTCTTGTCAAGCAACTTTCTCCCGAACTCAAGCATAGGTACAGGCGCGTTGCATCACGTGACTCGGTTTCCCTTGAAACTCACGCGCTCCCCCCTATTTCTCCCCTTCTGCTGAAGGCCAGCACTTGCCTTCAACTCCTTCAACATTCTGGTCCCCTGAAGACTAAAGGTTGGCTCCGAATTGTCCTTGGTGCGCCTGCTTGACCTCTGACTCCGTGGCCACCCTGACCGGGCCACGGAGCCTGTCCTAATGGCCCCTCCTCTCTGTGACCCCAAGGCGCCGCTCCAACCCCCCAGCTCAGAGGAGTCTCAAAATTCACATCTGGGAGCTTGTCACGAATGCAGATTCTCCAGCCTCGCCCAGACCCTCTGAGTCAGAAATTCGGGGGCAGGGGCTCTGCGACACGGGTCTTGACAAGCCCCTCAGGGAGGACGAGCTCCATCACCTGTAGGGTCCGGCCCCAAATGGAAACACAGGGGCCCCGAGTTCAAAAATGACGAAGAATCTCGTGGTGGCCACAGCAGAGCATTAAGCCCTTCTGAGAGCAGGGTCTTGCTGGGGTGTCCGTGTGACGGCCCCAGGCAGAGGCCCATGAAGCCGGCCCCTCCCCTAGCTGACACAAACACACACTCGGGGTTGAGGACCACAGTCCCGGCCAGCACCCGTGCTTGCCCTTCTGAGTGGTTTCTCGCCCAGCTCCAGGGACAGCGCCAACCCCCAACGGGGTCCGTCCCCATCGTGGGGACCCCAGCCCCCTCCGGAAGCCTGTTCTCCAGCCCTCTCTCCTGGTGCCGGCCTGTCACACACGTGCTGACACTCTGATCAGCACTGCCACCAGCTGCAAGGGGCGTGGTCCAGCCTCTGCTGGGTTCAAGAAAACCTCAGGTCCAAGGCACCCCCTGGGATTCAGACATGTCATCCTCTCTCACACGCACACACAAACACACCCACGTTCAAGGGGGATCCAGCCCGACCAGAGTGATAGCCAAGCTCTCTGCTGCCTGCCATGCAGCAGCCCCTCAGCTCGTCCTGATAGATGGGACCAGGCCCCTGATGCTGTGGTCTGACCCTGTCCTGGCCGCCCGCTGCCCGGAAGCTTCGTCCTCCGGTACCCAGACATGCCGCCCGTTCCCGGCCCAGAGGCCTCTACTGACCCCCGACAGCCCACGTCCAGGCCTGAGCCCAGGCCCCTTCCAGCCCCTGCTTCCGTCCCTTCCTTTTCCTCCTGTTTGGCGAACCTCAGGACGGAGACCTGAGCCTCTTGGACGGGGTCTGACTGAAGGGAGAAGAAAGTGTCCCGAGGAGGGAGCTCTGGCCAGGAGGCCCTCGAGCTCAGAAACCCATCCCATTTCAACACACGTTAATGTAGCATCTACCCAGCTCCGGTGCGGGCCCTGGGGGCAACATCAGTAACACCCAGACCTGACTCTTCAGCAGCCCGCAGCCTGGTTCCTGCAGGCGGGAACAAGGTCACAGCCACACACTGGGACTGGCTCAACCCGGCTTACACCGGTTCACGCCATCTCTCAGGGGCCTGAGCCAGCCTGCAGGAACCAATCACCAAACTTTGAGGAATAATGTGAGACCATTGTTAAGGTGTTGATACCGTGAAATTGCCATTACCGGAATATTTATTATTAGAATACTTACGCTGTGGAAACTGACAAATGCCACCAGTCAGCCTTTCTTCTGTCTGGTGAAAGGCTGGTGGGAGGACCAGTGGGGCTGTGTGATGGTGGACAGATTGTCCATCCTTTCTGAGCCCCGTCTTCAGGGCCTTAAATGGAATCATAAGCACACCGATGTCCCCGGGCTGTAGCGAGGATACGACGAGAGCGACCACGGTAAGTGCCAACAATTCACAGCTGACACCAACACCGTGCCCTCAGCCTCGTAACACAGTGTCGCAGGCACACGAACAAGGAAGGGTTTGGGGCAGCCCCAAAGGACAGCGTGGCTGCACAGAGCAGGTGGGCCAGGAAAGGAGAGGCTTCCCGCAGAGGGCGCCGTGCGCACAAAGGCGAGGAGATATGCCCGGGCTGGCAGACAGATCCGAGGCGACCAGCACGTGGGGCGGGCAGGGGGTGGGGGTGGCTGGAGGCAGGATGCCTCAGGTCCTGTCCCGTCGGCCTCCAGGATGACTGGCCTCACTCTCTCTCCAGAGATGGCCGGGAATGTCCCCAGGAGATCACCAGCAGATGGAGAGCTGGGACACGTCCCTGCTGAATTGCTGTGGTCTAAGTCTTCTATTAAAAAGATGTGTTTAATGTTTATTTATTTTTGAGAAAAAGAGTGCGAGCAGGGGAGGGGCAGAGAGAGCCAGAGACAGAACCTGAAGCCGCTCCGCTCTCAGCACAGAGCCCGCAGGGGGGGACTCGAACTCACAAGCTGTGAGATCATAACCTGAGCTGAAGCCAAGACTCTTAACTGACGGAGCCACCCAGGCGCCCCAGCTCTGCACTGTCTTAAAAGTAGAAGCAGCCTCAACCACTCCCCAAGGTTCTCCAACGCTTTCCCTGTTACCCCGAGGCTTCCGACGCTGGCCCTCACCGCCCCACCCCCTGCAGGCTCTTCTGAGGTGAGAGTGGCCAATGTTCACCCTCCCTGCGCACATCCACGTACCTTCCTCTCGGGGCTGGGACGCAGCCCTGCCACTCGGGGAGTGATTGGAGACCCCAGTCGTGACGGACATCCTGTCATCAGCCCCCCCTCCCCGCCATGACCCTCTGCCCCGGCGGGATGTGCCCCAAGAGCGAGCCCGTGCCATTTCCAGGGGCCAGAAGGGGCCACTCCTTCCATGCGCCCCTAAACTGCTTGGGTCTCACCTTCATAGAGACTCTCCTCTGAATTGCAGCTAGCAAGGAGGGCTGAAGGGGGGCTCTGTGCCAACAATGTCCTCATCTTAGAAGCCAACCAACTGCCCTTTGCCGGGCAGCGGTCAAGGTCTGCAAATGGAGCTCGGCCATCGTCACGGCCGTTAAAAACCACACTTAAATAATACCATGTGATTATCTTGACGGCCATTTAACTCAGGCTGGGGAACCGAGGCCAGCCTGGTCTGCGTCCTCCACCTTCGACTTTCCAAGGAGTGCCCAGTCCGAGATGGGTTGAAACCAGGTTCTGTTCTCCGGCCAGAGGGAAGGATCTGGGTGGGGGCTTGTGAATAAGCACCAGCCGTGTGGACAACCCCCACTCCCGTGCCCGTGGCAGGCATAACTAATGGAGCCCTGATCTCTTTCTTCGCGTACAGGCAAGGCCTCGTGTCCTTTCCAACACGGCAACTCTCTGGGTTACTTCCTGGTTTATTTGCGCCAGAATTCGGAATGGCACTAACTTGCTCTCCCGGGTCAAGGTTAACCTTTTGGGCTCTGAACACAGTTGTGGAAAAATGGTTTTCAGACCACCAAACCGGGCATCAAACGCAGAGGAGTATATGGCCACCTGTGCGGAAACCTGTGAACTGGTGGATTTATAACCACGTGACATAGTGCTGACTCTTACCCCGCTTTATGTGAGATTCGGTATTGATAAGGTGTCAAAAGACTGAAAAGATTTGGCGAGAGACTGAATAGTTGAAGCAATGACAGGTCCTGGCATGTTCAACCGCAAACTGGGAAAGGACCTTCTTTGACCTACTTCCCCAGGAGAACGACAGTCGAGGGCATAGAACCCAAGACTGCGCAGAGCAGAGGGCAGGGACCGTAGCTTGGAGGAAAGAGCGCAGAGTTTGAAGCGTTCTGACCCAAGTCCTGCTGGGAATACCGTGGGACCCTGGGCAAAACGCTCAGTATCGCTGGGCCTCAGTTTCTTCATCTGCAAAATGGAGACCATCACGTCTACTTTGCGTGGCTACTGTGGTCCTGAATCGCTGTTTCTAGGACCTGGCTGGGATGGGGAAGTGACCCTGAGCTGAAGCAGAGAAGACGGGCACCTCCTAGCACCCCTGAGAAATCCCAGTGTGCACGTGCCAGGCCGATTGGAGCACCTGCCTTCCGTGAAGTGAGGGAGAAAAGCCCTGAACTGCCCCCCAGGGACAGGATGGGTCTGCCCAGAAAGGGTCCCACCCATCTGCTAACCCCCCTGTCCTTGCAAATCTCCTTCCTTCACCCCTTCAGTGCCCTCCTCCGACTTCCAAGAGCAACAAAATCTCAGGCCGGATCAGATCAGTGTATCTGGGCGAAAGCTATCCAGATATAAAAGGATGATGGTGGGGTACACGGGTGCTTCGTGTCTGGCCGGCGAGGGGAGGGAGAAGGTACCAGAACCTGGGCCGGAGCAGCTGTGGCAAAGGGCAGCCTAGCAGGAGCTGTGGCCTTCCTCAGATGTGGACAACCCTGTCAACTGCATGGAAGGAGCCCGGCAAACAAACACCCTACATGCCTCTCGACTCTACATGCCCCTGATCCCCAGTGTGCCTCCCACCGGCCAATCCCAACTGGAGACAGAAGGCAAAGTTGTGCCTTGACGGCCTTTGGGACAGCCAGCCCCTGGAGCACAGAGCAAGGTGGAGAGGGGAGAGGAGATCTAGAAAGGCGGGCAGACAATATCCAGCACAGCCAGGAACCAGGGAAATGCGGAAGCAGGGTGAGCGGGCCTGGGGGTGGGTAGGAGGTGAGGGTCCCACAGAGTCACAGGTGCCTGCAAAATGGAGAGAGAAACCTGTTGCAGGGGAGCAAAGGGAGCCTGGAGACCACCATTCACACCTGCTCCACGAGGCTCACATCCCAGCGTCCCTTACAGCTGGCATGAGCACATACACCACCTGTGGCCAGTGGGACCTTTGGGGAAACCTTGTGGGGCTTCTGGAAAAGGTTTTACTTCCTGATACAATGAGATGCGGGAGTAAAAACTAATGTTTGATCTGGCTGTGTGAGGTCAAGATGTTTGGAGCTATGGCAGCCTTTTTGCAACCATGAGGGGGACAAGCATCACACGGAGAGGGCAAAGCGTGAAGACAGAAACCAGGTTTCTGATAACGCCGCCGAATCATTACACAACGCTGAAACCGCTTTGCCCCCGGGGCTTTCTGTTAGGTGAAAAAAAAAAAAAAAAAACAAATACCCTTGGCTTTTCGGTCCCTGGCGGCTGGGTGTTCGGAGATGCCGTTGCAAGTTTCTTGAGCAGATGGGTTAAAGAGGCGGGACTGGCTTGGGCAAACAGACGATGTTTGTCTGCGGCTGTGGGTGTTCACCACTGTGTCCTGAGGACCCAGCAGAATGCCTGACACCTCGTAGGAGCTTGCTGCGTATTTGCTGAGTGAATCCGTGATGGTGGGGCGGCCCCCTGATGTGTGAGTGTCGCCAAGTGTCCCCTCACCCTTTTCCGTCTGCCTCTCCCAACGGCTCAGACAAATTGCCTGTCACCGTGGGAGGAGAGGGCCGGGGACTGCCAGAGCGGCTCCGGGGGCGGGCACGGGAAGGCCATGCAGCTACACAGATACAGATGACTCATAAAGACATAGTAGTACCCCCTTCAAATGGCGATGTGCCCGTAATAAAGGATTTAATAACCCGCTGTGCCTGTGCGGAGAGAAAGCGTTTGGCTTTGTCATGTTCATTTAGTTTTTAATGACACACGGTTGTGCCAATATTGATTTTAGCTTATAGGGACTCAAAAAATTTACTGTCTAGATGGATCCAAAACATTCCATCTTGCCCCTTCTGAAGACACATTGCCCCTGGCCCCGGCCTGGGAGGGGACCCGTGGACTCGGGGCCGGGAGAGCGGGTTGAGGATTGATCACCTTTTCATTGGCATCACCCTCCCTCTCTGCTCTCTGCCAGCCTCACCTCTTGCCCTCATCAGATGGGAGTCAGGCTGCTGCCGTGGGAGGCGATGTGTTTTTCATCTTGGAAGGCAGAGCAGGACCGTGTCAAGGAAACGGGAGTTAATTTTCCAGGCACACTCTCGAGGCGCGTTATTTGTGTGTGTGTGTGTGTGTGTGTGTGTGTGTGCCCGTGCACACCTGTGCCAGCTCAAGCCCAGGGCATGCATCCAAAATAGGGACGGAGCCCTGCTGGTTATTCAGAGAGTCGCTGCAAATGTCGTGGGGACCCACGGGGGCTTGGTCACCTCTCTTCGAACATTACTTACAATTTTGTTTTTGTTTTTATTTTTAACTGGGGACCGAATAAAAATAGCAAAAGGGATTACGCAGAGAGCTGAACCTACTTTGTGCTTTCCCGAACAGTCAATTTAAGCATAAACACATACAGTAGACCCTTGGTATTTGAGGGTTTGACATTTGTAATCTCAACCGTATGTGGCTTCAGGGGTCCGAGAACAGCACTGAGGGATGGGGCAGAATAAGCAGTCAACACCGATTCAGCACATCCTTGGGCGCCAGGCATGGGGCATACTTATGTCGTTTAATCTCTCCATCACCCGTCTAGGGCAAGTGGGGAGGTAGGGAGGTAGGGCTTTTTTTTTTAACTCTATTTTTGAGGAAATTGTTGCTTGTGGAGATCAAGGGATGGGGCCAAAGTCACAGAGAGTAAAGGACACCCAACCTGGGTGCTCTGCTGTTTCTTGCACTTTTTTTTTTTAAGTGTATTGATTTATTTTGAGAGATAGAGAGAGCACAAGTGAGGGAGAGAGAGAATCCCAAGCAGGCTCCACGCTGTCAGCACAGAGCCTGATGCAGGGCTCGAACCCATGAACTGGGAGATCATGACCTGAGCCGAGATCAAGAGTCCGAAGCTTAACCAACCCAGCCACCCAGGCGTCCCCTTTCCACACACTTTCAATGGCACCGAGTTCAAGTCTTTACCAAGTGCCATAAGTGAGTGTCCAGAGTGTGTCCCTATGGGCCACAGGTCCACATCCAGGCCACGGCCACACATGACGCATTTGTTTTTCTGCTTCGGCTTGAAATGGCCCGACTCTCCTCGGGGAGCCGCGGGATATTTGCTCGGTGGCTGCCTTTCCTAACACTTGTGTTGCCATAAAAGTAAGGCAGGCATTAGGGAGAAAAGAGATAGCTCTGTATATAGCACATTATGATAATGAATCGCATTAAATATAATTTCGTGTCGATGGCCTATTTAATCTATTTATGTAAGTTTTCGAGAGTGCTTTATTCATGACGGGAGAGTCATTGAGAATTGAATCTGAGACTCACTGAATTTGAGAGGACCTATAAATCATCCGTGTAAGTCCCGTCCCCAGAGAGGTGAAGCGACCCCCCCAAGGTCATGCAATTAAATTTGAAGTTGTGGCTTTTTCTAGGAAAGGTGAGCATCAGACCTCCCAGCGGGAACGCAGCCCCACAAGAACGTCGGTCCTATGGGATAATTGGTTTTTGCACGCGTCATTTCAACTTCGCGCACCATTTCTAGGAGAACGCTCACCATGGTCGTTAACCACCCACCCGCCACCCACAGCTGCTGCTCCAGGCCCCGACGTGGCTGGCTTCCATCACTCTGCTCTGGAGCGCCTAGATCCGTAGCACAGCAAGCAAGGTGACCCTGTAGCGTTTGGGCTCTTTGTTCCTCTCTGGCCTCCCCTTGCTCCCCACCTTGCAGCTTTGCTGGCCTTTTTCGGGGTCACCTTCCTGCCACAGGGCCTTTGCACATGCCAGAACACTCCTCCCCTTGCTCCCTGCGAAAGTCCTCACGGCCTGCAGAGCTCGGGGCAGCCTCCCTGACCTCTCTGGACCAATGCACTCTCATACTTTTTCGATGTAGCCGCCCTCAAGTGCAATTTTATGCTAATTTGTAAGAGACTTTAATATCTGTCTCTCCTACCAGGCTGTCAATCCCACAAAAGCACGTGCCAGTCGCCTATTGCCATAGAACAAATTACCCTCGAATTTACCGGTTTTAAGCAACCATGGCATTTTGCTCATGATTTTGGGGGTGAGGAGTTTGGAGCCGGCTCCGCCAGGCGGCTCTCACTTGGATCTCTCAGGCAGCCGCGGTCAGACGGCAGCCGGGGCTGTGGTCATCCGAAGGCTCACGTGGCCGGGCATCCGACGTGGGGCTCTCACACCCCCCCGCAGGTGAGCACTGCTGGTTGGACGCTCAGCTGGGATGTCGGCGGGAGCACCCACGTGTGGCCTCCCCCGCATGGTAGTCTTGGGGTTCTCGAACTCCTTACAGCCCCCAACGCGGGCCGCGTGACTTTTCCTGATCCGGCCTTGGAAGTCACTCGCTGCCCCATGCTAGTAGTCACAAAGGAGACCCCGAGGCCCCTCAGTTTCAAGGAGATGGGTGGACCCCACCTCCTTGTGGGGGAGAGGCGAGACCACACTGCACAAGGACACAGGGGACCGGAGGGGTTTCTTGTAGCCGTCCCCAGCAAATGCAACCTGTCACCCAGCAAGCACAGTGCATTTCCCCCACTCCCATCGAATCCTTAGTACCCAGCACCAGCCTTCAAAAATTATTTGACAAGTAAGTGGATAGATGGGCGGATGAATAAACCTATGTGGTTCTATATGTTCTGAATGTTTGTGTCTTTCCCAAATTCACGTGTTGAAACTTAACGCCCAGGGTGACGGTGTTAGGAGGTGGGGTCTTGGGGAGGTGATGAGGCTGTGAGGGCAGAACCCTCCTGAACGGGATTAGCACCCTTATAAAGGGGGCTCCGGAGAGATCCTTTGTCTGTCCCGCCACATAAGACACAATGAGAAGTCTGCAACCCAGGCAGCGGTCCTGGGCTGACCAGGCTGGCATCTGATCGTGGACTTCCGGGCTCCAGAGCTGTGAGAAGTAAGTTCCTGTGGTTTATAAGTCACCCAGTCTGTGGCATTTTGTTCTGGCGGCCCCAGACAGACGGACTCCTTGCAGAAGAAAAGGCAGGCGGGCGGGCAGGGAGACTCAGGGAGCAGACACGAGAAGGAGGTGACAGGATACGTGAGGGCGGTGGAAATATCTGTGGCCTATAGAAAGACGCACGGTCTTCAGCAGTTGACTTCCCATGTTCCGGCTCAAGAGGCGGCTCTTCCGCAGCCCCCGCCCGACACACTCGGAGACCATTGTCGACGTGTAGGTACGAACTCAGAAAGGTAAACTCACTTCTGTATCGTTCAGAGAAAGATAAAATTCAGGGACCAAATCTGCTGTAAACACACACACACACACACACACACACACACACAACAAGACACCAAACAGCCTCCTAGGGCATCTCTAGGCCCAGAAGAAACATAATTTAATTATCTAAGCATCCTGATTTGGCACCTGTCACAGCCAAGAGGCGACTGTGTCTTATGCTGAGACACAGAGCCGGGGGCAGGGGGAGGGGGGAAGGGGAGGGGGCTGGAGCAGGGACGATGCGTATGTCCCTGAGGTTCAACGATGGGACTTCTTCGAGTTGCTCGCCTTGGTGGGCGGCATGTTAATAAAACTTCAGTCAACTTGGTACATCGCCCAGCCAGCCGGGTTCTCGTGACAGAGCGGATCCCAGATTCAGGTTCGGTGCCTGAAAGAGCATGAGACTCTCCCAGGGCCTGGGTCACCGTCCCCAGGGCTCCCACAGGCTCCTGGGTGCTGGTGGCTGTGGGGGCCGCCGGGGACAGGCTCTGACCAGCACACGGCCCTGTCTCAGACCCAGCCTGCACCCTGAGCTTCGCCGAGCGCTTCCCTGGCATGAAGCCTTAGCGCCTCTCCCGCGGGCAGGACGACAGGAGCCCGCGGAGCGGGCCCCAACACAGGTCAGGCGCCCCGTCGCTCACGCCCGGGGTTGGCCCACACACAGCACCTCCCACCACTGTCAGCAGACCCCGGGCTCCCGAGTGAATGATCCCTCCCGTCGTACAAAGTGACAATTGACAGAAAATTATATTGACGGTCCCTTATTGAGTATAATTACCGAACAGGAACCATCCCGGAGCCATTAACCAGAGTGGATGGAACTCAGCTGTGATTCCGCAGGACCCAGGATTGTGCCCAGTCAATAGGGGAGTATGAGTGTTTGAAAAGCCTCCCCGTCTGGCAAATCTAAACAGCACGTTCTCCTTTCTGGTGTATGTCGTACCTACTTTAATAAAGAGCATCCAATCAATAGCTCTCACCTGCTTATCACTATTAGGTGCTTAAACTACTTGTCGTAGTCTTACGAGGTATCTAATACCAGAGCTATCACTTATTGATGAAGGTATTGATGGAGATCCTAAGGTTCAGAGAGCCCCCACGACAGAGCACAGCTGGTGGGCGTCGGGAAGGAGACGGCCCCCAGGGCTGTGATCTGGAAGCTGGGGCTCTGGAGCTCCTCCCTCCCTGTTTGCGTGGTGGCCCCCTCTGGGGAGGGCTCGCCCTCCTGCCGGGGACCGGGCTGGCCACCCGGCCGTGGAGAGCTTCACCGAGCGCTTCCCCGGCGTGAGTGGACCAGGGGCAGGGATCCACATGCAAACCCAGGCCACAATCCATTGGGGCTGGGGGCCTCCAAATTCTGCTCCTGTTTTTCTGGAAATGGTCCTGGACCTTCACACGGATGGGAGGGGCCTCCAGTCCGAGCGCTCAGAACCTGCTGGTACCCGCTAACGCTGGGGCACGGGGTCTGCCCGGTGCTGGGGTAGCTATTCCCGGGCTTTGGGACCCTCCGTGCCCTGCATCCTAGTAACCACCCTGCGGGGTAGGGACTGTCATTGTCCCATTTTACAGATGAGCAAACTGAGGCACAAGGGAAGCGAGGAACTTACCCAGGGCCACACGGCGTTGGGTGGCACACTCACTTAACTGGAGCCCCCCCCCCCCCACCCGGGCACCAACCCGCCGTCTCACACGGGGCTTGGCAAATACAAGTTTCACTCGATGTCTGCTTGGGCCACCATGACAAAGTACTGCAGGCTGGCCGGCTAAACCGCAGGAATGTATTTTCTCAAACGTCTAGAGGCTGGAAGTCCAAGATCAAGGTGCCGGTGGGGGTGGTTTCCGGAGGCCCCTGTGCTTGGCTGGAGGGTGCCACCACGTTTGCTGTCTTTCCTCTGTGCACACGTGTCCCTGGTGTCTCTGTGTGCCCGGATCTCCTCCTCTTAGAAGGACACCAGTCAGATTGGATTAGGGCCACCCTAACGGCCTCATTCTAACTCAGTCACCTCTGTAACAGCCTCTGCCTCCAAATACGTCCCATTCTGAGGTCCTGGGAGTTAGGGCCACAACACACGAGTTTTGAGGGGTCACAATGCAGTCCACAGCACCTGAGAACTGGGGAGTGGCTGGGACTGGGGACAGAAACACGAGACGACAAAACCAAAAATGCGCGGGATTGCTTTTCGTCTCTCTAGAAGCCGGAGTGGATTTTCTTTTTCCTTATTATAAAGAAGGGAGGTGGGGGAAAGAGCCGGCAAGGGTGCTCCTTGTGCTACTGACTTATGCGGGCCACGGTCTCAGGAGGAACACGGAAGGCAGGGAAGGAAGAGGGATGGGAGGGAGGGGAAGTCGGGCAAAGACAGCACAGGGTCTCACCTCAGCCCCAGCCCACTGCGAGGAGCTCTAGAATGTGACTCACACCCCAGATGTCTTCCCTCCCCAGGCACGAGGGGCTGGGGACACTGCACCCCCCGCATCAGTGGATCCCTGGCTGTGGGCCACCCTGGAGGGCACCTAGGGGGGGAACGACCCTGCGCAGAGGGTCACGGGTGAGCCTTCATATCAGACACCTGCAGCAGCAGCCAGATGCGCTGCTCCGGGGACCCAGGTGGGGCCTCACCAGCATCTAGTGCAGGAAGGAAGGCAATGTGCTATGTCCTCGGGCTGCAGCACCCGGTCTCATGGGGGCAAGAGGGGAAACGCTGTGACGTACCCCCCTGCTGGAACCCGTGGGCTCAGCAAGGAAGCAGCTGGAGAATGGCCGCGGGGAGTATCTGCCCTCTGGGGGGCCAGCCTCCGCCACGGGCCAGGCTTCTCCTTCTACAGGGCTCTACCCCAGCCCAGATTCGCTTCGGGGGCCGCACATAATCGCAGACTTAGACCCAGACGTCACCCTCGCTCTGCACAGACAGCCCATCCCAGGGGTCGTGCAGACACTGGTTGGTGGCCCCAGAGGCGGGGAGAAACCAGAGGGCGAGGTGAGCGGGCGTGCCGTGGACGTTGCTTTGGGAGCATTTCTTTTCACACAGGGACAGGGCAGCTGCGGCGTGTGGGGGCTTTGCGTCTGCCAGCCCCGAGGACCCCGAGGGCGCCAGGGACCAGGCCCACCCAGGCTCCACGAAAGCACCGCCCTGAAGTCCAGGGCTGTGGGGAGCGGTGCCCTCCACGTCTCTACCTCCGGAAATAGACCGGGGGAACGACCTGGGCAAGCCGTCCTCACCCGCCGGCAGCCCCGACTGTCTCTGCGGCCCCACTACAACCATCGGCACTAGTCTTTGCTGATTTATTTGCTCAGTGCACGGCTGGCACCATACAAGACACGGCGAAGACAAAGTCCCTCCCCTCGGGGCTGACAGTCCAGCTGGACAAGCAGCTTCAGCCGCAAACACTCGCTGAGACACAGGCAGAAACTCTGCCGGACGGAGACAGGCCCCGCGTGGGAAGAGAGAGGAACCCAGCCCGCTCCTCTGGCCCAGGGCTCGGAAGTGCCACCGTCAGGTTTTCCCCCGCCTTGCTTCCCAAACACCCGGCCCTCTCGCCTCAGTTTCTCAGGGGGTTCCCCTGAATCCTGAGCAGTAGTGAGGGGCCAGATTTTCCTCCCACCCCGCCAAGGACTGATGGGGAAGCAGAGTCACAGGAGGTGAAAGAATGTAATAACCGGCCATAAGCCCTCGAGGGCAGTGCCGAGCAGGGGGACGGATTTCCACCGAGGACAGAAGAGAAACCATCTACTGGCGAGGGGAGTCAGGCCGGGCCAAAGGGGGACTCCCAGTGGGCCTGGCATCACACAGACGAGACAGCAAATCACACCAACCACCGCTCACCAGCGGAGCAAGGACTGCATCCAAGTCTTTTTCTCCCCAAGGTGCAATGGGGGTAAAATACAGAGCGGTCACTAGGCCTGGAAACAGAGGTGAGTGAATACACACTATTCAGACGGACTGTTGACGTTGCGATGATTGGTCAAATCTGTTTCCAGACATGACGGCCAGCGTGTATTACCCGCTCCCCAGGCTTGAGGGAAAGACAACACCAGGGAGTAACTGGTGTCACGTGTCCCTAAGCGTCACCCTTCTGAGTCCCTTACTCGCATTAGCTCACTCGATTCTCACCAAGAAGACTAGGGAACAGGGGTTATTTCGTCCTAAGGGAAAGACAGGACATCAAGGCATAAAGATGTCGAGTCGCCAGGGGCGTCTGGGTGGCTCAGTCCTTTAAGCATCTGACTCTTGGGTTTGGCTCAGGTCATCTCACAGTTTGTGACATCGAGCCCCGTGTCAGGCTCTACTTGGGATTCTCTCTCTCTCTCCCCCTCTCTCTCTCTGATCCTCCCCTGCTTGCATGCGTGCTCTCTCCCTCTCTCTCTCCCTCTCTCTCTCTCTCTCAAAATAAATAAACAAACATAAAAAAAAGATATTGGGCGACTCAACCAAGGTGACACAGCTTGGAAGTGGAGAAAGGAGAATTTGAAGAATTTGAGCAGAAGCAGTGAGGGTTCAGGAGCAAACCCTCTTCTTGACCATCGTGTTGAAAATGAATTCAGCCTCCTCGAAAAAGGGGCAACCAGGGCCCCACACATTGTGACCAGCTAGTGCTGGGGGTCACGGACCCCAGGCCGGAGGGGTCTGGGATTTGGAGATCAAGGGACCTCCTGGCACTCGGGGGCCCATCTGAAACCACCAGGTCCCCGATCTCGTATAGCTGCCCTGAGAGCAGGTGTCTCTGACAGAACACCCGAGCCGCCTTTCAGTCCCATGTGTGTGCGTGCCCACGCGTGTCCACGTGCGTATGCGTATAGTTTGCGATCTATTGTTTTTCCCCCCCGCGATGGAGAGTCAGGTGAAACTTGAACCCACCAGAGCATGCATGGCCGTCCCCCCACTTAGGCTTCCCGACTGTTTCTGAGACGTCATCGGGCCCCAGCCGCGGCAAAGAGACAGACACGTTGTCACGGGACCAAGAGTCGCGCTGTACTCACGGCCCTCCGTATCCCCTGGTTTCACAAAGTACAAAAATAGGAGGCAAGCTCGAGACAGCTCAGATGCCTGGCTCAGACAATCGCAGCCAAGGCAGAGTAGGGGAGGGAGGAGAGGAGGAACACAAGGAAAGGCGGAAAGGAAGGAAAATCGGCCACTTAAGGTCAAAGCAGTGGGAAAAACATGAAAACGCTGACAAGGGAGCGGAAGCAAGACGCCTTCGAGGTTGGAGATGTGACAACAGGACTGCCATTGCCTCTGGACTGGTGTCACCACCGTGGTCTCTCCAAGGATGGGATGCGGGACGGAGGGCTTGGTGGGGGAGTCCGCCAGGGCTCAGGAGCTCCTACGGGGATGCCGGGGGTGCCTCCTGAGGAGGGGTGGGTTGGTGGCCCCAGGGCCTCCTCCATTCTTGAAGGCTGATGGCGTAGGGCTTTGATGGATGGAATTGATGGGATGGCATGCAAATGTATGCAAATGAGGCCTCTGAGAACCCGTGGTGCTTGTCTTTATTTGTTTATTTAGTTGAGACAGAAGAAAAATATATGCTCATTGTAAACGAATCAGAAAAGACAGATCTGCACAAAGAAAGAAATCAAGATCCCTCGTTAGGCCACCACCCAGAAAAAAAACAAAAAGCATTGCTAACATTTGGGTAGATACTCTTCTAGACAATTTTCTGCCCATACATATATAGTTGAGGGTTTTTTTTCCCCCAAACCAAAATAGGTTCTTACTTTACATACTGTTTTGCAACCTGCTTTTTTTTGCATTGAAAATACATCATAAATGTGCTCATGGCACTATAATTTATTTAACAAACTCCCTATTGTTAGAAATACAGATCGTGTTCAGCTTTCTCAGCCAAGGTTAAAAGACCCTGTGATTCAATTGTAGGAGGCAGACTGAGCCTTACGAGATTTGGGGAACAGTGCCCTTTAGAAAATCGTGCGTGTGGCAGGGATTGGGGTACCCAGAAGAAGCTCAGATTCTACGGTTACAGAAAGAGAATGATTTTTAATCTCTCAGGGGCTCGGGGAGAAAAGTGCTGGCCAGGGCTCAGGCCTGAAAACCAGAAGCAAGTCTTGGAGCCCTTTCTGCCACCTTTGCAAACAGGTCTCTTGGAGGAGGCCCACCCAGCTGGAGGCATGTTAGACACCTCCCCAGGGACGAGGAGAAAGGCGCACATCCCCAGAACTCGCCCGTCTCCTCTTAACATCAACAACTTGGCAGACAGAGCCCTATGCCAGCTCTCAAAAGGAAGGACACACAGAAGCAGAGGCCACCCCGGCCTGATGGGAAGACAGACCTGGAAGAAAGAACACAGTGTGAGAAAACAATGTTCCGCGCAAGCCGTGGGTCTCAGTGGAAAAGGAGCAAGTGAAGAGGTTCGCTCAGTGAGCTTTAGTTGTATGCCTACTGCGTGTCTGGCTCCGTGCTGGGCCCCTCTGCCTATCTCATTTAATCTCATTTAATCCTAGGAACGCGGCTATGAGGGTGCTGCCTTTCTGCAGATGCGGATACAGACAGGGACACTGAGGACCAGAGAGAGGATCACACAGGTCACTCGGAGGCAGAGCTCCAGAGTGGGCCACCTCCTCCAAGATCCCAGAGAGGCCCCATCAGAGGCGACGTGCGGTCTGCAAAGTACGGGATGCGGCAGGAGAGAGGCTCCCGGGGAAGGTGACTTTGGAGAGCTGCTTTGTCCCAAAGGAAGGGGCACAGAAGGGCAGAGAAAGGGACGGGTGTCAGGAGAGGGAGGGCGATAGGGTGTAAAGGGAAGAAGCAAACCCGGAGGGAGGGAAAGCGCGCTCTGAGGATGCTGCAAAGAACATGCATTCTTGAGCTTGGCATGTGCAAAGGGTGATGCTGTCCCGGGAGCCCCAGAGGGCAGGTCAGGGCGAGATCCGAAGTGGTAAGAGAGAGGCAGCCGTGGTGCCTGCCCTCCACTGGGGGACTCGGGAATCAGCCCTTAGAGCCAAGGGAAAGAGCGTGCGGTCTTCTGGAACCTGGCTCCTGCTGCCCCCTCCCCCTAATTACAGCTCAGGGCCCCAAGTGAAAGCCGCTTTGGGCAAGATTTATTAGGCTTCTCCTTTGAACTTGAGCTTAATTTGTTTTGCTCCATACTTGCTGGTGGCTCTGACCCAGCATTAATGGCCTATTTGGAGTCCGTGATCCTCCCGTGTCCTCTCTGAGGCTGGAGGGGGCACCCGGGCTTTTCATTTGCCCGTACAGCTTGCTTTTTAATTACGCCGAGTGGGCAGAGCAGGGGCTCTGGGCAGAGCAGAGGGCCGCAGCCAATATTTATCATTATTGTTAGTATTTTCACTAACAATCCTGGCAAATGGGAAACCGTAATCCAGAGGATCTGGGGTTGTTAATTGAAAAATAATGCCGAGAGGAAAAAAAAAAAAAACAACAACAACGTGGAATGAGCCACGGGAGGAAAGGGAAATGTAAGCCCCCCTCTTCCCGTGGCGGGGATGCGACGAGCTGGGGGCCTTCTGTCCCAGCAGAGAGGGCTGATCCGCACCCTGGGGATCCGAGAGAACATCACAGAACGTCTTCCTACGTTCTGGGAAACGGGAAATGGGTTTGGGGGTATTTATGAGCTACGGGGGACTCCTTCGG